>NC_086198.1:53407298-53724396 GCF_035770615.1 Melospiza melodia melodia
AATATTGCCATGAAATTGATAAATAAAGACCAACTCTTTATTTTTGTTTTTAACCCACGTAGATAATTCCCATCCATTAATCCATTTTGTGGACCAATAGCTGCCATTCTGATGGAAGCTGTCACTTCTTAACAATAGGCATTCTGTGACTATGTTGACTGCACTTTGGGTGAAGATCCTAACTGGTCTTAGATATACATAGGGAGAAATTTGCTCAGCCAGTGTCAGTCTTAAGCATGCGTATCAGAAGATCTTTCTAGAGCTGGGAATTTTCCCATGAAAGGGATTCAGTTAGGGAAGAGACACTTGTGCCAGAGTTTTACATTCTTCTTGAACACTGCTTAAGGAACTTAGATGCCATGTCCATTTGGATCTCTGTCTGCACAGAACTTTGTCATGCCAGCGCTTTGAAATGCATCTTGAAGAGAATTCACTAGCACAGAATGAAAGAGAGTGGAAGGGGTTGGTGGGGCTAACCAGGCCCAACCCCCCTGCCTAAACCAGGATACCTAGAGCCTCTTGCCCACGATTCTATCTGGGTGTACTTTTAATGTCTTCAAAGATCCAGGCTCCACAATCTTTCTGGGCAGCCTGTGCCGTGGTTCAGTCACCCTGACAGTAAAGAAACATTTACTGATGTTCAAAGGCAATCTCCTGTATTTCAGTGTGTGCCCACTGCCTCTTGTCTTTTCCCTCAGCATCACTGAAAAGACACTGATTCCCTCCCCTTTGCACTATTGCTTCCATATGTATGTGTGATGCCATGTAGAGGTATGTCAAAAACCTCCCTGAAGCCCAGGCAGATAATATTCCCTTCATCTACCAGTCAAGTTGATTCATCAGAGGAGTTTAAAGTGATGTTCAGCATGAAATTCCCCTGAAAAATCATGCTAACTACATTATTTGGTCATCTGTCATGTGCCTGGCAAGGATTTCCAGGAAGAGCTGCTTCATCAACTTCCTGGGGATAAAAAAGAGGCTGGCTGGTTTGTACTATGGCGAGTCCTCTTAATTGCCTTTTTTGAAGATGGGTGTCATTTGCTAACATCCACTCTTTAGCTCCTCTTCTCATCTACACCTCGGCAAAAAGCTTTTCCACTATGTCTGGCTAGGAAAAACTGTGCCAGCACAGAAAACATCTCCCATCGTGTTCTAGAAGTTGCACGGATGTCTGCCAAGTGTTTGGCAGGAAGAAAAGAAAAGTTGTCCAAAACAGCTTCCAATCGAATGTTCCTGTGATTGAAAAAGTCAGGAGAGTGCAAAGGTACTGTTTTCTATCAGTTGGCAAGGTGCGCACACAATCCCAGTGTTGTACAGCTTGCTTCTTCACCTTCCCGAAGCTGCCGCTCTCGCCGGCTGCCGGAGCCCAAGAAGCGGCTTCTTCGCGCAAAGACGATTGTGCCGCTCACAGTGCTCTCCTTAGCGCGGCTTCTGCCGAAAGACGCCCGGCAGCGGCTCTTACCTCCGGAGACCATCCTACCTTCGTCTTTAGCTCCTCTTCTCATCTACACCTCGGCAAAACGCTTTTCCACTATGTCTGGCTAGGAAAAACTGTGCCAGCACAGAAAACATCTCCCATCGTGTTCTAGAAGTTGCACGGATGTCTGCCAAGTGTTTGGCAGGAAGAAAAGAAAAGTTGTCCAAAACAGCTTCCAATCGAATGTTCCTGTGATTGGAAAAGTCAGGAGAGTGCAAAGGTACTGTTTTCTATCAGTTGGCAAGGTGCGCACACAATCCCAGTGTTGTACAGCTTGCTTCTTCACCTTCCCGAAGCTGCCGCTCTCGCCGGCTGCCGGAGCCCAAGAAGCGGCTTCTTCGCGCAAAGACGATTGTGCCGCTCACAGGGCTCTCCTTAGCGCGGCTTCTGCCGAAAGACGCCCGGCAGCGGCTCTTACCTCCGGAGAGCATCCTACCTTCGTCTTTAGCTCCTCTTCTCATCTACACCTCGGCAAAACGCTTTGCCACTATGTCTGGCTAGGAAAAACTGTGCCAGCACAGAAAACATCTCCCATCGTGTTCTAGAAGTTGCACGGATGTCTGCCAAGTGTTTGGCAGGAAGAAAAGAAAAGTTGTCCAAAACAGCTTCCAATCGAATGTTCCTGTGATTGGAAAAGTCAGGAGAGTGCAAAGGTACTGTTTTCTATCAGTTGGCAAGGTGCGCACACAATCCCAGTGTTGTACAGCTTGCTTCTTCACCTTCCCGAAGCTGCCGCTCTCGCCGGCTGCCGGAGCCCAAGAAGCGGCTTCTTCGCGCAAAGACGATTGTGCCGCTCACAGGGCTCTCCTTAGCGCGGCTTCTGCCGAAAGACGCCCGGCAGCGGCTCTTACCTCCGGAGAGCATCCTACCTTCGTCTTTCGCGTCTTTTGTAGTCTACATCTTAGCAAAACGCTTTTCCACTATGTCTGGCTAGGAAAAACTGTGCCAGCACAGAAAACATCTCCCATCGTGTTCTAGAAGTTGCACGGATGTCTGCCAAGTGTTTGGCAGGAAGAAAAGAAAAGTTGTCCAAAACAGCTTCCAATCGAATGTTCCTGTGATTGGAAAAGTCAGGAGAGTGCAAAGGTACTGTTTTCTATCAGTTGGCAAGGTGCGCACACAATCCCAGTGTTGTACAGCTTGCTTCTTCACCTTCCCGAAGCTGCCGCTCTCGCCGGCTGCCGGAGCCCAAGAAGCGGCTTCTTCGCGCAAAGACGATTGTGCCGCTCACAGTGCTCTCCTTAGCGCGGCTTCTGCCGAAAGACGCCCGGCAGCGGCTCTTACCTCCGGAGAGCATCCTACCTTCGTCTTTCGCGTCTTTTGTAGTCTACATCTTAGCAAAACGCTTTTCCACTATGTCTGGCTAGGAAAAACTGTGCCAGCACAGAAAACATCTCCCATCGTGTTCTAGAAGTTGCACGGATGTCTGCCAAGTGTTTGGCAGGAAGAAAAGAAAAGTTGTCCAAAACAGCTTCCAATCGAATGTTCCTGTGATTGGAAAAGTCAGGAGAGTGCAAAGGTACTGTTTTCTATCAGTTGGCAAGGTGCGCACACAATCCCAGTGTTGTACAGCTTGCTTCTTCACCTTCCCGAAGCTGCCGCTCTCGCCGGCTGCCGGAGCCCAAGAAGCGGCTTCTTCGCGCAAAGACGATTGTGCCGTTCACAGTGCTCTCCTTAGCGCGGCTTCTGCCGAAAGACGCCCGGCAGCGGCTCTTACCTCCTGAGAGTGGCAGCTTCGGGAAGGTGAAGAAGCAAGCTGTACAACACTGGGATTGTGTGCGCACCTTGCCAACTCATAGAAAACAGTACCTTTGCACTCTCCTGACTTTTCCAATCACAGGAACATTCGATTGGAAGCTGTTTTGGACAACTTTTCTTTTCTTCCTGCCAAACACTTGGCAGACATCCGTGCAACTTCTAGAACACGATGGGAGATGTTTTCTGTGCTGGCACAGTTTTTCCTAGCCAGACATAGTGGAAAAGCGTTTTGCTAAGATGTAGACTACAAAAGACGCGAAAGACGAAGGTAGGATGCTCTCCGGAGGTAAGAGCCGCTGCCGGGCGTCTTTCGGCAGAAGCCGCGCTAAGGAGAGCCCTGTGAGCGGCACAATCGTCTTTGCGCGAAGAAGCCGCTTCTTGGGCTCCGGCAGCCGGCGAGAGCGGCAGCTTCGGGAAGGTGAAGAAGCAAGCTGTACAACACTGGGATTGTGTGCGCACCTTGCCAACTGATAGAAAACAGTACCTTTGCACTCTCCTGACTTTTCCAATCACAGGAACATTCGATTGGAAGCTGTTTTGGACAACTTTTCTTTTCTTCCTGCCAAACACTTGGCAGACATCCGTGCAACTTCTAGAACACGATGGGAGATGTTTTCTGTGCTGGCACAGTTTTTCCTAGCCAGACATAGTGGAAAAGCGTTTTGCTAAGATGTAGACTACAAAAGACGCGAAAGACGAAGGTAGGATGCTCTCCGGAGGTAAGAGCCGCTGCCGGGCGTCTTTCGGCAGAAGCCGCGCTAAGGAGAGCCCTGTGAGCGGCACAATCGTCTTTGCGCGAAGAAGCCGCTTCTTGGGCTCCGGCAGCCGGCGAGAGCGGCAGCTTCGGGAAGGTGAAGAAGCAAGCTGTACAACACTGGGATTGTGTGCGCACCTTGCCAACTGATAGAAAACAGTACCTTTGCACTCTCCTGACTTTTCCAATCACAGGAACATTCGATTGGAAGCTGTTTTGGACAACTTTTCTTTTCTTCCTGCCAAACACTTGGCAGACATCCGTGCAACTTCTAGAACACGATGGGAGATGTTTTCTGTGCTGGCACAGTTTTTCCTAGCCAGACATAGTGGAAAAGCGTTTTGCTAAGATGTAGACTACAAAAGACGCGAAAGACGAAGGTAGGATGCTCTCCGGAGGTAAGAGCCGCTGCCGGGCGTCTTTCGGCAGAAGCCGCGCTAAGGAGAGCACTGTGAGCGGCACAATCGTCTTTGCGCGAAGAAGCCGCTTCTTCGGTTCCGGGAGCCGGCGAGAGCGGCAGCTTCGGGAAGGTGAAGAAGCAAGCTGTACAACACTGGGATTGTGTGCGCACCTTGCCAACTGATAGAAAACAGTACCTTTGCACTCTCCTGACTTTTCCAATCACAGGAACATTCGATTGGAAGCTGTTTTGGACAACTTTTCTTTTCTTCCTGCCAAACACTTGGCAGACATCCGTGCAATTTCTAGAACACGATGGGAGATGTTTTCTGTGCTGGCACAGTTTTTCCTAGCCAGACATAGTGGAAAAGCGTTTTGCTAAGATGTAGACTACAAAAGACGCGAAAGACGAAGGTAGGATGCTCTCCGGAGGTAAGAGCCGCTGCCGGGCGTCTTTCGGCAGAAGCCGCGCTAAGGAGAGCCCTGTGAGCGGCACAATCGTCTTTGCGCGAAGAAGCCGATTCTTCGGTTCCGGGAGCCGGCGAGAGCGGCAGCTTCGGGAAGGTGAAGAAGCAAGCTGTACAACACTGGGATTGTGTGCGCACCTTGCCAACTGATAGAAAACAGTACCTTTGCACTCTCCTGACTTTTCCAATCACAGGAACATTCGATTGGAAGCTGTTTTGGACAACTTTTCTTTTCTTCCTGCCAAACACTTGGCAGACATCCGTGCAACTTCTAGAACACGATGGGAGATGTTTTCTGTGCTGGCACAGTTTTTCCTAGCCAGACATAGTGGAAAAGCGTTTTGCTAAGATGTAGACTACAAAAGACGCGAAAGACGAAGGTAGGATGCTCTCCGGAGGTAAGAGCCGCTGCCGGGCGTCTTTCGGCAGAAGCCGCGCTAAGGAGAGCACTGTGAGCGGCACAATCGTCTTTGCGCGAAGAAGCCGCTTCTTGGGCTCCGGCAGCCGGCGAGAGCGGCAGCTTCGGGAAGGTGAAGAAGCAAGCTGTACAACACTGGGATTGTGTGCGCACCTTGCCAACTGATAGAAAACAGTACCTTTGCACTCTCCTGACTTTTCCAATCACAGGAACATTCGATTGGAAGCTGTTTTGGACAACTTTTCTTTTCTTCCTGCCAAACACTTGGCAGACATCCGTGCAACTTCTAGAACACGATGGGAGATGTTTTCTGTGCTGGCACAGTTTTTCCTAGCCAGACATAGTGGAAAAGCGTTTTGCTAAGATGTAGACTACAAAAGACGCGAAAGACGAAGGTAGGATGCTCTCCGGAGGTAAGAGCCGCTGCCGGGCGTCTTTCGGCAGAAGCCGCGCTAAGGAGAGCCCTGTGAGCGGCACAATCGTCTTTGCGCGAAGAAGCCGCTTCTTGGGCTCCGGCAGCCGGCGAGAGCGGCAGCTTCGGGAAGGTGAAGAAGCAAGCTGTACAACACTGGGATTGTGTGCGCACCTTGCCAACTGATAGAAAACAGTACCTTTGCACTCTCCTGACTTTTCCAATCACAGGAACATTCGATTGGAAGCTGTTTTGGACAACTTTTCTTTTCTTCCTGCCAAACACTTGGCAGACATCCGTGCAACTTCTAGAACACGATGGGAGATGTTTTCTGTGCTGGCACAGTTTTTCCTAGCCAGACATAGTGGAAAAGCGTTTTGCCGAGGTGTAGATGAGAAGAGGAGCTAAAGACGAAGGTAGGATGCTCTCCGGAGGTAAGAGCCGCTGCCGGGCGTCTTTCGGCAGAAGCCGCGCTAAGGAGAGCACTGTGAGCGGCACAATCGTCTTTGCGCGAAGAAGCCGCTTCTTGGGCTCCGGCAGCCGGCGAGAGCGGCAGCTTCGGGAAGGTGAAGAAGCAAGCTGTACAACACTGGGATTGTGTGCGCACCTTGCCAACTGATAGAAAACAGTACCTTTGCACTCTCCTGACTTTTTCAATCACAGGAACATTCGATTGGAAGCTGTTTTGGACAACTTTTCTTTTCTTCCTGCCAAACACTTGGCAGACATCCGTGCAACTTCTAGAACACGATGGGAGATGTTTTCTGTGCTGGCACAGTTTTTCCTAGCCAGACATAGTGGAAAAGCTTTTTGCCGAGGTGTAGATGAGAAGAGGAGCTAAAGAGTGGATGTTAGCAAATGACACCCATCTTCAAAAAAGGCAATTAAGAGGACTCGCCATAGTACAAACCAGCCAGCCTCTTTTTTATCCCCAGGAAGTTGATGAAGCAGCTCTTCCTGGAAATCCTTGCCAGGCACATGACAGATGACCAAATAATGTAGTTAGCATGATTTTTCAGGGGAATTTCATGCTGAACATCACTTTAAACTCCTCTGATGAATCAACTTGACTGGTAGATGAAGGGAATATTATCTGCCTGGGCTTCAGGGAGGTTTTTGACATACCTCTACATGGCATCACACATACATATGGAAGCAATAGTGCAAAGGGGAGGGAATCAGTGTCTTTTCAGTGATGCTGAGGGAAAAGACAAGAGGCAGTGGGCACACACTGAAATACAGGAGATTGCCTTTGAACATCAGTAAATGTTTCTTTACTGTCAGGGTGACTGAACCACGGCACAGACTGCCCAGAAAGATTGTGGAGCCTGGATCTTTGAAGATATTAAAAGTACACCCAGATAGAATCCTGGGCAAGAGGCTCTAGGTATCCTGGTTTAGGCAAGGGGTTTGGGCCTGGTTAGCCCCACCAACCCCTTCCACTCTCTTTCATTCTGTGCTAGTGAATTCTCTTCAAGATGCATTTCAAAGCGCTGGCATGACAAAGTTCTGTGCAGACAGAGATCCAAATGGACATGGCATCTAAGTTCCTTAAGCAGTGTTCAAGAAGAATGTAAAACTCTGGCACAAGTGTCTCTTCCCTAACTGAATCCCTTTCATGGGAAAATTCCCAGCTCTAGAAAGATCTTCTGATACACATGCTTAAGACTGACACTGGCTGAGCAAATTTCTCCCTATGTATATCTAAGACCAGTTAGGATCTTCACCCAAAGTGCAGTCAACATAGTCACAGAATGCCTATTGTTAAGAAGTGACAGCTTCCATCAGAATGGCAGCTATTGGTCCACAAAATGGATTAATGGATGGGAATTATCTACGTGGGTTAAAAACAAAAATAAAGAGTTGGTCTTTATTTATCAATTTCATGGCAATATTGATAAGGGAAGAAAAAGATCTAAGTCCTTGACTTTCTGGACTCGAGGAAAGATTTTAAAAATTCCTTGTAAAAATGTATGATCACAATCAGACTATTGAAACCATTTTAGTTGGGAACAAAGTTCCAAAATTGTCTAGATAGTGGCAAAGAAGCCAAGAAAATAGGAAAGAAACAAAAAGAGAGCAAAAGAGTCAGCTTCAGTGTACAAGCTCGTTCTAGAAGTAGTCTGCTGGGAAAAGGAACCCCCAGCTAAATTTCCAATGTATTCCTGCGCTTGATTCAGTAACTGGTCAATGTAAAAACCAATCCTTTTGTACAACTTCTTCCAGCAACAAAAACTCCAACAGGTTGACACTACCATCATGCCTGTTCCAGACATATTTAAAAGAGAAATGATGATTTTCTTGAAAACCTACTTACATAAAAGTTGCAAGATGGTGGAGGGATTCCCACATCCTCCTTCCTCCATCTGGCTTGAAAGTATATTTGATAAAATATGCAACAAAGCACATGATTTATAAGGGAGAGTCAAATGGATGATTTGGGAATCGATCTCTTGTTGATAGTAAACTTCATATCCACTCGGTGTGACCTTTTTAAAACAAAATGTGGAGCTGAGGCATGAATCTGCCACAACAATTGTAAAGCAAACATACACACTCCCCTTCATATGCCCCCCCCTCCACACACACCTAGGCACACACAGAGATCAGCATAGCAGATCATGAACACCTTGGAAAAGACTGAAATGCTAAATGCCTCTCTTGATGGGCAAAAGAGCTGGTGCAGTAATTCAAATGCCTGGTACAAAAATTCTGTTTAATATTTAGCTCCTATTTAAAACACAGCTTTTCATTTCATTCTATTTACAGAATATTTTCATTTCATTTGTTTCTTTAAAATTACTTAGTTCTCACCTGTTGTATGTCTAGGAATATTTTCTTCCAAAAATAGAAAAAAATAGATGATATCTTTTCAGCAGAAAACATTGGTTGATACAATTTTAAACCATCATGATATGGAAGAATTCTTCTGTCCCTCTCGAAGGTGGAAGAAGCATTTGGATCACAGATCATCTACAATGAAATACTTGACATGTTTAAGATGCTTTCAATCAATTTTGATCGTCAATTGCTTATTTGTTGTAAACAGTAATTTTTCAGTGAAGGGAAAGCGTGTGTGGTATATCTACATGATATGTTCAAAGGCAGTTCCTACTAATGGCCAGGCTGAATTCCAGTAAATAATGTCCCGAATGATATTTTGCCGCCTTCTTTGGCACTTCATGAAATCTTACCCCGATGAAGTGCTGAAACACAGAGATTTTCTCTTAGAGAGTGTCTCATGTTGTAACCTATCCCATGGATTTTATGCTGTAATTCTTATCTCTTTTAAAATTTACTATCTTCTGTACAGTTTTCATGAAACTTTCTGTTACAGTAGTGAATAGCACAGATAAATGTCATTTTGTACAACTTTGAATTTACCCCAAGAGCTGAGAGAAAACTTGATCCTATACTTCAATCCGAGTTTCTTCTATAGTCCAACTTTGTTTCTCTACCATCAAGCTTCTCCTTTGTTGCTGCTCCAAGCCCCGTCCAAGGTGACCTTGAATACTTTCAGGGATGGGACACCCACAACTTCTCTGGGCAACCTGTTCCAGTGTTCCAGCACTCCCACAGTAAAAAAGGCCTTCCTTTCATCTAATATGTGTAGGAAATCATAAATCTAGGCATAGAAGCTTGGAGTGCAAATTTGAAATTCTTTGGATTTGAAGCACATTTTATATGAATATTGACTTACAGATGACTAAAAGATGTTGATGGGCATTTGAGCTGACAAGTTTTGAAAAAGTGCACGGAAATTAAAATTGAAACCACTAAAATTAAAAACTCCTTGCCATTTTCTTTTTCCTCTCCTATTCAAAATTGCATATGTCAGATATCAGTGCTTCATGCAATCCTCTCAGATGCTCTCAGAGAAAAAGCTTTTCTTTCAGACTAAGTTGCGGTTGACGTAGAACACTAGCAGGAGTGAAAGATTTTCTGGGCATCGGGGCAGCCCGTTCTCCTTGGATTTGTGTGCAGAATGCATTTTATCCAAACTGGAAAATAGATCCCAGCTCTGTTCTATTCATCATTCTTACTTCATCAGGCCAGAAGATTCTGTGAAAAGTAGCCTGTGGACCTTGAAGACAGCGCATGTGAACCAGATGAGAGGTGATAGAGAAGTTGAGGGAGAGAAGAAAGAGCATGAGGCTGAAACCAGAAAGTATTTCTCCACGTGATCATGGAAGATTGCAGGAGCCACTTGGTACTATCAAACCAGCCCAACTTGGCACTGGTGCCACCTTGGGTCTGGGAGCCATGTTGCATATCGTGCATTTTAAGGAGCCAGCTGGCCACACCCAGCCATATGCCCCCAAACACAAACCAAGGCCCTTTTCTCTGGCAAACAAAACTCAGCTGCCCTGCTTCTGGATGGCAGATTGCAGGAACCACTTGGTACTATCAAACCAGCCCAACTTGGCACTGGTGCCACCATGGGTCTGGTCACCATCCTGCCTATTGTAGCTTTTCAGGAGCCAGCCGGTCACTCTCAGCCATAGGCCCCCAAACACAAACCTCGGCCCGTTTCCCTGGCAAACAAAAGTAAGCTGCCCCGCTTCTGGATGGCAGATTGCAGGAGCTACTTAGTACTATCAAATCAGCCCGACTTGGCACAGGTGCCACCTTGGATCTGGGAACCATCCTGTGTATCGTGGATTTTCAGGGGCCAGCCAGCCACTCTCAGCCATATGCCCCCAAAAACAAACCACGGACCTTTTCTCTGGCAAACAAAACTCAACTGCCCCTCTTCTGGATGGCAAATTTTAGGACGCACTTTGTACTACGAAAACCGCCCGACGTGGCACTGGTGCCACCTTGTGTCAGGGAACCATCCTGCATATCGAGCTTTTTAAGGAGCCAGCCGGCCACGCCCAGCCATATACCCCCAAAAACAAACCACGGACCATTTCTCATGGAAACAAAAATCCGCTGCCCCGCGTCTGGATGGCAGATTGCAGGAGCCACTTTGCACCATCAAACCAGCCCGACTTGGCACTGGTGCCACCTTGGGTCTGGGAACAATCCTGCGTATCGTACATATTCAGGAACCAGCCGAACACTCCCAGCCACAGGCCCCCAAACACAAACAACGGCCCATTTCCCTGGCAAACAAAAGTCAGCTGCCCCGCTTCTGGATGGCAGTTTGCAGGAGTCACTTGGGACTATCAAACCAGCCCGACTTGGCACTGGTGCCACCTCTGGTCTGGGAACCATCCTGCGTATGGTGGATTCTAAGGAGCCAGCCGGCCACTCCCAGCCACAGGCCCCCAACAAAAACCACGGCCCTTTTTTCTGGCAAACAAAACTTAGCTGCCTCACTTCTGGATGGCAGATTGCAGGAGCCACTTGGTGTAATCAAACCAGCCCGACTTGGCACTGGTGCCACCTTGGGTCTGGGAACCATCCTGCGTATCGTGGATTCTAAGGAGCCAGCCGGCCACTCCCAGCCACAGGCCCCCAAACAAAATCAACGGCGCTTTTCCCTGGAAAACAAAACACGCCTGCCAACTTTTTGATGGAGTTTGCAGGAGCCACTTGGTACTATCAAACCAGCCCGACTTGGCACTGGTGCCACCTTGGGTCTGGGAAACATCCTGCGTATCGTGGATTCTTAGGAGCCAGCCGGCCACTCCTAGCCACAGGCCCCCAAACAAAAACCTAGGCCTATTTCTCTGGCAAACAAAAGTAAGCTGCCTCGCTTCTGGATGGCTGATTGCAGGAGACACTTGGTACTATCAAACCAGCCCAACTTGGCACTGGTGCCACCTTGGATCTGGGAACCATGCTGTGTATCGTGGATATTCAGGGGCCAGCCGGCCACTCTCAGCCATATGTCCCCAAACAGAAACCTCGGCCCGTTTCTCTGGCAAACAAAACTCAACTGCCCCTCATCTGGATGGCAAATTGCAGGATGAACTTGATACTAAAACCGCAGGCCGACTTGGTAGTGGTGACACCTTGGACCTGGGAACCATCATGCGTATCGAGCATTTTAAGGAGCCAGCCGGCCACTCCCAGCAATATGCCCCCAAAAACAATCCACGGAATTTTTCTCTGGCAAACAAAAATCAGCTGCCCCGCTTCTGGATGGCAGATTGCAGGAGCCACTTTGCACCATCAAACCAGCCCGACTTGGCACTGGTGCCACCTTGCATCTGGGAACCATGCTGCCTAGCGTGGATTTTCAGGAGCCAGCCGGCCACTCCCAGCCACAGGCCCCCAAACAAAACCCACGGCCCGTTTCCCTGGCAAACAAAATTAAGCTGCCCCGCTTCTGGATGGCAGATTGCAGGACGCACTTGGTAGTATCAAACCAGCCCGACTTGGCACTGGTGCCACCTTGGGTCTGGGAACCATCCTGCGTATCGTGGGTTCAAAGGAGCCAGCTGGCCACTCCCAGCCACAGGCCCCCAAATACAAACAACGGCGCTTTTCCCTGGAAAACAAAACTCGCCTGCCAACTTTTTGATGGCAGATTGCAGGAGCCACTTGGTACTATCAAACCAGCCCAACTTGGCACTGGTGCCACCATGGGTCTGGTCACCATCCTGCCTATTGTAGCTTTCCAGGAGCCAGCCGGTCACTCCCAGCCATAGGTCCCCAGTCACAAACCTCGGCCCGTTTACCTGGCAAACAAAAGTAAGCTGCCCCGCTTCTGGATGGCAGATTGCAGGAGCCACTTGGTACTATCAAACCAGCCCAACTTGGCACTGGTGCCACCTCTGGTCTGGGAACCATGCTGCGTAACACAGATTCTAAGGCGCCAGTCGGCCACTCCCAGCCACAAGCCCCCAAACACAAACAACGGCGCTATTCTCTGGCAAACAAAACTCCACTGCCCCTCTTCTGGATGGCAAATTGCAGGACGCACTTGGTACTATAAAAACAGCCCGACTTGGCACTGGTGCCACCTTGGTTCTGGGAACCATCCTGCGTATCGATCTTTTTAATGAGACAGCCGGCCACTCCCAGCCATATGCCCCCAAACACAACCCACGGCCCTTTTCTCTGGCAAACAAAACTCAACTGCACCGCTTCTGGATGGCAGATTGCAGGAGCCACTTGGTACTATCAAACCAGCCCGACTTGGCACTGGTGCCACCTTGGGTCTGGGAACCATCCAGCCTATCATGGATTTTAAGGAGCCAGCCGGCTACTCCCAGCCACAGGCCCCCAACAAAAACCACGGCCCTTTTTTCTGGCAAACAAAACTTAGCTGCCTCACTTCTGGATGGCAGATTGCAGGAGCCACTTGGTGTAATCAAACCAGCCCGACTTGGCACTGGTGCCACCTTGGGTCTGGGAACCATCCTGCGTATCGTGGATTCTAAGGAGCCAGCCGGCCACTCCCAGCCACAGGTCCCCAAACAAAATCAACGGCGCTGTTCCCTGGAAAACAAAACACGTCTGCCAACATTTTGATGGAGTTTGCAGGAGCCACTTGGTACTATCAAACCAGCCCGACTTGGCACTGGTGCCACCTTGGGTCTGGGAAACATCCTGCGTATCGTGGATTCTTAGGAGCCAGCCGGCCACTCCTAGCCACAGGCCCCCAAACAAAAACCTAGGCCTATTTCTCTGGCAAACAAAAGTAAGCTGCCCCGCTTCTGGATGGCAGATTGCAGGAGACACTTGGTACTATCAAACCAGCCCAACTTGGCACTGGTGCCACCTTGGATCTGGGAACCATGCTGTGTATCGTGGATATTCAGGGGCCACCCGGCCACTCTCAGCCATATGTCCCCAAACAGAAACCTCGGCCCGTTTCTCTGGCAAACAAAACTCAACTGCCCCTCTTCTGGATGGCAAATTGCAGGATGAACTTGATACTAAAACCGCAGGCCGACTTGGTAGTGGTGACACCTTGGACCTGGGAACCATCATGCGTATCGAGCATTTTAAGGAGCCAGCCGGCCACTCCCAGCAATATGCCCCCAAAAACAATCCACGGAATTTTTCTCTGGCAAACAAAAATCAGCTGCCCCGCTTCTGGATGGCAGATTGCAGGAGCCACTTTGCACCATCAAACCAGCCCGACTTGGCACTGGTGCCACCTTGCATCTGGGAACCATGCTGCCTAGCGTGGATTTTCAGGAGCCAGCCGGCCACTCTCAGCTATAGGCCCCCATACAAAACCCACGGCCCGTTTCCCTGGCAAACAAAATCAAGCTGCCCCGCTTCTGGATGGCAGATTGCAGGACGCACTTGGTAGTATCAAACCAGCCCGACTTGGCACTGGTGCCACCTTGGGTCTGGGAACCATCCTGCGTATCGTGGGTTCAAAGGAGCCAGCTGGCCACTCCCAGCCACAGGCCCCCAAATACAAACAACGGCGCTTTTCCCTGGAAAACAAAACTCGCCTGCCAACTTTTTGATGGCAGATTGCAGGAGCCACTTGGTACTATCAAACCAGCCCAACTTGGCACTGGTGCCACCATGGGTCTGGTCACCATCCTGCCTATTGTAGCTTTCCAGGAGCCAGCCGGTCACTCCCAGCCATAGGTCCCCAGTCACAAACCTCGGCCCGTTTACCTGGCAAACAAAAGTAAGCTGCCCTGCTTCTGGATGGCAGATTGCAGGAGCCACTTGGTACTATCAAACCAGCCCAACTTGGCACTGGTGCCACCTCTGGTCTGGGAACCATGCTGCGTAACACAGATTCTAAGGCGCCAGTCGGCCACTCCCAGCCACAAGCCCCCAAACACAAACAACGGCGCTATTCTCTGGCAAACAAAACTCCACTGCCCCTCTTCTGGATGGCAAATTGCAGGACGCACTTGGTACTATAAAAACAGCCCGACTTGGCACTGGTGCCACCTTGGTTCTGGGAACCATCCTGCGTATCGATCTTTTTAATGAGACAGCCGGCCACTCCCAGCCATATGCCCCCAAACACAACCCACGGCCCTTTTCTCTGGCAAACAAAACTCAACTGCACCGCTTCTGGATGGCAGATTGCAGGAGCCACTTGGTACTATCAAACCAGCAAGACTTGGCACTGGTGCCACCTTGGGTCTGGGAACCATCCAGCCTATCGTGGATTTTAAGGAGCCAGCCGGCTACTCCCAGCCACAGGCCCCCAACAAAAACCACGGCCCTTTTTTCTGGCAAACAAAACTTAGCTGCCTCACTTCTGGATGGCAGATTGCAGGAGCCACTTGGTGTAATCAAACCAGCCCGACTTGGCACTGGTGCCACCTTGGGTCTGGGAACCATCCTGCGTATCGTGGATTCTAAGGAGCCAGCCGGCCACTCCCAGCCACAGGTCCCCAAACAAAATCAACGGCGCTGTTCCCTGGAAAACAAAACACGTCTGCCAACATTTTGATTGAGTTTGCAGGAGCCACTTGGTACTATCAAACCAGCCCGACTTGGCACTGGTGCCACCTTGGGTCTGGGAAACATCCTGCGTATCGTGGATTCTTAGGAGCCAGCCGGCCACTCCTAGCCACAGGCCCCCAAACAAAAACCTAGGCCTATTTCTCTGGCAAACAAAAGTAAGCTGCCCCGCTTCTGGATGGCAGATTGCAGGAGACACTTGGTACTATCAAACCAGCCCAACTTGGCACTGGTGCCACCTTGGATCTGGGAACCATGCTGTGTATCGTGGATATTCAGGGGCCAGCCGGCCACTCTCAGCCATATGTCCCCAAACAGAAACCTCGGCCCGTTTCTCTGGCAAACAAAACTCAACTGCCCCTCTTCTGGATGGCAAATTGCAGGATGAACTTGATACTAAAACCGCAGGCCGACTTGGTAGTGGTGACACCTTGGACCTGGGAACCATCATGCGTATCGAGCATTTTAAGGAGCCAGCCGGCCACTCCCAGCAATATGCCCCCAAAAACAATCCACGGAATTTTTCTCTGGCAAACAAAAATCAGCTGCCCCGCTTCTGGATGGCAGATTGCAGGAGCCACTTTGCACCATCAAACCAGCCCGACTTGGCACTGGTGCCACCTTGCATCTGGGAACCATGCTGCCTAGCGTGGATTTTCAGGAGCCAGCCAGCCACTCTCAGCTATAGGCCCCCATACAAAACCCACGGCCCGTTTCCCTGGCAAACAAAATTAAGCTGCCCCGCTTGTGGATGGCAGATTGCAGGAGCCACTTGGTAGTATCAAACCAGCCCAACTTGGCACTGGTGCCACCTCTGGTCTGGGAACCATCCTGCGTATCGTGGGTTCAAAGGAGCCAGCCGGCCACTCCCAGCCATAGGCCCCCAAATACAAACAACGGCGCTTTTCCCTGGAAAACAAAACTCGCCTGCCAACTTTTTGATGGCAGATTGCAGGAGCCACTTGGTACTATCAAACCAGCCCAACTTGGCACTGGTGCCACCATGGGTCTGGTCACCATCCTGCCTATTGTAGCTTTCCAGGAGCCAGCCGGTCACTCCCAGCCATAGGTCCCAAGTCACAAACCTCGGCCCGTTTCCCTGGCAAACAAAAGTAAGCTGCCCCGCTTCTGGATGGCAGATTGCAGGAGCCACTTGGTACTATCAAACCAGCCCGACGTGGCACTGGTGCCACCTTGGGTCTGGATACCATGCTGCGTAACACAGATTCTAAGGCGCCAGTCGGCCACTCCCAGCCACAAGCCCCCAAACACAAACAACGGCGCTATTCTCTGGCAAACAAAACTCAACTGCCCCTCTTCTGGATGGCAAATTGCAGGACGCACTTGGTACTATAAAAACAGCCCTACTTGGCACTGGTGCCACCTTGGTTCTGGGAACCATCCTGCGTATCGATCTTTTTAATGAGACAGCCGGCCACTCCCAGCCATATGCCCCCAAACACAACCCACGGCCCTTTTCTCTGGCAAACAAAACTCAACTGCACCGCTTCTGGATGGCAGATTGCAGGAGCCACTTGGTACTATCAAACCAGCCCGACTTGGCTCTGGTGCCACCTTGGGTCTGGGAACCATCCTGCGTATTGTGGGTTGTCAGGAGCCAGCCGAACACTCTAGGCCACAGACCCCAATCAAAAACAACGGCCCGTTTCACAGGCAAACAAAACTCAGCTGCCCCGCTTCTGGATGGGAGATTGCAGGAGGCACTTGACACTGTGAAACCAGCCCCACTTGGCACTGGTGCCACCTTGGCTCTGGGAACCATCCTGCCTATCGTGGATTTTCAGGGGCCAGCCGGCCACTCTCAGCCATATGCCCCCAAACACATACCACGGCCCTTTGCTCTGTCAAACAAAACTCAACTGCCCCTATTCTGGATGGCAAATTGCAGGACGCACTTGGTACTACGAAAACAGCCCGACTTGGCACTGATGCCACCTTGGGTCAGGGAACAATCCTGCGTATCGAGCTTTTTAAGGAGCCAGCCGGCCACGTCCAGCCATATAACCCCAAAAAAAAACCACGGAACTTTTCTCCAGCAAACAAAAATCCGCTGCCCCGCGTCTGAATGGCAGATTTCAGGAGCTATTTAGTATTATCAAACCAGCCCGACTTGGCACTGGTGCCACCATGAGTCTGGTAACCATCCTGCCTATCGTAGCTTTTCAGTAGCCTGCCGGTCACTCCCAGCCATAGGCCCCCAGACAAATACCTCGGCCCGTTTCCCTGGGAAACAAAAGTAAGCTGTCCCGCTTCTGGATGGCAGATTGCAGGAGCCACTTGGTACTATCAAACCAGCAAAACTTGGCACTGGTGCCACCTTGGCTCTGGGAACCATCCTGCGTATCCTGGGTTCAAAGGAGGCAGCCGGCCACTCCCAGCCACAGGCCTCTAAACAAGAACAACGGCGCTTTTCCCTGGAAAACAAAACTGGCCTGCCAACTTTTTGATGGCAGATTGCAGGAGCCACTTGGTACTATCAAACCAGCCCAACTTGGCACTGGTGCCACCATGGGTCTGGTCACCATCCTGCCTATCGTAGCTTTTCAGGAGCCAGCCGCTCACTCCCAGCCATAGGCCCCCAGACAAATATCTCGGCCCGTTTCCCTGGCAAACAAAAGTAAGCAGCCCCGCTTCTGGATGGCAGATTGCAGGAGCCACATGGTACTATCAAACCAGGCCAACTTGGCACTGGTGCCACCTTGGTTCTGGGAACCATCCTGCCTATCGTGGATTTTCAGGGGCCAGCCGGCCACTCTCAACCATATGCCCCCAAACATATACCACGGCCCTTTTCTCTGGCAAACAAAACTTCAACTGCCCCTCTTCTGGATGGCAAATTGCAGGACGCACTTGGTACTACGAAAACAGCCCGACTTGGCACTGATGCCACCTTGGGTCAGGGAACAATCCTGCGTATCGAGCTTGTTAAGGAGCCAGCCCGCCACGTCCAGCCATATACCCCCAAAAAAAAACCACGGAACTTTTCTCCAGCAAACAAAAATCC
Source organism: Melospiza melodia melodia (assembly GCF_035770615.1). Taxonomy (NCBI): domain Eukaryota; kingdom Metazoa; phylum Chordata; class Aves; order Passeriformes; family Passerellidae; genus Melospiza; species Melospiza melodia. Next base: position 53,425,354 of record NC_086198.1, read on the forward strand.
GCTGCCCCCCGTCTGGATGGCAGATTGCAGGAGCTATTTAGTATTATCAAACCAGCCCGACTTGGCACTGGTGCCACCATGAGTCTGGTAAACATCCTGCATATCGTAGCTTTTCAGTAGCCAGCCAGTCACTCCCAGCCATAGGCCCCCAGACAAATACCTCGGCCCGTTTCCCTGGGAAACAAAATTAAGCTGTCCCGCTTCTGGATGGCAGATTGCAGGACGCACTTGGTACTATCAAACCAGCCCAACTTGGCACTGACGCCACCTTGGCTCTGGGAACCATCCTGCGTATCCTGGGTTCAAAGGAGACAGCCGGCCACTCCCAGCCACAGGCCTCCAAACACAAACAACGGCGCTTTTCCCTGGAAAACAAAACTGGCCTGCCAACTTTTTGATGGCAGATTGCAGGAGCCACTTGGTACTATCAAACCAGCCCAACTTGGCACTGGTGCCACCATGGGTCTGGTCACCATCCTGCCTATCGTAGCTTTTCAGGCGCCAGCCGGTCACTCCCAGCCATAGGCCCCCAGAGAAAAACCTCGGCCCGTTTCCCTGGCAAACAAAAGTAAGCTACCCCGCTTCTGGATGGCAGATTGCAGGAGCCACTTTGTACCATCAAACCAGCCTGACTTGGCACTGGTGCCACCTCTGGTCTGGGAACCATCCTGCGTATCGTGGATTCTAAGGAGCCAGCTGGCCACTCCCAGCCACAGGCCCCCAAACACAAACAACGGTGCTTTTCCCTGGAAAACAAAACTCACCTGCCAACTTTTTGATGGCAGATTGCAGGAGCCACTTGGTACTATCAAACCAGCCCAACTTGGCACTGGTGCCACCATGGGTCTGGTCACCATCCTGCCTATCGTAGCTTTTCAGGAGCCAGCCGGTCACTCCCAGCCATAGGCCCCCAGACACAAAGCTCTGCCCGTTTCCCTGGCAAACAAAAGTAAGCTGCCCCGCTTCTGGATGGCAGATTGCAGGAGTCACTTTGCACCATCAAACCAGCCCGACTTGGCACTGGTGCCACCTCTGGTCTGGGACCCATCCTGCGTATCGTGGATTCTAAGGAGACAGCTGGCCACTCCCAGCCACAGGCCCCCAAACACAAACAACGGCGCTTTTCCCTGGAAAACAAAACTCGCTTGCAAACTTTTTGATGGCAGATTGCAGGAGCCACTTGGTACTATCAAACCACCCCAACTTGGCAACAAGTGGTTCCTGCAATCTGACATCCAGAAGCGGGGCAGCTTACTTTTGTTTGCCAGGGAAACGGACCGTTGTTTGTGTTTGGAGGCGTATGGCTGGGAGTGGCCGACTGGCTCCTTAAAATCCACGATACGCAGCATGGTTCCCAGACCAGAGGTGGCACCAGTGCCAAGTCGGGCTGGTTTGATAGTACCAAGTGACTCCTGCAATCTGCCATCCAGAAGCGGGGCAGCTTACTTTTGTTTGCCAGGGAAACGGGCCGAGGTTTGTGACTGGGGACCTATGGCTGGGAGTGACCGGCTGGCTCCTGAAAAGTTACGATAGGCAGGATGGTGACCAGACCCATGGTGGCACCAGTGCCAAGTTGGGCTGGTTTGATAGTACCAAGTGGCTCCTGTAATCTGCCATCAAATAGTTGGTAGGCGAGTTTTGTTTTCCAGGGAAAAGCGCCGTTGTTTGTGTTTGGGGGCCTGTGGTAGGGAGTGGCCCGCTGGCTAATTAGAATCCACGATACGCAGGATGGTTCCCAGACCCAAGGTGGGACCAGTGCCAAGACGGGGTAGTTTGATGGTGCAAAGTGGCTCCTGCAATCTGCCATCCAGAAGCGGGGTAGCTTACTTTTGTTTGCCAGGGAAACGGGCCGAGCTTTTTGTCTGGGGGCGTATGGCTGGGAGTGACCGGCTGGCTCCTGAAAAGCTACGATAGGCAGGATGGTGACCAGACCCATGGTGGCACCAGTGCCAAGTTGGGCTGATTTGATAAAACCAAGTGGCTCCTGCAATCTGCCATCAAAAAGTTGGCAGGAGAGTTTTGTTTTCCAGGGAAAAGCGCCGTTGTTTGTGTTTGGGGGCCTGTGGCTGGGAGTGGCCGGCTGGCTCCTTAGAATCCACGATACGCAGCATGGTATCCAGACCCAAGGTGGCACCAGTGCCAAGTTTTGCTGGTTTGATAGTACCAAGTCCTTCCTGCAATCTGCCATCCAGAAGCAGGGCAGCTTACTTTTGTTTGCCAGGGAAACGGGCCGAGGTTTTTCTCTGGGGGCCTATGGCAGGGAGGGACCGGCTGGCTCCTGAAAAGCTACGATAGGCAGGATGGTGACCAGACCCATGGTGGCACCAGTGCCAAGTTGGGCTGATTTGATAGTAGCAAGTGGCTCCTGCAATCTGCCATCAAAATGTTGGCAGGCGAGTTTTGTTTTCCAGGGAAAAGCGCCGTTGTTTGTGTTTGGGGGCCTGTGGCTGGGAGTGACCGGCTGGCTCCTTAGAATCCACGATACGCAGGATGGTTCCCAGACCCAAGGTGGAACCACTGCCAAGTTGGGCTGGTTTGATAGTACCAAGTGATTCCTGCAATCTGCCGTCCAGATGCGGGGCAGCTTACTTTTGTTTGCCAGGGAAAAGGGCCGAGCTTTGTGTCTGGGGGCCTATGGCTGGGAGTGACCGGCTGGCTCCTGAAAAGCTACGATAAGCAGGATGGTGACCAGACCCATGGTGGCACCAGTGCCAAGTTGGGCTGGTTTGATAGTACCAAGTGGCTCCTGCAATCTGCCATCAAAAAGTTGGCAGGCGAGTTTTGTTTTCCAGGGAAAAGCGCCGTTGTTTGTGTTTGGGGGCCTGTGGCTGGGAGTGGCCGGCTGGCTCCTTAGAATCCACGATACGCAGCATGGTTCCCAGACCAGAGGTGGCACCAGTGACAAGTCGGGCCAGTTTGATGGTGCAAAGTGGCTCCTGCAATCTGCCATCCAGAAGCGGGGCAGCTTACTTTTGTTTTCCAGGGAAAAGGGCCGAGGTTTTTCTCTGGGGGCCTATGGCTGGGAGTGACCGGCTGGCGCGTGAACAGCTACGATAGGCAGGATGGTTCCCAGACCCATGGTGGCACCAGTGCCATGTTGGGCTGATTTGATAGTACCAAGTGGCTCCTGCAATCTGCCATCAAAATGTTGGCAGGCGAGTTTTGTTTTCCAGGGAAAAGCGCCGTTGTTGTATATGGGGGCCTGTGGCTGGGAGTGGCCGGCTGGCTGCTTAGAATCCACGATACGCAGGATGGTTCCCAGACCCAAGGTGGCACCAGTGCCAAGTTGTCTGGTTTGATAGTACCAAGTGGTTCCTGCAATCTGCCATCCAGAAGCGGGGCAGCTTACTTTTGTTTGCCAGGGAAACGGGCCGAGCTTTGTGTCTGGGGGCCTATGGCTGCGAGTGACCGGCTGGCTCCTGAAAAGCTACGATAGGCAGGATGGTGACCAGACCCATGGTGGCACCAGTGCCAAGTTGGGCTGGTTTGATAGTACCAAGTGGCTCCTGCAATCTGCCATCAAATATTTGGAAGGCGAGTTTTGATTTCCAGGGAAAAGCGCCGTTGTTTGTGTTTGGGGGCCTGTGGCTGGGAGTGGCCGGCTTGCAAATTGGAATCCACGATACGCAGGATGGTTCCCAGACCAGAGGTGGCACCAGTGCCAAGTTGGGCTGGTTTGATAGTACCAAGTGCGTCCTGCAATCTGCCATCCAGAAGCGGGGTAGCTTACTTTTTTTTGCCAGGGAAACGGGCCGAGGTTTTTGTCTCGGGGCCTATGGCTGAGGGTGACCTGCTGGCTCCTGAAAAGCTACCATAGGCAGGATGGTGACCAGACCCATGGTGACACCAGTGCCAAGTTTGGCTGGTTTGATAGTACCAAGTTGCTCCTGCAATCTGCCATCAAAAAGTTGGCAGGCGAGTTTTGTTTTCCAGGGAAAAGCGCCGTTGTTTGTGTTTGGGGGCCTGTGGGTGGGAGTGGCCGGCTGGCTCCTTAGAATCCACGATACGCAGCATGGTATCCAGACCCAGGGTGGCACCAGTGCCAAGTTGGGCTGGTTTGATAATACCAAGTGGTTCCTGCAAACTCCATCAAAATTTGGCAGGCGTGTTTTGTTTTCCAGGGAACAGCGCCGTTGATTTTGTTTGGGGGCCTGTGGCTGGGAGTGGCCGGCTGGCTCCTTAGAATCCACGATACGCAGGATGGTTCCCAGACCCAAGGTGGCACCAGTGCCAAGTCGGGCTGGTTTGATTACACCAAGTGGCTCCTGCAATCTGCCATCCAGAAGTGAGGCAGCTAAGTTTTGTTTGCGAGAAAAAAGGGCCGTGGTTTTTGTTGGGGGCCTGTGGCTGGGAGTAGCCGGCTGGCTCCTTAAAATCCACGATAGGCAGGATGGTTCCCAGACCCAAGGTGGCACCAGTGCCAAGTCGGGCTGGTTTGATAGTACCAAGTGGCTCCTGCAATCTGCCATCCAGAAGCGGGGAAGCTGATTTTTGTTTGCCTGAGAAAAAGGCTGTGGTTTTTGTTTGGGGGCCTGTGGCTGGCAGTGGCCGGCTGGCTCCTGAAAATCCACGATACGCAGCATGGTTCCCAGACCCAAGGTGGCACCAGTACAAAGTGGGGCTCGTTTGACAGTGTCAAGTGCCTCCTGCAATCTCCCATCCAGAAGCGGGGCAGCTGAGTTTTTTTTGCCAGGGAAACGGACCTTTGTTTTTGATTGGGGTCTGTGGCCGAGAGTGGTCGGCTGTCTCCTGACAATCCACAATACGCAGGATGGTTCCCAGACCAAAGGTGGCACCAGTGCCAAGTCGGGCTGGTTTGATAGTACCAAGTGCCTCCTGCAATCTGCCATCCAGAAGCGGGGCAGCTGAGTTTTGTTTGCCAGAGAAAAGGGCCGTGGGTTGTGTTTGGGGGCATATGGCTGGGAGTGGCCACCTGGCTCCTTAAAATGCACGATACGCCGCATGGTAACCAGACGCAAGGTGGCACCAGTGCCAAGTCGGGCTGTTTTTGTAGTACCCAGTGGCTCCTGCAATTTGCCATCCAGAAGCGGGGCAGCTAAATTTTGTTTGCTAGAGAAAAGGGCTGTGGTTTGTGTTTGGGGGCCTATGGCCGAGAGTGGTAGGCTGGCCCCTGAAAATCAACGATAGGCAGGATGGTTCCCAGATCCAAGGTGGCACCAGTGCCAAGTAAGGCTGGTTGTATGGTTCAAAGTGACTCCTGCAATCTGCCATCCAGAAGCGGGACAGCTGAGTTTTTTTTGCCAGAGAAAAGGTCCGTGGTTCCTTTTTGGGGCATACGGCTGGGAATTGCCGGCTGGCTCCTTAAAATGCTCGATACGCAGGATGGTTCCCAGAGCCAAGGTGGCACCACTGCCAAGTCGGGCTCTTTTTGTAGTACCAAGTGCGTCCTGCAATTTGCCATCCAGAAGAGGGGCAGTTGAGTTTTGTTTGCCAGAGAAAAGGGCCGAGGTTTGTGTTTGGGAGCATATGGCTGGGAATGACCGGCTGGCCCCTGAAAATCCACGATACGCCGGATGGTTCCCAGATCCAAGGTGGTACCATTACCAAGTCGGGCTGGTTTGATAGTCCCAAGTGGCTCCTGCAAACTGCCATCCAGAAGCGGGGCAGCTGAGTTTTGTTTGCCAGGGAAATGGGCCGTTGTTTGTGTTTGGGGGCCTGTGGCTGGGAGTGTTCGGCTGATTCCTGAATATGTACGATACGCAGGATTGTTCCCAGATCCAAGGTGGCAGCAGTGCCATGTTGTGCTGCTGTGATAGTCCCAAGTGGCTCCTGCAATCTGCCATCCAGAAGTGGGGCAGCTGAGTTTTGTTTGCCAGAGAAAAGGTCCGTGGTTTGTGTTTGGGGGCATATGGCTGAGAGTGGCCGGCTGGCCCCTGAAAATCCACGATACACAGGATGGTTCCCAGATCCAAGGTGGCACCAGTGCCAAGTCGGGCTGATTTGATAGTACTAAGTAGCTCCTGCAATCTGCCATCCAGAAGCGGGGCAGCTTACTTTTGTTTGCCAGGGAAACGGGCCGAGGTTTCTGTTTGGGGGCCTATGGCTGGGAGTGACCGGCTGGCTCCTGAAAAGCTACAATAGGCAGCATGGTTCCCAGAGCCAAGGTGGCACCAGTGCCAAGTTGGGCTGGTTTGATAGTACCAAGTGGCTCCTGCAATCTGCCATCCAGAAGCAGGGCAGCTGAGTTTTGTTTGCCAGAGAAAAGGGCCTTGGTTTGTGTTTGGGGGCATATGGCTGGGTGTGGCCAGCTGGCTCCTTAAAATGCACGATATGCAACATGGCTCCCAGACCCATAGTGGCACCAGTGCCAAGTCGGGCTGGTTTGATAGTACCAAGTGGCTCCTGCAATCTTCCATGATCACGTGGAGAAATACTTTCTGGTTTCAGCCATATGCTCTTTCTTCTCTCCCTCAACTTCTCTATCACCTCTCATCTGGTTCACATGCGCTGTCTTCAAGGTCCACAGGCTACTTTTCACAGAATCTTCTGGCCTGATGAAGTAAGAATGATGAATAGAACAGAGCTGGGATCTATTTTCCAGTTTGGATAAAATGCATTCTGCACACAAATCCAAGGAGAACGGGCTGCCTCAATGCCCAGAAAATCTTTCACTCCTGCTAGTGTTCTACGTCAACCGCAACTTAGTCTGAAAGAAAAGCTTTTTCTCTGAGAGCATCTGAGAGGTTTGCATGAAGCCCTGATATCTGACATATGCAATTTTGAATAGGAGAGGAAAAAGAAAATGGCAAGGAGTTTTTAATTTTAGTGGTTTCAATTTTAATTTCCGTGCACTTTTTCAAAACTTGTCAGCTCAAATGCCCATCAACATCTTTTAGTCATCTGTAAGTCAGTATTCATATAAAATGTGCTTCAAATCCAAAGAATTTCAAATTTGCACTCCAAGCTTCTATGCCTAGATTTATGATTTCCTACACATATTAGATGAAAGGAAGGCCTTTTTTACTGTGGGAGTGCTGGAACACTGGAACAGGTTGCCCAGAGAAGTTGTGGGTGTCCCATCCCTGAAAGTATTCAAGGTCACCTTGGACGGGGCTTGGAGCAGCAACAAAGGAGAAGCTTGATGGTAGAGAAACAAAGTTGGACTATAGAAGAAACTCGGATTGAAGTATAGGATCAAGTTTTCTCTCAGCTCTTGGGGTAAATTCAAAGTTGTACAAAATGACATTTATCTGTGCTATTCACTACTGTAACAGAAAGTTTCATGAAAACTGTACAGAAGATAGTAAATTTTAAAAGAGATAAGAATTACAGCATAAAATCCATGGGATAGGTTACAACATGAGACACTCTCTAAGAGAAAATCTCTGTGTTTCAGCACTTCATCGGGGTAAGATTTCATGAAGTGCCAAAGAAGGCGGCAAAATATCATTCGGGACATTATTTACTGGAATTCAGCCTGGCCATTAGTAGGAACTGCCTTTGAACATATCATGTAGATATACCACACACGCTTTCCCTTCACTGAAAAATTACTGTTTACAACAAATAAGCAATTGACGATCAAAATTGATTGAAAGCATCTTAAACATGTCAAGTATTTCATTGTAGATGATCTGTGATCCAAATGCTTCTTCCACCTTCGAGAGGGACAGAAGAATTCTTCCATATCATGATGGTTTAAAATTGTATCAACCAATGTTTTCTGCTGAAAAGATATCATCTATTTTTTTCTATTTTTGGAAGAAAATATTCCTAGACATACAACAGGTGAGAACTAAGTAATTTTAAAGAAACAAATGAAATGAAAATATTCTGTAAATAGAATGAAATGAAAAGCTGTGTTTTAAATAGGAGCTAAATATTAAACAGAATTTTTGTACCAGGCATTTGAATTACTGCACCAGCTCTTTTGCCCATCAAGAGAGGCATTTAGCATTTCAGTCTTTTCCAAGGTGTTCATGATCTGCTATGCTGATCTCTGTGTGTGCCTAGGTGTGTGTGGAGGGGGGGGCATATGAAGGGGAGTGTGTATGTTTGCTTTACAATTGTTGTGGCAGATTCATGCCTCAGCTCCACATTTTGTTTTAAAAAGGTCACACCGAGTGGATATGAAGTTTACTATCAACAAGAGATCGATTCCCAAATCATCCATTTGACTCTCCCTTATAAATCATGTGCTTTGTTGCATATTTTATCAAATATACTTTCAAGCCAGATGGAGGAAGGAGGATGTGGGAATCCCTCCACCATCTTGCAACTTTTATGTAAGTAGGTTTTCAAGAAAATCATCATTTCTCTTTTAAATATGTCTGGAACAGGCATGATGGTAGTGTCAACCTGTTGGAGTTTTTGTTGCTGGAAGAAGTTGTACAAAAGGATTGGTTTTTACATTGACCAGTTACTGAATCAAGCGCAGGAATACATTGGAAATTTAGCTGGGGGTTCCTTTTCCCAGCAGACTACTTCTAGAACGAGCTTGTACACTGAAGCTGACTCTTTTGCTCTCTTTTTGTTTCTTTCCTATTTTCTTGGCTTCTTTGCCACTATCTAGACAATTTTGGAACTTTGTTCCCAACTAAAATGGTTTCAATAGTCTGATTGTGATCATACATTTTTACAAGGAATTTTTAAAATCTTTCCTCGAGTCCAGAAAGTCAAGGACTTAGATCTTTTTCTTCCCTTATCAATATTGCCATGAAATTGATAAATAAAGACCAACTCTTTATTTTTGTTTTTAACCCACGTAGATAATTCCCATCCATTAATCCATTTTGTGGACCAATAGCTGCCATTCTGATGGAAGCTGTCACTTCTTAACAATAGGCATTCTGTGACTATGTTGACTGCACTTTGGGTGAAGATCCTAACTGGTCTTAGATATACATAGGGAGAAATTTGCTCAGCCAGTGTCAGTCTTAAGCATGCGTATCAGAAGATCTTTCTAGAGCTGGGAATTTTCCCATGAAAGGGATTCAGTTAGGGAAGAGACACTTGTGCCAGAGTTTTACATTCTTCTTGAACACTGCTTAAGGAACTTAGATGCCATGTCCATTTGGATCTCTGTCTGCACAGAACTTTGTCATGCCAGTGCTTTGAAATGCATCTTGAAGAGAATTCACTAGCACAGAATGAAAGAGAGTGGAAGGGGTTGGTGGGGCTAACCAGGCCCAACCCCCCTGCCTAAACCAGGATACCTAGAGCCTCTTGCCCAGGATTCTATCTGGGTGTACTTTTAATGTCTTCAAAGATCCAGGCTCCACAATCTTTCTGGGCAGTCTGTGCCGTGGTTCAGTCACCCTGACAGTAAAGAAACATTTACTGATGTTCAAAGGCAATCTCCTGTATTTCAGTGTGTGCCCACTGCCTCTTGTCTTTTCCCTCAGCATCACTGAAAAGACACTGATTCCCTCCCCTTTGCACTATTGCTTCCATATGTATGTGTGATGCCATGTAGAGGTATGTCAAAAACCTCCCTGAAGCCCAGGCAGATAATATTCCCTTCATCTACCAGTCAAGTTGATTCATCAGAGGAGTTTAAAGTGATGTTCAGCATGAAATTCCCCTGAAAAATCATGCTAACTACATTATTTGGTCATCTGTCATGTGCCTGGCAAGGATTTCCAGGAAGAGCTGCTTCATCAACTTCCTGGGGATAAAAAAGAGGCTGGCTGGTTTGTACTATGGCGAGTCCTCTTAATTGCCTTTTTTGAAGATGGGTGTCATTTGCTAACATCCACTCTTTAGCCTCTCTTGTCGTCTACATCTTAGCAAAACGCTTTTCCACTATGTCTGGCTAGGAAAAACTGTGCCAGCACAGAAAACATCTCCCATCGTGTTCTAGAAGTTGCACGGATGTCTGCCAAGTGTTTGGCAGGAAGAAAAGAAAAGTTGTCCAAAACAGCTTCCAATCGAATGTTCATGTGATTGGAAAAGTCAGGAGAGTGCAAAGGTACTGTTTTCTATCAGTTGGCAAGGTGCGCACACAATCCCAGTGTTGTACAGCTTGCTTCTTCACCTTCCCGAAGCTGCCGCTCTCGCCGGCTGCCGGAGCCCAAGAAGCGGCTTCTTCGCGCAAAGACGATTGTGCCGCTCACAGTGCTCTCCTTAGCGCGGCTTCTGTCGAAAGACGCCCGGCAGCGGCTCTTACCTCCGGAGAGCATCCTACCTTCGTCTTTAGCTCCTCTTCTCATCTACACCTCGGCAAAAAGCTTTTCCACTATGTCTGGCTAGGAAAAACTGTGCCAGCACAGAAAACATCTCCCATCGTGTTCTAGAAGTTGCACGGATGTCTGCCAAGTGTTTGGCAGGAAGAAAAGAAAAGTTGTCCAAAACAGCTTCCAATCGAATGTTCCTGTGATTGGAAAAGTCAGGAGAGTGCAAAGGTACTGTTTTCTATCAGTTGGCAAGGTGCGCACACAATCCCAGTGTTGTACAGCTTGCTTCTTCACCTTCCCGAAGCTGCCGCTCTCGCCGGCTGCCGGAGCCCAAGAAGCGGCTTCTTCGCGCAAAGACGATTGTGCCGCTCACAGTGCTCTCCTTAGCGCGGCTTCTGCCGAAAGACGCCCTGCAGCGGCTCTTACCTCCGGAGAGCATCCTACCTTCGTCTTTAGCTCCTCTTCTCATCTACACCTCGGCAAAACGCTTTTCCACTATGTCTGGCTAGGAAAAACTGTGCCAGCACAGAAAACATCTCCCATCGTGTTCTAGAAGTTGCACGGATGTCTGCCAAGTGTTTGGCAGGAAGAAAAGAAAAGTTGTCCAAAACAGCTTCCAATCGAATGTTCCTGTGATTGGAAAAGTCAGGAGAGTGCAAAGGTACTGTTTTCTATCAGTTGGCAAGGTGCGCACACAATCCCAGTGTTGTACAGCTTGCTTCTTCACCTTCCCGAAGCTGCCGCTCTCGCCGGCTGCCGGAGCCCAAGAAGCGGCTTCTTCGCGCAAAGACGATTGTGCCGCTCACAGGGCTCTCCTTAGCGCGGCTTCTGCCGAAAGACGCCCGGCAGCGGCTCTTACCTCCGGAGAGCATCCTACCTTCGTCTTTAGCTCCTCTTCTCATCTACACCTCGGCAAAAAGCTTTTCCACTATGTCTGGCTAGGAAAAACTGTGCCAGCACAGAAAACATCTCCCATCGTGTTCTAGAAGTTGCACGGATGTCTGCCAAGTGTTTGGCAGGAAGAAAAGAAAAGTTGTCCAAAACAGCTTCCAATCGAATGTTCCTGTGATTGGAAAAGTCAGGAGAGTGCAAAGGTACTGTTTTCTATCAGTTGGCAAGGTGCGCACACAATCCCAGTGTTGTACAGCTTGCTTCTTCACCTTCCCGAAGCTGCCGCTCTCGCCGGCTGCCGGAGCCCAAGAAGCGGCTTCTTCGCGCAAAGACGATTGTGCCGCTCACAGGGCTCTCCTTAGCGCGGCTTCTGCCGAAAGACGCCCGGCAGCGGCTCTTACCTCCGGAGAGCATCCTACCTTCGTCTTTCGCGTCTTATGTAGTCTACATCTTAGCAAAACGCTTTTCCACTATGTCTGGCTAGGAAAAACCGTGCCAGCACAGAAAACATCTCCCATCGTGTTCTAGAAGTTGCACGGATGTCTGCCAAGTGTTTGGCAGGAAGAAAAGAAAAGTTGTCCAAAACAGCTTCCAATCGAAGGTTCATGTGATTGGAAAAGTCAGGAGTGCAAAGGTACTGTTTTCTATCAGTTGGAAAGGTGCGCACACAATCCCAGTGTTGTACAGCTTGCTTCTTCACCTTCCCGAAGCTGCCACTCTCAGGAGGTAAGAGCCGCTGCCGGGCGTCTTTCGGCAGAAGCCGCGCTAAGGAGAGCACTGTGAGCGGCACAATCGTCTTTGCGCGAAGAAGCCGCTTCTTGGGCTCCGGCAGCCGGCGAGAGCGGCAGCTTCGGGAAGGTGAAGAAGCAAGCTGTACAACACTGGGATTGTGTGCGCACCTTGCCAACTGATAGAAAACAGTACCTTTGCACTCTCCTGAATTTTCCAATCACAGGAACATTCGATTGGAAGCGTTTTTGACAACTTTTCTTTTCTTCCTGCCAAACACTTGGCAGACATCCGTGCAACTTCTAGAACACGATGGGAGATGTTTTCTGTGCTGGCACAGTTTTTCCTAGCCAGACATAGTGGAAAAGCGTTTTGCTAAGATGTAGACCACAAAAGACGCGAAAGACGAAGGCAGGATGCTCTCCGGAGGTAAGAGCCGCTGCCGGGCGTCTTTCGGCAGAAGCCGCGCTAAGGAGAGCACTGTGAGCGGCACAATCGTCTTTGCGCGAAGAAGCCGCTTCTTGGGCTCCGGCAGCCGGCGAGAGCGGCAGCTTCGGGAAGGTGAAGAAGCAAGCTGTACAACACTGGGATTGTGTGCGCACCTTGCCAACTGATAGAAAACAGTACCTTTGCACTCTCCTGACTTTTCCAATCACAGGAACATTCGATTGGAAGCTGTTTTGGACAACTTTTCTTCCTGCCAAACACTTGGCAGACATCCGTGCAACTTCTAGAACACGATGGGAGATGTTTTCTGTGCTGGCACAGTTTTTCCTAGCCAGACATAGTGGAAAAGCTTTTTGCCGAGGTGTAGATGAGAAGAGGAGCTAAAGACGAAGGTAGGATGCTCTCCGGAGGTAAGAGCCGCTGCCGGGCGTCTTTCGGCAGAAGCCGCGCTAAGGAGAGCCCTGTGAGCGGCACAATCGTCTTTGCGCGAAGAAGCCGCTTCTTGGGCTCCGGCAGCCGGCGAGAGCGGCAGCTTCGGGAAGGTGAAGAAGCAAGCTGTACAACACTGGGATTGTGTGCGCACCTTGCCAACTGATAGAAAACAGTACCTTTGCACTCTCCTGACTTTTCCAATCACAGGAACATTCGATTGGAAGCTGTTTTGGACAACTTTTCTTTTCTTCCTGCCAAACACTTGGCAGACATCCGTGCAACTTCTAGAACACGATGGGAGATGTTTTCTGTGCTGGCACAGTTTTTCCTAGCCAGACATAGTGGAAAAGCGTTTTGCTAAGATGTAGACTACAAAAGACGCGAAAGACGAAGGTAGGATGCTCTCCGGAGGTAAGAGCCGCTGCCGGGCGTCTTTCGGCAGAAGCCGCGCTAAGGAGAGCACTGTGAGCGGCACAATCGTCTTTGCGCGAAGAAGCCGCTTCTTGGGCTCCGGCAGCCGGCGAGAGCGGCAGCTTCGGGAAGGTGAAGAAGCAAGCTGTACAACACTGGGATTGTGTGCGCACCTTGCCAACTGATAGAAAACAGTACCTTTGCACTCTCCTGACTTTTCCAATCACAGGAACATTCGATTGGAAGCTGTTTTGGACAACTTTTCTTTTCTTCCTGCCAAACACTTGGCAGACATCCGTGCAACTTCTAGAACACGATGGGAGATGTTTTCTGTGCTGGCACAGTTTTTCCTAGCCAGACATAGTGGAAAAGCTTTTTGCCGAGGTGTAGATGAGAAGAGGAGCTAAAGACGAAGGTAGGATGCTCTCCGGAGGTAAGAGCCGCTGCCGGGCGTCTTTCGGCAGAAGCCGCGCTAAGGAGAGCCCTGTGAGCGGCACAATCGTCTTTGCGCGAAGAAGCCGCTTCTTGGGCTCCGGCAGCCGGCGAGAGCGGCAGCTTCGGGAAGGTGAAGAAGCAAGCTGTACAACACTGGGATTGTGTGCGCACCTTGCCAACTGATAGAAAACAGTACCTTTGCACTCTCCTGACTTTTCCAATCACAGGAACATTCGATTGGAAGCTGTTTTGGACAACTTTTCTTTTCTTCCTGCCAAACACTTGGCAGACATCCGTGCAACTTCTAGAACACGATGGGAGATGTTTTCTGTGCTGGCACAGTTTTTCCTAGCCAGACATAGTGGAAAAGCGTTTTGCTAAGATGTAGACTACAAAAGACGCGAAAGACGAAGGTAGGATGCTCTCCGGAGGTAAGAGCCGCTGCCGGGCGTCTTTCGGCAGAAGCCGCGCTAAGGAGAGCCCTGTGAGCGGCACAATCGTCTTTGCGCGAAGAAGCCGCTTCTTGGGCTCCGGCAGCCGGCGAGAGCGGCAGCTTCGGGAAGGTGAAGAAGCAAGCTGTACAACACTGGGATTGTGTGCGCACCTTGCCAACTGATAGAAAACAGTACCTTTGCACTCTCCTGACTTTTCCAATCACAGGAACATTCGATTGGAAGCTGTTTTGGACAACTTTTCTTTTCTTCCTGCCAAACACTTGGCAGACATCCGTGCAACTTCTAGAACACGATGGGAGATGTTTTCTGTGCTGGCACAGTTTTTCCTAGCCAGACATAGTGGAAAAGCGTTTTGCCGAGGTGTAGATGAGAAGAGGAGCTAAAGACGAAGGTAGGATGCTCTCCGGAGGTAAGAGCCGCTGCCGGGCGTCTTTCGGCAGAAGCCGCGCTAAGGAGAGCACTGTGAACGGCACAATCGTCTTTGCGCGAAGAAGCCGCTTCTTGGGCTCCGGCAGCCGGCGAGAGCGGCAGCTTCGGGAAGGTGAAGAAGCAAGCTGTACAACACTGGGATTGTGTGCGCACCTTGCCAACTGATAGAAAACAGTACCTTTGCACTCTCCTGACTTTTCCAATCACAGGAACATTCGATTGGAAGCTGTTTTGGACAACTTTTCTTTTCTTCCTGCCAAACACTTGGCAGACATCCGTGCAACTTCTAGAACACGATGGGAGATGTTTTCTGTGCTGGCACAGTTTTTCCTAGCCAGACATAGTGGAAAAGCTTTTTGCCGAGGTGTAGATGAGAAGAGGAGCTAAAGACGAAGGTAGGATGCTCTCCGGAGGTAAGAGCCGCTGCCGGGCGTCTTTCGGCAGAAGCCGCGCTAAGGAGAGCCCTGTGAGCGGCACAATCGTCTTTGCGCGAAGAAGCCGCTTCTTGGGCTCCGGCAGCCGGCGAGAGCGGCAGCTTCGGGAAGGTGAAGAAGCAAGCTGTACAACACTGGGATTGTGTGCGCACCTTGCCAACTGATAGAAAACAGTACCTTTGCACTCTCCTGACTTTTCCAATCACAGGAACATTCGATTGGAAGCTGTTTTGGACAACTTTTCTTTTCTTCCTGCCAAACACTTGGCAGACATCCGTGCAACTTCTAGAACACGATGGGAGATGTTTTCTGTGCTGGCACAGTTTTTCCTAGCCAGACATAGTGGAAAAGCTTTTTGCTAAGATGTAGACGACAAGAGAGGCTAAAGAGTGGATGTTAGCAAATGACACCCATCTTCAAAAAAGGCAATTAAGAGGACTCGCCATAGTACAAACCAGCCAGCCTCTTTTTTATCCCCAGGAAGTTGATGAAGCAGCTCTTCCTGGAAATCCTTGCCAGGCACATGACAGATGACCAAATAATGTAGTTAGCATGATTTTTCAGGGGAATTTCATGCTGAACATCACTTTAAACTCCTCTGATGAATCAACTTGACTGGTAGATGAAGGGAATATTATCTGCCTGGGCTTCAGGGAGGTTTTTGACATACCTCTACATGGCATCACACATACATATGGAAGCAATAGTGCAAAGGGGAGGGAATCAGTGTCTTTTCAGTGATGCTGAGGGAAAAGACAAGAGGCAGTGGGCACACACTGAAATACAGGAGATTGCCTTTGAACATCAGTAAATGTTTCTTTACTGTCAGGGTGACTGAACCACGGCACAGACTGCCCAGAAAGATTGTGGAGCCTGGATCTTTGAAGACATTAAAAGTACACCCAGATAGAATCCTGGGCAAGAGGCTCTAGGTATCCTGGTTTAGGCAGGGGGGTTGGGCCTGGTTAGCCCCACCAACCCCTTCCACTCTCTTTCATTCTGTGCTAGTGAATTCTCTTCAAGATGCATTTCAAAGCACTGGCATGACAAAGTTCTGTGCAGACAGAGATCCAAATGGACATGGCATCTAAGTTCCTTAAGCAGTGTTCAAGAAGAATGTAAAACTCTGGCACAAGTGTCTCTTCCCTAACTGAATCCCTTTCATGGGAAAATTCCCAGCTCTAGAAAGATCTTCTGATACGCATGCTTAAGACTGACACTGGCTGAGCAAATTTCTCCCTATGTATATCTAAGACCAGTTAGGATCTTCACCCAAAGTGCAGTCAACATAGTCACAGAATGCCTATTGTTAAGAAGTGACAGCTTCCATCAGAATGGCAGCTATTGGTCCACAAAATGGATTAATGGATGGGAATTATCTACGTGGGTTAAAAACAAAAATAAAGAGTTGGTCTTTATTTATCAATTTCATGGCAATATTGATAAGGGAAGAAAAAGATCTAAGTCCTTGACTTTCTGGACTCGAGGAAAGATTTTAAAAATTCCTTGTAAAAATGTATGATCACAATCAGACTATTGAAACCATTTTAGTTGGGAACAAAGTTCCAAAATTGTCTAGATAGTGGCAAAGAAGCCAAGAAAATAGGAAAGAAACAAAAAGAGAGCAAAAGAGTCAGCTTCAGTGTACAAGCTCGTTCTAGAAGTAGTCTGCTGGGAAAAGGAACCCCCAGCTAAATTTCCAATGTATTCCTGCGCTTGATTCAGTAACTGGTCAATGTAAAAACCAATCCTTTTGTACAACTTCTTCCAGCAACAAAAACTCCAACAGGTTGACACTACCATCATGCCTGTTCCAGACATATTTAAAAGAGAAATGATGATTTTCTTGAAAACCTACTTACATAAAAGTTGCAAGATGGTGGAGGGATTCCCACATCCTCCTTCCTCCATCTGGCTTGAAAGTATATTTGATAAAATATGCAACAAAGCACATGATTTATAAGGGAGAGTCAAATGGATGATTTGGGAATCGATCTCTTGTTGATAGTAAACTTCATATCCACTCGGTGTGACCTTTTTAAAACAAAATGTGGAGCTGAGGCATGAATCTGCCACAACAATTGTAAAGCAAACATACACACTCCCCTTCATATGCCCCCCCCTCCACACACACCTAGGCACACACAGAGATCAGCATAGCAGATCATGAACACCTTGGAAAAGACTGAAATGCTAAATGCCTCTCTTGATGGGCAAAAGAGCTGGTGCAGTAATTCAAATGCCTGGTACAAAAATTCTGTTTAATATTTAGCTCCTATTTAAAACACAGCTTTTCATTTCATTCTATTTACAGAATATTTTCATTTCATTTGTTTCTTTAAAATTACTTAGTTCTCACCTGTTGTATGTCTAGGAATATTTTCTTCCAAAAATAGAAAAAAATAGATGATATCTTTTCAGCAGAAAACATTGGTTGATACAATTTTAAACCATCATGATATGGAAGAATTCTTCTGTCCCTCTCGAAGGTGGAAGAAGCATTTGGATCACAGATCATCTACAATGAAATACTTGACATGTTTAAGATGCTTTCAATCAATTTTGATCGTCAATTGCTTATTTGTTGTAAACAGTAATTTTTCAGTGAAGGGAAAGCGTGTGTGGTATATCTACATGATATGTTCAAAGGCAGTTCCTACTAATGGCCAGGCTGAATTCCAGTAAATAATGTCCCGAATGATATTTTGCCGCCTTCTTTGGCACTTCATGAAATCTTACCCCGATGAAGTGCTGAAACACAGAGATTTTCTCTTAGAGAGTGTCTCATGTTGTAACCTATCCCATGGATTTTATGCTGTAATTCTTATCTCTTTTAAAATTTACTATCTTCTGTACAGTTTTCATGAAACTTTCTGTTACAGTAGTGAATAGCACAGATAAATGTCATTTTGTACAACTTTGAATTTACCCCAAGAGCTGAGAGAAAACTTGATCCTATACTTCAATCCGAGTTTCTTCTATAGTCCAACTTTGTTTCTCTACCATCAAGCTTCTCCTTTGTTGCTGCTCCAAGCCCCGTCCAAGGTGACCTTGAATACTTTCAGGGATGGGACACCCACAACTTCTCTGGGCAACCTGTTCCAGTGTTCCAGCACTCCCACAGTAAAAAAGGCCTTCCTTTCATCTAATATGTGTAGGAAATCATAAATCTAGGCATAGAAGCTTGGAGTGCAAATTTGAAATTCTTTGGATTTGAAGCACATTTTATATGAATACTGACTTACAGATGACTAAAAGATGTTGATGGGCATTTGAGCTGACAAGTTTTGAAAAAGTGCACGGAAATTAAAATTGAAACCACTAAAATTAAAAACTCCTTGCCATTTTCTTTTTCCTCTCCTATTCAAAATTGCATATGTCAGATATCAGTGCTTCATGCAAACCTCTCAGATGCTCTCAGAGAAAAAGCTTTTCTTTCAGACTAAGTTGCGGTTGACGTAGAACACTAGCAGGAGTGAAAGATTTTCTGGGCATTGAGGCAGCCCGTTCTCCTTGGATTTGTGTGCAGAATGCATTTTATCCAAACTGGAAAATAGATCCCAGCTCTGTTCTATTCATCATTCTTACTTCATCAGGCCAGAAGATTCTGTGAAAAGTAGCCTGTGGACCTTGAAGACAGCGCATGTGAACCAGATGAGAGGTGATAGAGAAGTTGAGGGAGAGAAGAAAGAGCATATGGCTGAAACCAGAAAGTATTTCTCCACGTGATCATGGAAGATTGCAGGAGCCACTTGGTACTATCAAACCAGCCCGACTTGGCACTGGTGCCACTATGGGTCTGGGAGCCATGTTGCATATCGTGCATTTTAAGGAGCCAGCTGGCCACACCCAGCCATATGCCCCCAAACACAAACCAAGGCCCTTTTCTCTGGCAAACAAAACTCAGCTGCCCTGCTTCTGGATGGCAGATTGCAGGAGCCACTTGGTACTATCAAACCAGCCCAACTTGGCACTGGTGCCACCTTGGCTCTGGGAACCATCCTGCCTATTGTAGCTTTTCAGGAGCCAGCCGGTCACTCCCAGCCATAGGCCCCCAAACAGAAACCTCGGCCCGTTTCCCTGGCAAACAAAAGTAAGCTGCCCCGCTTCTGGATGACAGATTGCAGGAGCTACTTAGTACTATCAAATCAGCCCGACTTGGCACAGGTGCCACCTTGGATCTGGGAACCATCCTGTGTATCGTGGATTTTCAGGGGCCAGCCGGCCACTCTCAGCCATATGCCCCCAAACACAAACCACGGACCTTTTCTCTGGCAAACAAAAATCAGCTGCCCCACTTCTGGATGGCAGATTGCAGGAGCCACTTGGGACTATCACAGCAGCACAACATGGCACTGCTGCCACCTTGGATCTGGGAACAATCCTGCGTATCGTACATATTCAGGAACCAGCCGAACACTCCCAGCCACAGGCCCCCAAACACAAACAACGGCCCATTTCCCTGGCAAACAAAACTCAGCTGCCCCGCTTCTGGATGGCAGTTTGCAGGAGCCACTTGGGACTATCAAACCAGCCCGACTTGGTAATGGTAGCACCTTGGATCTGGGAACCATCCGGCGTATCGTGGATTTTCAGGGGCCAGCCGGTCATTCCCAGCCATATGCTCCCAAACACAAACCTCGGCCCTTTTCTCTGGCAAACAAAACTCAACTGCCCCTCTTCTGGATGGCAAATTGCAGGACGCACTTGGTACTACAAAAAGAGCCCGACTTGGCAGTGGTGCCACCTTGGCTCTGGGAACCATCCTGCGTATCGAGCATTTTAAGGAGCCAGCCGGCAATTCCCAGCCTTATGCCCCAAAAAGAAACCACGGACCTTTTCTCTGGCAAAAAAAACTCAGCTGTCCCGCTTCTGGATGGCAGATTGCAGGAGTCACTTTGAACCATACAACCAGCCTTACTTGGCACTGGTGCCACCTTGGATCTGGGAACCATCCTGCCTATCGTTGATTTTCAGGGGCCAGCCTACCACTCTCGGCCATAGGCCCCCAAACACAAACCACAGCCCTTTTCTCTAGCAAACAAAATTTAGCTGCCCCGCTTCTGGATGGCAAATTGCAGGAGCCACTGGGTACTACAAAAACAGCCCGACTTGGCACTGGTGCCACCTTGCGTCTGGTTACCATGCGGCGTATCGTGCATTTTAAGGAGCCAGGTGGCCACTCCCAGCCATATGCCCCCAAACACAACCCATGGCCCTTTTCTCTGGCAAACAAAACTCAGCTGCTCCGCTTCTGGATGGCAGATTGCAGGAGGCACTTGGTACTATCAAACCAGCCCGACTTGGCACTGGTGCCACCTTTGGTCTGGGAACCATCCTGCGTATTGTGGATTGTCAGGAGACAGCCGACCACTCTCGGCCACAGACCCCAATCAAAAACTAAGGTCCGTTTCCCTGGCAAAAAAAACTCAGCTGCCCCGCTTCTGGATGGGAGATTGCAGGAGGCACTTGACACTGTCAAACGAGCCCCACTTTGTACTGGTGCCACCTTGGGTCTGGGAACCATGCTGCGTATCGTGGATTTTCAGGAGCCAGCCGGCCACTGCCAGCCACAGGCCCCCAAAAAAAAACCACAGCCTTTTTCTCTGGCAAACAAAACTCAGCTGCCCCGCTTCTGGATGGCAGATTGCAGGAGCCACTTGGTACTATCAAACCAGCCCGACTTGGCACTGGTGCCACCTTGGGTCTGGGAACCATCCTGCCTATCGTGGATTTTAAGGAGCCAGCCGGCTACTCCCAGCCACAGGCCCCCAACAAAAACCACGGCCCTTTTTTCTCGCAAACAAAACTTAGCTGCCTCACTTCTGGATGGCAGATTGCAGGAGCCACTTGGTGTAATCAAACCAGCCCGACTTGGCACTGGTGCCACCTTGGGTCTGGGAACCATCCTGCGTATCGTGGATTATAAGGAGCCAGCCGGCCACTCCCAGCCACAGGCCCCCAAACAAAATCAACGGCGCTGTTCCCTGGAAAACAAAACACGCCTGCCAACTTTTTGATGGAGTTTGCAGGAACCACTTGGTATTATCAAACCAGCCCAACTTGGCACTGGTGCCACCTTGGGTCTGGATACCATGCTGCGTATCGTGGATTCTAAGGAGCCAGCCGGCCACTCCCAGCCACAGGCCCCCAAACACAAACAACGGCGCTTTTCCCTGGAAAACAAAACTCGCCTGCCAACTTTTTGATGGCAGATTGCAGGAGCCACTTGGTACTATCAAACCAGCCCGACTTGGCACTGGTGCCACCATGGGTCTGGTCACCATCCTGCCTATTGTAACTTTTCAGGAGCCAGCCGGTCACTCCCAGCCATAGGCCCTGAGACACAAACCTCGGCCCGTTTCCCTGGCAAACAAAAGTAAGCTGCCCCGCTTCTGGATGGCAGATTGCAGGAGCCACTTGGTACTATCAAACCAGCCCGACTAGGCACTGGTGCCACCTCTGGTCTGGGAACCATCCTGCGTATCGTGGATTCTAAGGAGCCATCCGGCCACTCCCACCCACAGGCCCCCAAACACAAACAACGGCGCTTTTCCCTGGAAAACAAAAGTAAGCTGCCCCGCTTCTGGATGGCAGATTGCAGGAGCCACTTGGTACTATCAAACCAGCCCGACTAGGCACTGGTGCCACCTCTGGTCTGGGAACCATCCCGCGTATCGTGGATTCTAAGGAGCCAGTCGGCAACTCCCAGCCACAGGCCCCCAAACACAAACAACGGCCCGTTTCCCTGGCAAACAAAAGTAAGCTGCCCCGCTTCTGGATGGCAGATTGCAGAAGCCACTTGGTACTATCAAACTAGCCCAACTTGGCACTGGTGCCACCTCTGGTCTGGGAACCATCCTGCGTATCATGGGTTCTAAGGAGCCAGTCGGCAACTCCCAGCCACAGGCCCCCAAACACAAACCTCGGCCCGTTTCCCTGGCAAACAAAATTAAGCTGCCCCGCTTCTGGATGGCAGATTGCAGGACGCACTTGGTACTATCAGACCAGCCCGACTTGGCACTGGTGCCACCTCTGGTCTGGGAACCATGCTGCGTATCGTGGATTCTAAGGAGCCAACCGGCCACTCCCAGCCACAGGCCCCCAAACACAAACAACTGCGCTTTTCCCTAGATAACAAACTCGCCTGCCAACTTTTTGATGGCAGATTGCAGGAGCCACTTGGTACTATCAAATAAGCCCAACTTGGCACTGGTGCCACCATGGGTCTGGTCACCATCCTGCCTATCGTAGCTTTTCAGAAGCCAGCAGGTCACCCCCAGCCATAGGCCCCGAGAAAAAAACCGCGGCCCGTTTCCCTGGCAAAAAAAAGTAAGCTACCCCGCTTCTGGATGGCAGTTTGCAGGACGCACTTGGTAGTATCAAACCAGCCCAACTTGGCACTGGTGCCACCTTGGGTCTGGGAACCATCCTGCGTATCGTGGATTCTGAGGAGCCCGCCGGCCACTCCCTGCCACAGGCACCCAAACACAAACAACGGCGCTTTTCCCTGGAAAACAAAACTCGCCTGCCAACTTTTTGATGGCGGATTGCAGGAGCCACTTGGTACTATCAAACCAGCCCAACTTGGCACTGGTGCCACAATGGATATAGTCACCATCCTGCCTATCGTAGCTTTTCAGGACCTAGCAGGTCACTCCCAGCCATAGGCACCCAGACAAAATCCTCGGCCCGTTTCCCTGGCAAACAAAAGTAAGCTGCCCCGCTTCTGGATGGCAGATTGCAGGAACCACTTGGTACTATAAAACCAGCCCGACTTGGCACTGGTGCCACGTCAGGTCTGGGAACCATCCTGCGTATCGTGGATTCTAAGGAGCCAGCCGGCCACTCCCACCCACAGGCCCCCAAACACAAACAACGGCGCTTTTCCCTGGAAAACAAAACTCGCCTGCCAACTTTTTGATGGCAGATTGCAGGAGCCACTTGGTACTATCAAACCAGCCCAACTTGGCACTGGTGCCACCATGGGTCTGCTCCCCATCCTGCCTATCGTAGCTTTTCAGGAGCCAGCCGGTCACTCCCAGCCATAGGCCCCCAGACACAAAGCTCTGCCCGTTTCCCTGGCAAACAAAAGTAAGCTGCCCCGCTTCTGGATGGCAGATTGCAGGACGCACTTGGTACTATCAAACCAGCCCGACTTGTCACTGGTGCCACCTCTGGTCTGGGAACCATGCCGCGTATCGTGGCTTCTAAGGAGCCAGCCGGCCACTCCCAGCCACAGGCCCCCAAACACAAACAACGGCGCTTTTCCCTGGAAAACAAAACTCGCCTGCCAACTTTTTGATGGCGGATTGCAGGAGCCACTTGGTACTATCAAAGCAGCCCAACTTGTCACTGGTGCCACAATGGATGTGGTCACCATCCTGCCTATCGTAGCTTTTCAGGACCTCGCCGGTCACTCCCAGCCATAGGCGCCCAGACACAAAGCTCGGCCCGTTTCCCTGGCACACAAAAGTAAGCTGCCCCGCTTCTGGATGGGAGATTGCAGGAACCACTTGGTACTATAAAACCAGCCCGACTTGGCGCTGGTGCCACCTCTGGTCTGGGAACCATCCTGCGTATCGTGGATTCTAAGGAGCCAGCCGGTCACTCCAGCCACAGGCCCCCAGACACAAACAACGGCGCTTTTCCCTGGAAAACAAAACTCGCCTGCCAACTTTTTGATGGCAGATTGCAGGAGCCACTTGGTACTATCAAACCAGCCCAACTTGGCACTGGTGCCACCATGGGTCTGGTCACCATCCTGCCTATCGTAGCTTTCCAGGAGCCAGCCGGTCACTCCCAGCCATAGGCCCCCAGTCACAAACCTCGGCCCGTTTCCCTGGCAAACAAAAGTAAGCTACCCCGCTTCTGGATGGCAGATTGCAGGAGCCACTTGCTACTATCAAACCAGCCCAACTTGGAACTGGTGCCACCTTGGGTCTGGGAACCATGCTGCGTATCGCAGATTCTAAGGCGCCAGTCGGCCACTCCCAGCCACAAGCCCCCAAACACAAACAACGGCGCTTTTCTCTGGCAAACAAAACTCAACTGCCCCTCTTCTGGATGGCAAATTGCAGGACGCACTTGGTACTATAAAAACAGCCCGACTTGGCACTGGTGCCACCTTGGGTCTGGGAACCATCGTGCGTATCGATCTTTTTAATGAGACAGCCGGCCACTCCCAGCCATATGCCCCCGAACACAACCCACGGCCCTTTCCTCTGGCAAACAAAACTCAGCTGCACCGCTTCTGGATGGCAGATTGCAGGAGCCACTTGGTACTATCAAACCAGCAAGACTTGGCACTGGTGCCACCTTGGGTCTGGGAACCATCCTGCGTATTGTGGATTGTCAGGAGCCAGCTGAACACTCTCGGCCACAGACCCCAATCAAAAACAACGGCCCGTTTCACAGGCAAACAAAACTCAGCTGCCCCGCTTCTGGATGGGAGATTGCAGGAGGCACTTGACACTGTGAAACCAGCCCCACTTGGCACTGGTGCCACCTTGGGTCTGGGAACCATGCTGCGTATCATGGATTTTCAGGAGCCAGCCGGCCACTCCCAGCCATAGGCCCCCAAACAAAAACCACAGCCTTTTTCTCTGGCAAACAAAATTCAGCTGCCCCACTTCTGGATGGCAGATTGCAGGAGCCACTTGGGACTATCACATCAGCACAACATGGCACTGGTGCCACCTTGGATCTGGGAACCATCCGGCGTATAGTGGATTTTCAGGGGTCAGCCGGTCACTCTCAGCCATAGGCCCCAAACACAAACCACGGCCCTTTTCTCTGGAAAACAAAACTCAACTGCCCCTCTTCTGGATGGCAGATTGCAGGAGCCACTGGGTACTATGAAACCAGCCCTACTTGGCACTGGTGCCACCTTGGGTCTGGGAACCATGCTGCGTATCATGGATTTTCAGGAGCCAGCCGTCCACTGCCAGCCACAGGCCCCGAAACACAAACAACAGCCTTTTTCTCTGGCAAACAAAATTCAGCTGCCCCGCTTCTGGATGGCAGATTGCAGGAACCACTTGGTACTAACAAACCAGCCCGACTTGGCACTGGTGCAACCTTGGGTCTGGGAACCATCCTGCGTATCGTGGATTCTAAGGAGCCAGCTGGCCACTCCCAGCCACAGGCCCCAAAACACACACAACGGCGCTTTTCCCTGGAAAACAAAACTCGCCTGCCAACTTTTTGATGGCAGATTGCAGGAGCCACTTGGTACTATCAAACCAGCCCAACTTGGCACTGGTGCCACCATGGGTCTGGTCACCATCCTGCCTATCGTAGCTTTTCAGGAGCCAGCCGGTCACTCCCAGCCATAGGCCCCCAGACACAAACCTCGGCCTGTTTCCCTGGCACACAAAAGTAAGCTACCGCACTTCTGGATGGCAGATTGCAGGAGCCACTTTGCACCATCAAACCAGCCCGACTTGGCACTGGTGCCACCTCTGGTCTGGGAACCATGCTGCGTATTGTGGATACTAAGGAGCCAGCCGGCCACTCCCAGCCACAGGCCCCCAAACACAAACAACGGCGCTTTTCCCTGGAAAACAAAACTCGCCTGCCAACATTTTGATGGCAGATTGCAGGAGCCACTTGGTACTATCAAACCAGCCCAACTTGGCACTGGTGCCACCATGGGTCTGGTCACCATCCTGCCTAACGTAGCTTTTCAGGAGCCAGCCGGTCACTCCCAGCCATAGGCCCCCAGACAAAAACCTCGGTCCGTTTCCCTGGAAAACAAAAGTAAGCTGCCCTGCTTCTGGATGGCAGATTGCAGGAGCCACTTGGTGTTATCAAACCAGCCCGACTTGGCACTGGTGCCACCTTGAGTCTGGGAACCATCCTGCGTATCGTGTGTTCTAGGGAGCCAGCCGGCCACTCCCAGCCACAGTCCCCCAAACAAAAACAACGGCGCTTTTCCCTGGAAAACAAAACTGGCCTGCCAACTTTTTGATGGCAGATTGCAGGAGCCACTTGGTACTATCAAACCAGCCCAACTTGGCACTGGTGCCACCATGGGTCTGGTCACCATCCTGCCTATCGTAGCTTTTCAGGAGCCAGCCGGTCACTCCCTGCCATAGGCCCCCAGACAAATACCTCGGCCCGTTTCCCTGGCAAACAAAAGTAAGCTGCCCCGCTTCTGGATGGCAGATTGCAGGAGCCACTTGGTACTATCAAACCAGCCCAACTTGACACTGGTGCCACCTTGGCTCTGGGAACCATGCTGCGTAACCCGGATTCTAAGACGACAGGCAGCCACTGCCAGCCACCGGCCTCCAAACAAAATCAACGGCGCTTTTCCCTGGAAAACAAAACTCGCCTGACAACTTTTAGATGGCAGATTGCAGGAGCCAGTTGGTACCATCAAACCAGCCCAACTTGGCACTGGTGCCACCTTGGGTCTGGGAACCATCCTGCCTATTGTTGCTTTTCAGGAGCCAGCCGGTCACTCCTAGCCCTAGGCCCCCAGTCATAAACCTCGGCCCGTTTCCCTGGTACACAAATGTAACCTACCCCGCTTCAGGATGGCAGATTGCAGGAGCCACTTTTCACCATCAAACCAGCCCGACGTGGCACTGGTGCCACCTTGGGTCTGGGAACCATCCTGCGTATCGTGTGTTCTAAGGAGCCAGCCGGCCACTCCCTGCCACAGGCACCCAAACACAAACAACGGCGCTTTTCCCTGGAAAACAAAACTCGCCTGCCAACTTTTTGATGGCGGATTGCAGGAGCCACTTGGTACTATCAAACCAGCCCAACTTGGCACTGGTGCCACAATGGATATAGTCACCATCCTGCCTATCGTAGCTTTTCAGGACCTAGCAGGTCACTCCCAGCCATAGGCACCCAGACAAAAACCTCGGCCCGTTTCCCTGGCAAACAAAAGTAAGCTGCCCCGCTTCTGGATGGCAGATTGCAGGAACCACTTGGTACTATAAAACCAGCCCGACTTGGCACTGGTGCCACGTCAGGTCTGGGAACCATCCTGCGTATCGTGGATTCTAAGGAGCCAGCCGGCCACTCCCACCCACAGGCCCCCAAACACAAACAACGGCGCTTTTCCCTGGAAAACAAAACTCGCCTGCCAACTTTTTGATGGCAGATTGCAGGAGCCACTTGGTACTATCAAACCAGCCCTACTTGGCACTGGTGCCACCATGGGTCTGCTCCCCATCCTGCCTATCGTAGCTTTTCAGGAGCCAGCCGGTCACTCCCAGCCATAGGCCCCCAGACACAAAGCTCTGCCCGTTTCCCTGGCAAACAAAAGTAAGCTGCCCCGCTTCTGGATGGCAGATTGCAGGACGCACTTGGTACTATCAAACCAGCCCGACTTGTCACTGGTGCCACCTCTGGTCTGGGAACCATGCCGCGTATCGTGGCTTCTAAGGAGCCAGCCGGCCACTCCCAGCCACAGGCCCCCAAACACAAACAACGGCGCTTTTCCCTGGAAAACAAAACTCGCCTGCCAACTTTTTGATGGCGGATTGCAGGAGCCACTTGGTACTATCAAAGCAGCCCAACTTGTCACTGGTGCCACAATGGATGTGGTCACCATCCTGCCTATCGTAGCTTTTCAGGACCTCGCCGGTCACTCCCAGCCATAGGCGCCCAGACACAAAGCTCGGCCCGTTTCCCTGGCACACAAAAGTAAGCTGCCCCGCTTCTGGATGGGAGATTGCAGGAACCACTTGGTACTATAAAACCAGCCCGACTTGGCGCTGGTGCCACCTCTGGTCTGGGAACCATCCTGCGTATCGTGGATTCTAAGGAGCCAGCCGGTCACTCCAGCCACAGGCCCCCAGACACAAACAACGGCGCTTTTCCCTGGAAAACAAAACTCGCCTGCCAACTTTTTGATGGCAGATTGCAGGAGCCACTTGGTACTATCAAACCAGCCCAACTTGGCACTGGTGCCACCATGGGTCTGGTCACCATCCTGCCTATCGTAGCTTTCCAGGAGCCAGCCGGTCACTCCCAGCCATAGGCCCCCAGTCACAAACCTCGGCCCGTTTCCCTGGCAAACAAAAGTAAGCTACCCCGCTTCTGGATGGCAGATTGCAGGAGCCACTTGCTACTATCAAACCAGCCCAACTTGGAACTGGTGCCACCTTGGGTCTGGGAACCATGCTGCGTATCGCAGATTCTAAGGCGCCAGTCGGCCACTCCCAGCCACAAGCCCCCAAACACAAACAACGGCGCTTTTCTCTGGCAAACAAAACTCAACTGCCCCTCTTCTGGATGGCAAATTGCAGGACGCACTTGGTACTATAAAAACAGCCCGACTTGGCACTGGTGCCACCTTGGGTCTGGGAACCATCGTGCGTATCGATCTTTTTAATGAGACAGCCGGCCACTCCCAGCCATATGCCCCCGAACACAACCCACGGCCCTTTCCTCTGGCAAACAAAACTCAGCTGCACCGCTTCTGGATGGCAGATTGCAGGAGCCACTTGGTACTATCAAACCAGCAAGACTTGGCACTGGTGCCACCTTGGGTCTGGGAACCATCCTGCGTATTGTGGATTGTCAGGAGCCAGCTGAACACTCTCGGCCACAGACCCCAATCAAAAACAACGGCCCGTTTCACAGGCAAACAAAACTCAGCTGCCCCGCTTCTGGATGGGAGATTGCAGGAGGCACTTGACACTGTGAAACCAGCCCCACTTGGCACTGGTGCCACCTTGGGTCTGGGAACCATGCTGCGTATCATGGATTTTCAGGAGCCAGCCGGCCACTCCCAGCCATAGGCCCCCAAACAAAAACCACAGCCTTTTTCTCTGGCAAACAAAATTCAGCTGCCCCACTTCTGGATGGCAGATTGCAGGAGCCACTTGGGACTATCACATCAGCACAACATGGCACTGGTGCCACCTTGGATCTGGGAACCATCCGGCGTATAGTGGATTTTCAGGGGTCAGCCGGTCACTCTCAGCCATAGGCCCCAAACACAAACCACGGCCCTTTTCTCTGGAAAACAAAACTCAACTGCCCCTCTTCTGGATGGCAGATTGCAGGAGCCACTGGGTACTATGAAACCAGCCCTACTTGGCACTGGTGCCACCTTGGGTCTGGGAACCATGCTGCGTATCATGGATTTTCAGGAGCCAGCCGTCCACTGCCAGCCACAGGCCCCGAAACACAAACAACAGCCTTTTTCTCTGGCAAACAAAATTCAGCTGCCCCGCTTCTGGATGGCAGATTGCAGGAACCACTTGGTACTAACAAACCAGCCCGACTTGGCACTGGTGCAACCTTGGGTCTGGGAACCATCCTGCGTATCGTGGATTCTAAGGAGCCAGCTGGCCACTCCCAGCCACAGGCCCCAAAACACACACAACGGCGCTTTTCCCTGGAAAACAAAACTCGCCTGCCAACTTTTTGATGGCAGATTGCAGGAGCCACTTGGTACTATCAAACCAGCCCAACTTGGCACTGGTGCCACCATGGGTCTGGTCACCATCCTGCCTATCGTAGCTTTTCAGGAGCCAGCCGGTCACTCCCAGCCATAGGCCCCCAGACACAAACCTCGGCCTGTTTCCCTTGCACACA
This sequence comes from Melospiza melodia melodia, assembly GCF_035770615.1. Taxonomy (NCBI): domain Eukaryota; kingdom Metazoa; phylum Chordata; class Aves; order Passeriformes; family Passerellidae; genus Melospiza; species Melospiza melodia. The sequence continues at coordinate 53,454,721 of NC_086198.1, forward strand.
AAAGTAAGCTACCGCACTTCTGGATGGCAGATTGCAAGAGCCACTTTGCACCATCAAACCAGCCCGACTTGGCACTGGTGCCACCTCTGGTCTGGGAACCATGCTGCGTATTGTGGATACTAAGGAGCCAGCCGGCCACTCCCAGCCACAGGCCCCCAAACACAAACAACGGCGCTTTTCCCTGGAAAACAAAACTCGCCTGCCAACATTTTGATGGCAGATTGCAGGAGCCACTTGGTACTATCAAACCAGCCCAACTTGGCACTGGTGCCACCATGGGTCTGGTCACCATCCTGCCTAACGTAGCTTTTCAGGAGCCAGCCGGTCACTCCCAGCCATAGGCCCCCAGACAAAAACCTCGGTCCGTTTCCCTGGAAAACAAAAGTAAGCTGCCCTGCTTCTGGATGGCAGATTGCAGGAGCCACTTGGTGTTATCAAACCAGCCCGACTTGGCACTGGTGCCACCTTGGGTCTGGGAACCATCCTGCGTATCGTGTGTTCTAGGGAGCCAGCCGGCCACTCCCAGCCACAGTCCCCCAAACAAAAACAACGGCGCTTTTCCCTGGAAAACAAAACTGGCCTGCCAACTTTTTGATGGCAGATTGCAGGAGCCACTTGGTACTATCAAACCAGCCCAACTTGGCACTGGTGCCACCATGGGTCTGGTCACCATCCTGCCTATCGTAGCTTTTCAGGAGCCAGCCGGTCACTCCCTGCCATAGGCCCCCAGACAAATACCTCGGCCCGTTTCCCTGGCAAACAAAAGTAAGCTGCCCCGCTTCTGGATGGCAGATTGCAGGAGCCACTTGGTACTATCAAACCAGCCCAACTTGACACTGGTGCCACCTTGGCTCTGGGAACCATGCTGCGTAACCCGGATTCTAAGACGACAGGCAGCCACTGCCAGCCACCGGCCTCCAAACAAAATCAACGGCGCTTTTCCCTGGAAAACAAAACTCGCCTGACAACTTTTAGATGGCAGATTGCAGGAGCCAGTTGGTACCATCAAACCAGCCCAACTTGGCACTGGTGCCACCTTGGGTCTGGGAACCATCCTGCCTATTGTTGCTTTTCAGGAGCCAGCCGGTCACTCCTAGCCCTAGGCCCCCAGTCATAAACCTCGGCCCGTTTCCCTGGTACACAAATGTAACCTACCCCGCTTCAGGATGGCAGATTGCAGGAGCCACTTTTCACCATCAAACCAGCCCGACGTGGCACTGGTGCCACCTTGGGTCTGGGAACCATCCTGCGTATCGTGTGTTCTAAGGAGCCAGCCGGCCACTCCCACCCACAGACCCCCAAACACAATCAATGGTGCTTTTCCCTGGAAAACAAAATTCTCCTGCCAACTTTTTGATGGCAGATTGCAGGAGCCACTTGGTACTATCAAACCAGCCCAACTTGGCACTGGTGCCACCATGGGTCTGGTCACCATCCTGCCTATCGTAGCTTTTCAGGAGCCAGGCGGTCACTCCCAGCCATAGGCCCCCAGACACAAACCTCGGCCCGTTTCCCTGGCAAACAAAAGTAAGCTGCCCCGCTTCTGCATGGCAGATTGCAGGTGCTATTTAGTACTATCAAACCAGCCCGACTTGGCACTGGTGCCACCTCTGGTCTGGGAACCATCCTGCCTATCGTGGATTTTCAGGGGCCAGACGGCCACTATCAGCCATATGCCCCCAAAAACAAACCACGGCCCTTTTCTCTGGTAAACAAAACTCAACTGACCCTCTTCTGGATGGCAAATTTTAGGACGCACTTTGTACTACAAAAACCGCCCGACTTGGCACTGGTGCAACCTTGGGTCAGGGAACCATCCTGCCTATCGTAGCTTTTTAAGGAGCCAGCAGGCCACGCCCAGCCATATAGCCCCAAAAACAAACCACGGACCATTTCTCTTGGAAACAAAAATCCGCTGCCCCGCGTCAGGATGGCAGATTGCAGGAGCCACTTTGCACCATCAAACCACCCCGACTTGGCACTGGTGCCATCTTGGATCTGGGAACCATCCTGCCTATCGTAGCTTTTCAGGAGCCAGCCGGTCACTCCCAGCCATAGGCCCCCAGACACAAACCTCGGACCGTTTCCCTGGCAAACAAAATTAAGCTGCCCCGATTCTGGATGGCAGAGTGCAGGAGCCACTTGGTAGTGTCAAACCAGCCCGACTTGGCACTGGTGCCACCTTGGGTCTGGGAACCATCCTGCGTATCGTGGATTCTAAGCAGCCACCCGGCCACTCTGAGCCACAGGCCCCCAAACAAAACCAACGGCGCTTTTCCCTGGAAAACAAAACTCGCCTGCCAACATTTTGATGGCAGATTGCAGGAGCCACTTGGTACTATCAAACCAGCCCAACTTGGCACTGGTGCCACCATGGGTCTGGTCACCATCCTGCCTATCGTAGCTTTTCAGGAGCCAGCCGGTCACTCCCAGCCATAGGCCCCCAGACACAAACCTCGGCCCGTTTCCCTGGAAAACAAAAGTAAGCTGCCCCGATTCTGGATGGCAGATTGCAGGTGCCACTTGGTACTATGAAATCAGCCCAACTTGGCACTGGTGCCACCATGGGTCTGGTAAACATCCTGCCTATCGTAGCTTTTCAGGAGCCAGCCGGTCACTCCCTGCCATAGGCCCCCAGACACAAACCTCGGCCCGTTTCCCTGGCAAACAAAAGTAAGCTGCCCCGCTTTTGGATGGCTGATTGCAGGATGCACTTGGTACTATCAAACCAGCCCGACTTGGCCCTGGTGCCACCTTGGCTCTGGGAACCATGCTGCGTAACGTAGATTCTACGAGGACAGGCGGCCACTCCCTGCCACAGGCCTCTAAACAAAAGCAACGGCGCTTTTCCCTGGAAAACAAAACTCGCCTGCCAACTTTTTGATGGCAGATTGCAGGAGCCACTTGGTACTATCAAACCAGCCCAACTTGGCACTGGTGCCACCATGGGTCTGGTCACCATCCTGCCTATCGTAGCTTTTCAGGAGCCAGCCGGTCACTCCCAGCCATAGGCCCCCAGACAAATACCTCGGCCCGTTTCCCTGGCAAACAAAAGTAAGCTGCCCCGCTTCTGGATGGCAGATTGCAGGAGCCACATGGTACTATCAAACCAGGCCAACATGGCACTGGTGCCACCTTGGCTCTGGGAACCATCCTGCCTATCTTGGATTTTCAGGGGCCAGCCGGCCACTCTCAGCCATATGCCCCCAAACACATACCACGGCCCTTTTCTCTGGCAAACAAAACTCAACTGCCCCTCTTCTGGATGGCAAATTGCAGGACGCACTTGGTACTACGAAAACAGCCCGACTTGGCACTGATGCCACCTTGGGTCAGGGAACAATCCTGCGTATCGATCTTTTTAAGGAGCCAGCCGGCCCCGCCCAGCCATATACCCCCAAAAAACAACCACGGAACTTTTCTCCAGCAAACAAAAATCCGCTGCCCCGCGTCTGAATGGCAGATTTCAGGAGCTATTTAGTATTATAAACCAGCCCGACTTGGCACTGGTGCTACCATGAGTCTGGTAACCATCCTGCCTATCGTAGCTTTTCAGTAGCCAGCCGGTCACTCCCAGCCATAGGCCCCCAGACAAATACCTCGGCCCGTTTCCCTGGGAAACAAAAGTAAGCTGCCCCGCTTCTGGATGGCAGATTGCAGGAGCCACTTGGTACTATCAAACCAGCCCAATTTTGCACTGGTGCCACCTTGGCTCTGGGAACCATCCTACGTATCCTGGGTTCAAAGGAGGCAGCCGGCCACTCCCAGCCACAGGCCTCTAAACAAAAACAACGGCGCTTTTCCCTGGAAAACAAAACTCGCCTGACAACTTTTTGATGGCAGATTGCAGGAGCCACTTGGTACTATCAAACCAGCCCAACTTGGCACTGGTGCCACCATGGGTCTGGTCACCATCCTGCCTATCGTAGCTTTTCAGGAGCCAGCCGGTCACTCCCAGCCATAGGCCCCCTGACAAATACCTCGGCCCGTTTCCCTGGCAAACAAAAGTAAGCAGCCCCGCTTCTGGATGGCAGATTGCAGGAGCCACATGGTACTATCAAACCAGGCCAACATGGCACTGGTGCCACCTTGGTTCTGGGAACCATCCTGCCTATCGTGGATTTTCAGGGGCCAGCCGGCCACTCTCAACCATATGCCCCCAAACACATACCACGGCCCTTTTCTCTGGCAAACAGAACTCAACTGCCCCTCTTCTGGATGGCAAATTGCAGGACGCACTTGGTACTACGAAAACAGCCCGACTTGGCACTGATGCCACCTTGGGTCAGGGAACAATCCTGCGTATCGAGCTTTTTAAGGAGCCAGCCGGCCACGTCCAGCCATATACCCCCAAAAAAAAACCACGGAACTTTTCTCCAGCAAACAAAAATCCGCTGCCCCGCGTCTGGATGGCAGATTGCAGGAGCTATTTAGTATCATCAAACCAGCCCGACTTGGCACTGGTGCCACCATGAGTCTGGTAACCATCCTGCCTATCGTAGCTTTTCAGTAGCCAGCCAGTCACTCCCAGCCATAGGCCCCCAGACAAATACCTCGGCCCGTTTCCCTGGGAAACAAAAGTAAGCTACCCCGCTTCTGGATGGCAGATTGCAGGAGCCACTTTGCACCATCAAACCAGCCCGACTTGGCACTGGTGCCACCTCTGGTCTGGGAACCATCCTGCGTATCGTGGATTCTAAGGAGACAGCCGGCCACTCCCAGCCACAGGCCCCCAAACACAAACAACGGCGCTTTTCCCTGGAAAACAAAACTCGCCTGCCAACTTTTTGATGGCAGATTGCAGGAGCCACTTGGTACTATCAAACCAGCCCAACTTGGCACTGGTGCCACCATGGGTCTGGTCACCATCCTGCCTATCGTAGCTTTTCAGGAGCCAGGCGGTCACTCCCAGCCATAGGCCCCCAGACACAAACCTCGGCCCGTTTCCCTGGCAAACAAAAGTAAGCTGCCCCGCTTCTGCATGGCAGATTGCAGGTGCTATTTAGTACTATCAAACCAGCCCGACTTGGCACTGGTGCCACCTCTGGTCTGGGAACCATCCTGCCTATCGTGGATTTTCAGGGGCCAGACGGCCACTATCAGCCATATGCCCCCAAAAACAAACCACGGCCCTTTTCTCTGGTAAACAAAACTCAATTGACCCTCTTCTGGATGGCAAATTTTAGGACGCACTTTGTACTACGAAAACCGCCCGACTTGGCACTGGTGCAACCTTGGGTCAGGGAACCATCCTGCCTATCGTAGCTTTTTAAGGAGCCAGCAGGCCACGCCCAGCCATATAGCCCCAAAAACAAACCACGGATCATTTCTCTTGGAAACAAAAATCCGCTGCCCCGCGTCAGGATGGCAGATTGCAGGAGCCACTTTGCACCATCAAACCACCCCGACTTGGCACTGGTGCCATCTTGGATCTGGGAACCATCCTGCCTATCGTAGCTTTTCAGGAGCCAGCCGGTCACTCCCAGCCATAGGCCCCCAGACACAAACCTCGGACCGTTTCCCTGGCAAACAAAATTAAGCTGCCCCGATTCTGGATGGCAGAGTGCAGGAGCCACTTGGTAGTGTCAAACCAGCCCGACTTGGCACTGGTGCCACCTTGGGTCTGGGAACCATCCTGCGTATCGTGGATTCTAAGCAGCCACCCGGCCACTCTGAGCCACAGGCCCCCAAACAAAACCAACGGCGCTTTTCCCTGGAAAACAAAACTCGCCTGCCAACATTTTGATGGCAGATTGCAGGAGCCACTTGGTACTATCAAACCAGCCCAACTTGGCACTGGTGCCACCATGGGTCTGGTCACCATCCTGCCTATCGTAGCTTTTCAGGAGCCAGCCGGTCACTCCCAGCCATAGGCCCCCAGACACAAACCTCGGCCCGTTTCCCTGGAAAACAAAAGTAAGCTGCCCCGATTCTGGATGGCAGATTGCAGGTGCCACTTGGTACTATGAAATCAGCCCAACTTGGCACTGGTGCCACCATGGGTCTGGTAAACATCCTGCCTATCGTAGCTTTTCAGGAGCCAGCCGGTCACTCCCTGCCATAGGCCCCCAGACACAAACCTCGGCCCGTTTCCCTGGCAAACAAAAGTAAGCTGCCCCGCTTTTGGATGGCTGATTGCAGGATGCACTTGGTACTATCAAACCAGCCCGACTTGGCCCTGGTGCCACCTTGGCTCTGGGAACCATGCTGCGTAACGTAGATTCTACGAGGACAGGCGGCCACTCCCTGCCACAGGCCTCTAAACAAAAGCAACGGCGCTTTTCCCTGGAAAACAAAACTCGCCTGCCAACTTTTTGATGGCAGATTGCAGGAGCCACTTGGTACTATCAAACCAGCCCAACTTGGCACTGGTGCCACCATGGGTCTGGTCACCATCCTGCCTATCGTAGCTTTTCAGGAGCCAGCCGCTCACTCCCAGCCATAGGCCCCCAGACAAATACCTCGGCCCGTTTCCCTGGCAAACAAAAGTAAGCTGCCCCGCTTCTGGATGGCAGATTGCAGGAGCCACATGGTACTATCAAACCAGGCCAACATGGCACTGGTGCCACCTTGGCTCTGGGAACCATCCTGCCTATCTTGGATTTTCAGGGGCCAGCCGGCCACTCTCAGCCATATGCCCCCAAACACATACCACGGCCCTTTTCTCTGGCAAACAAAACTCAACTGCCCCTCTTCTGGATGGCAAATTGCAGGACGCACTTGGTACTACGAAAACAGCCCGACTTGGCACTGATGCCACCTTGGGTCAGGGAACAATCCTGCGTATCGATCTTTTTAAGGAGCCAGCCGGCCCCGCCCAGCCATATACCCCCAAAAAACAACCACGGAACTTTTCTCCAGCAAACAAAAATCCGCTGCCCCGCGTCTGAATGGCAGATTTCAGGAGCTATTTAGTATTATAAACCAGCCCGACTTGGCACTGGTGCTACCATGAGTCTGGTAACCATCCTGCCTATCGTAGCTTTTCAGTAGCCAGCCGGTCACTCCCAGCCATAGGCCCCCAGACAAATACCTCGGCCCGTTTCCCTGGGAAACAAAAGTAAGCTGCCCCGCTTCTGGATGGCAGATTGCAGGAGCCACTTGGTACTATCAAACCAGCCCAATTTTGCACTGGTGCCACCTTGGCTCTGGGAACCATCCTACGTATCCTGGGTTCAAAGGAGGCAGCCGGCCACTCCCAGCCACAGGCCTCTAAACAAAAACAACGGCGCTTTTCCCTGGAAAACAAAACTCGCCTGACAACTTTTTGATGGCAGATTGCAGGAGCCACTTGGTACTATCAAACCAGCCCAACTTGGCACTGGTGCCACCATGGGTCTGGTCACCATCCTGCCTATCGTAGCTTTTCAGGAGCCAGCCGGTCACTCCCAGCCATAGGCCCCCTGACAAATACCTCGGCCCGTTTCCCTGGCAAACAAAAGTAAGCAGCCCCGCTTCTGGATGGCAGATTGCAGGAGCCACATGGTACTATCAAACCAGGCCAACATGGCACTGGTGCCACCTTGGTTCTGGGAACCATCCTGCCTATCGTGGATTTTCAGGGGCCAGCCGGCCACTCTCAACCATATGCCCCCAAACACATACCACGGCCCTTTTCTCTGGCAAACAGAACTCAACTGCCCCTCTTCTGGATGGCAAATTGCAGGACGCACTTGGTACTACGAAAACAGCCCGACTTGGCACTGATGCCACCTTGGGTCAGGGAACAATCCTGCGTATCGAGCTTTTTAAGGAGCCAGCCGGCCACGTCCAGCCATATACCCCCAAAAAAAAACCACGGAACTTTTCTCCAGCAAACAAAAATCCGCTGCCCCGCGTCTGGATGGCAGATTGCAGGAGCTATTTAGTATCATCAAACCAGCCCGACTTGGCACTGGTGCCACCATGAGTCTGGTAACCATCCTGCCTATCGTAGCTTTTCAGTAGCCAGCCAGTCACTCCCAGCCATAGGCCCCCAGACAAATACCTCGGCCCGTTTCCCTGGGAAACAAAAGTAAGCTACCCCGCTTCTGGATGGCAGATTGCAGGAGCCACTTTGCACCATCAAACCAGCCCGACTTGGCACTGGTGCCACCTCTGGTCTGGGAACCATCCTGCGTATCGTGGATTCTAAGGAGACAGCCGGCCACTCCCAGCCACAGGCCCCCAAACACAAACAACGGCGCTTTTCCCTGGAAAACAAAACTCGCCTGCCAACTTTTTGATGGCAGATTGCAGGAGCCACTTGGTACTATCAAACCAGCCCAACTTGGCACTGGTGCCACCATGGGTCTGGTCACCATCCTGCCTATCGTAGCTTTTCAGGAGCCAGCCAAACACTCCCAGCCATAGGCCCCCAGACAAAAACCTCGGCCCGTTTCCCTGGCAAACAAAAGTAAGTTATCCCGCTTCTGGATGGCAGATTGCAGGAGCCACTTTTCAACATCAAACCAGCCCGACTTGGCACTGGTGCCACCTCTGGTCTGGGAACCATCCTGCGTATCGTGGATTCTAAGGAGCCAGCCGGCCACTCCCAGCCACAGGCCCCCAAACACAAACAACGGCGCTTTTCCCTGGATAACAAACTCGCCTGCCAACTTTTTGATGGCAGATTGCAGGAGCCACTTGGTACTATCAAACCAGCCCAACTTGGCACTGGTGCCACCATGGGTCTGGTCACCATCCTGCCTATCGTAGCTTTTCAGGAGCCAGCCGCTCACTTCCCAGCCATAGGCCCTGAGACACAAACCTCGGCCCGTTTCCCTGGCAAACAAAAGTAAGCTGCCCCGCTTCTGGATGGCAGATTGCAGGACGCACTTGGTACTATCAAACCAGCCCAACTTGGCACTGGTGCCACCTCTGGTCTGGGAACCATGCCGCGTATCGTGGATTCTAAGGAGCCAGCCGGCCACTCCCAGCCACAGGCCCCCAAACACAAACAACGGCGCTTTTCCCTGGAAAACAAAACTCGCCTGCCAACTTTTTGATGGCAGATTGCCGGAGCCACTTGGTACTATCAAATCAGCCCAACTTGGCACTGGTGCCACCATGGGTCTGGTCACCATCCTGCCTATCGTAGCTTTTCAAGACCTAGCCGGTCACTCCAAGCCATAGGCGCCCAGACACAAAGCTCGGCCCGTTTCCCTGGCAAACAAAAGTAAGCTACCCCGCTTCTGGATGGCAGATTGCAGGAGCCACTTTGCACCATCAAACTAGCCCGACTTGGCACTGGTGCCACCTCAGGTCTGGGAACCATCCTGCGTATCGTTCATTGTAAGGAGCCAGCCGGCCACTCCAGCCACAGGCCCCCAGACACAATCAACGGCGCTTTTCCCTGGAAAACAAAACTCGCCTGCCAACTTTTTGATGGCAGATTGCAGGAGCCACTTGGTACTATCAAATCAGCCCAACTTGGCACTGGTGCCACCATGGGTCTGGTCACCATCCTGCCTATCGTAGTTTTCAGGAGCCAGCCGGTCACTCCCAGCCATAGGCCCCCAGACACAATACTCGGCCCGTTTCCCTGGCAAACAAAAGTAAGCTACCCCGCTTCTGGATGGCAGATTGCAGGAACCACTTGGTACTATCAAACCAGCCCAACTTGGCACTGGTGCCACCTTGGGTCTGGGAACCATCCTGCGTATCGTGGATTCTAAGCAGCCAGCCGGCCACTCCCTGCCACAGGCACCCAAACACAAACAACGGCGCTTTTCCCTGGAAAACAAAACTCGCCCTCCCAATTTTTGATGGCGGATTGCAGGAGCCACTTGGTACTATCAAACCAGCCCAACTTGGCACTGGTGCCACCATGGGTCTGGTCACCATCCTGCCTATCGTAGCTTTTCAGGACCTAGCAGGTCACTCCCAGCCATAGGCGCCCAGACACAAAGCTCGGCCCGTTTCCCTGGCAAACAAAAGTAAGCTGCCCCGCTTCTGGATGGCAGATTGCCGGAGCCACTTGGTACTATCAAACCAGCCCGACTTGGCACTGGTGCCACCTCTGGTCTGGGAACCATGCTGCGTATCGTGGATTCTAAGGAGCCAGCCGGCCACTCCCAGCCACAGGCCCCCAAACACAAACAACGGCGCTTTTCCCTGGAAAACAAAACTCGCCTGCCAACTTTTTGATGGCAGATTGCAGGAGCCACTTGGTACTATCAAACCAGCCCGACTTGGCCCTGGTGCCACCTTGGCTCTGGGAACCATGCTGCGTAACGTAGATTCTACGAGGACAGGCGGCCACTCCCTGCCACAGGCCTCTAAACAAAAGCAACGGCGCTTTTCCCTGGAAAACAAAACTCGCCTGCCAACTTTTTGATGGCAGATTGCAGGAGCCACATGGTACTATCAAACCAGGCCAACATGGCACTGGTGCCACCATGGGTCTGGTCACCATCCTGCCTATCGTAGCTTTTCAGGAGCCAGCCGGTCACTCCCAGCCATAGGCCCCCAGACAAATACCTCGGCCCGTTTCCCTGGCAAACAAAAGTAAGCTGCCCCGCTTCTGGATGGCAGATTGCAGGAGCCACATGGTACTATCAAACCAGGCCAACATGGCACTGGTGCCACCTTGGCTCTGGGAACCATCCTGCCTATCTTGGATTTTCAGGGGCCAGCCGGCCACTCTCAGCCATATGCCCCCAAACACATACCACGGCCCTTTTCTCTGGCAAACAAAACTCAACTGCCCCTCTTCTGGATGGCAAATTGCAGGACGCACTTGGTACTACGAAAACAGCCCGACTTGGCACTGATGCCACCTTGGGTCAGGGAACAATCCTGCGTATCGATCTTTTTAAGGAGCCAGCCGGCCCCGCCCAGGCATATACCCCCAAAAAACAACCACGGAACTTTTCTCCAGCAAACAAAAATCCGCTGCCCCGCGTCTGAATGGCAGATTTCAGGAGCTATTTAGTATTATAAACCAGCCCGACTTGGCACTGGTGCTACCATGAGTCTGGTAACCATCCTGCCTATCGTAGCTTTTCAGTAGCCAGCCGGTCACTCCCAGCCATAGGCCCCCAGACAAATACCTCGGCCCGTTTCCCTGGGAAACAAAAGTAAGCTGCCCCGCTTCTGGATGGCAGATTGCAGGAGCCACTTGGTACTATCAAACCAGCCCAATTTTGCACTGGTGCCACCTTGGCTCTGGGAACCATCCTACGTATCCTGGGTTCAAAGGAGGCAGCCGGCCACTCCCAGCCACAGGCCTCTAAACAAAAACAACGGCGCTTTTCCCTGGAAAACAAAACTCGCCTGACAACTTTTTGATGGCAGATTGCAGGAGCCACTTGGTACTATCAAACCAGCCCAACTTGGCACTGGTGCCACCATGGGTCTGGTCACCATCCTGCCTATCGTAGCTTTTCAGGAGCCAGCCGGTCACTCCCAGCCATAGGCCCCCTGACAAATACCTCGGCCCGTTTCCCTGGCAAACAAAAGTAAGCAGCCCCGCTTCTGGATGGCAGATTGCAGGAGCCACATGGTACTATCAAACCAGGCCAACATGGCACTGGTGCCACCTTGGTTCTGGGAACCATCCTGCCTATCGTGGATTTTCAGGGGCCAGCCGGCCACTCTCAACCATATGCCCCCAAACACATACCACGGCCCTTTTCTCTGGCAAACAGAACTCAACTGCCCCTCTTCTGGATGGCAAATTGCAGGACGCACTTGGTACTACGAAAACAGCCTGACTTGGCACTGATGCCACCTTGGGTCAGGGAACAATCCTGCGTATCGAGCTTTTTAAGGAGCCAGCCGGCCACGTCCAGCCATATACCCCCAAAAAAAAAACCACGGAACTTTTCTCCAGCAAACAAAAATCCGCTGCCCCGCGTCTGGATGGCAGATTGCAGGAGCTATTTAGTATCATCAAACCAGCCCGACTTGGCACTGGTGCCACCATGAGTCTGGTAACCATCCTGCCTATCGTAGCTTTTCAGTAGCCAGCCAGTCACTCCCAGCCATAGGCCCCCAGACAAATACCTCGGCCCGTTTCCCTGGGAAACAAAAGTAAGCTACCCTGCTTCTGGATGGCAGATTGCAGGAGCCACTTTGCACCATCAAACCAGCCCGACTTGGCACTGGTGCCACCTCTGGTCTAGGAACCATCCTGCGTATCGTGGATTCTAAGGAGACAGCCGGCCACTCCCAGCCACAGGCCCCCAAACACAAACAACGGCGCTTTTCCCTGGAAAACAAAACTCGCCTGCCAACTTTTTGATGGCAGATTGCAGGAGCCACTTGGTACTATCAAACCAGCCCAACTTGGCACTGGTGCCACCATGGGTCTGGTCACCATCCTGCCTATCGTAGCTTTTCAGGAGCCAGCCAAACACTCCCAGCCATAGGCCCCCAGACAAAAACCTCGGCCCGTTTCCCTGGCAAACAAAAGTAAGTTATCCCGCTTCTGGATGGCAGATTGCAGGAGCCACTTTTCAACATCAAACCAGCCCGACGTGGCACTGGTGCCACCTCTGGTCTGGGAACCATCCTGCGTATCGTGGATTCTAAGGAGCCAGCCGGCCACTCCCAGCCACAGGCCCCCAAACACAAACAACGGCGCTTTTCCCTGGATAACAAACTCGCCTGCCAACTTTTTGATGGCAGATTGCAGGAGCCACTTGGTACTATCAAACCAGCCCAACTTGGCACTGGTGCCACCATGGGTCTGGTCACCATCCTGCCTATCGTAGCTTTTCAGGAGCCAGCCGCTCACTCCAGCCATAGGCCCTGAGACACAAACCTCGGCCCGTTTCCCTGGCAAACAAAAGTAAGCTGCCCCGCTTCTGGATGGCAGATTGCAGGACGCACTTGGTACTATCAAACCAGCCCAACTTGGCACTGGTGCCACCTCTGGTCTGGGAACCATGCCGCGTATCGTGGATTCTAAGGAGCCAGCCGGCCACTCCCAGCCACAGGCCCCCAAACACAAACAACGGCGCTTTTCCCTGGAAAACAAAACTCGCCTGCCAACTTTTGGATGGCAGATTGCAGGAGCCACTTGGTACTATCAAATCAGCCCAACTTGGCACTGGTGCCACCATGGGTCTGGTCACCATCCTGCCTATCGTAGCTTTTCAGGACCTAGCCGGTCACTCCAAGCCATAGGCGCCCAGACACAAAGCTCGGCCCGTTTCCCTGGCAAACAAAAGTAAGCTACCCCGCTTCTGGATGGCAGATTGCAGGAGCCACTTTGCACCATCAAACTAGCCCGACTTGGCACTGGTGCCACCTCAGGTCTGGGAACCATCCTGCGTATCGTTCATTGTAAGGAGCCAGCCGGCCACTCCAGCCACAGGCCCCCAGACACAATCAACGGCGCTTTTCCCTGGAAAACAAAACTCGCCTGCCAACTTTTTGATGGCAGATTGCAGGAGCCACTTGGTACTATCAAATCAGCCCAACTTGGCACTGGTGCCACCATGGGTCTGGTCACCATCCTGCCTATCGTAGTTTTCAGGAGCCAGCCGGTCACTCCCAGCCATAGGCCCCCAGACACAATACTCGGCCCGTTTCCCTGGCAAACAAAAGTAAGCTACCCCGCTTCTGGATGGCAGATTGCAGGAACCACTTGGTACTATCAAACCAGCCCAACTTGGCACTGGTGCCACCTTGGGTCTGGGAACCATCCTGCGTATCGTGGATTCTAAGCAGCCAGCCGGCCACTCCCTGCCACAGGCACCCAAACACAAACAACGGCGCTTTTCCCTGGAAAACAAAACTCGCCCTCCCACTTTTTGATGGCGGATTGCAGGAGCCACTTGGTACTATCAAACCAGCCCAACTTGGCACTGGTGCCACCATGGGTCTGGTCACCATCCTGCCTATCGTAGCTTTTCAGGACCTAGCAGGTCACTCCCAGCCATAGGCGCCCAGACACAAAGCTCGGCCCGTTTCCCTGGCAAACAAAAGTAAGCTGCCCCGCTTCTGGATGGCAGTTTTCCGGAGCCACTTGGTACTATCAAACCAGACCGACTTGGCACTGGTGCCACCTCTGGTCTGGGAACCATGCTGCGTATCGTGGATTCTAAGGAGCCAGCCGGCCACTCCCAGCCATAGGCCCCAAACACAAACAACGGCGCTTTTCCCTGGAAAACAAAACTCGCCTGCCAACTTTTTGATGGCAGATTGCAGGAGCCACTTGGTACTATCAAACCAGCCCGTCTTGGCCCTGGTGCCACCTTGGCTCTGGGAACCATGCTGCGTAACGTAGATTACGAGGACAGGCGGCCACTCCCTGCCACAGGCCTCTAAACAAAAGTAACGGCGCTTTTCCCTGGAAAACAAAACTCGCCTGCCAACTTTTTGATGGCAGATTGCAGGAGCCACTTGGTACTATCAAACCAGCCCAACTTGGCACTGGTGCCACCATGGGTCTGGTCACCATCCTGCCTATCGTAGCTTTTCAGGAGCCAGCCGGTCACTCCCAGCCATAGGCCCCCAGACAAATACCTCGGCCCGTTTCCCTGGCAAACAAAAGTAAGCTGCCCCGCTTCTGGATGGCAGATTGCAGGAGCCACATGGTACTATCAAACCAGGCCAACATGGCACTGGTGCCACCTTGGCTCTGGGAACCATCCTGCCTATCTTGGATTTTCAGGGGCCAGCCGGCCACTCTCAGCCATATGCCCCCAAACACATACCACGGCCCTTTTCTCTGGCAAACAAAACTCAACTGCCCCTCTTCTGGATGGCAAATTGCAGGACGCACTTGGTACTACGAAAACAGCCCGACTTGGCACTGATGCCACCTTGGGTCAGGGAACAATCCTGCGTATCGATCTTTTTAAGGAGCCAGCCGGCCCCGCCCAGCCATATACCCCCAAAAAACAACCACGGAACTTTTCTCCAGCAAACAAAAATCCGCTGCCCCGCGTCTGAATGGCAGATTTCAGGAGCTATTTAGTATTATAAACCAGCCCGACTTGGCACTGGTGCTACCATGAGTCTGGTAACCATCCTGCCTATCGTAGCTTTTCAGTAGCCAGCCGGTCACTCCCAGCCATAGGCCCCCAGACAAATACCTCAGCCCGTTTCCCTGGGAAACAAAAGTAAGCTGCCCCGCTTCTGGATGGCAGATTGCAGGAGCCACTTGGTACTATCAAACCAGCCCAATTTTGCACTGGTGCCACCTTGGCTCTGGGAACCATCCTACGTATCCTGGGTTCAAAGGAGGCAGCCGCCACTCCCAGCCACAGGCCTCTAAACAAAAACAACGGCGCTTTTCCCTGGAAAACAAAACTCGCCTGACAACTTTTTGATGGCAGATTGCAGGAGCCACTTGGTACTATCAAACCAGCCCAACTTGGCACTGGTGCCACCATGGGTCTGGTCACCATCCTGCCTATCGTAGCTTTTCAGGAGCCAGCCGGTCACTCCCAGCCATAGGCCCCCTGACAAATACCTCGGCCCGTTTCCCTGGCAAACAAAGGTAAGCAGCCCCGCTTCTGGATGGCAGATTGCAGGAGCCACATGGTACTATCAAACCAGGCCAACATGGCACTGGTGCCACCTTGGTTCTGGGAACCATGCTGCCTATCGTGGATTTTCAGGGGCCAGCCGGCCACTCTCAACCATATGCCCCCAAACACATACCACGGCCCTTTTCTCTGGCAAACAGAACTCAACTGCCCCTCTTCTGGATGGCAAATTGCAGGACGCACTTGGTACTACGAAAACAGCCCGACTTGGCACTGATGCCACCTTGGGTCAGGGAACAATCCTGCGTATCGAGCTTTTTAAGGAGCCAGCCGGCCACGTCCAGCCATATACCCCCAAAAAAAAACCACGGAACTTTTCTCCAGCAAACAAAAATCCGCTGCCCCGCGTCTGGATGGCAGATTGCAGGAGCTATTTAGTATCATCAAACCAGCCCGACTTGGCACTGGTGCCACCATGAGTCTGGTAACCATCCTGCCTATCGTAGCTTTTCAGTAGCCAGCCAGTCACTCCCAGCCATAGGCCCCCAGACAAATACCTCGGCCCGTTTCCCTGGGAAACAAAAGTAAGCTACCCCGCTTCTGGATGGCAGATTGCAGGAGCCACTTTGCACCATCAAACCAGCCCGACTTGGCACTGGTGCCACCTCTGGTCTGGGAACCATCCTGCGTATCGTGGATTCTAAGGAGACAGCCGGCCACTCCCAGCCACAGGCCCCCAAACACAAACAACGGCGCTTTTCCCTGGAAAACAAAACTCGCCTGCCAACTTTTTGATGGCAGATTGCAGGAGCCACTTGGTACTATCAAACCAGCCCAACTTGGCACTGGTGCCACCATGGGTCTGGTCACCATCCTGCCTATCGTAGCTTTTCAGGAGCCAGCCAAACACTCCCAGCCATAGGCCCCCAGACAAAAACCTCGGCCCGTTTCCCTGGCAAACAAAAGTAAGTTATCCCACTTCTGGATGGCAGATTGCAGGAGCCACTTTTCAACATCAAAGCAGCCCGACTTGGCACTGGTGCCACCTCTGGTCTGGGAACCATCCTGCGTATCGTGGATTCTAAGGAGCCAGCCGGCCACTCCCAGCCACAGGCCCCCAAACACAAACAACGGCGCTTTTCCCTGGATAACAAACTCGCCTGCCAACTTTTTGATGGCAGATTGCAGGAGCCACTTGGTACTATCAAACCAGCCCAACTTGGCACTGGTGCCACCATGGGTCTGGTCACCATCCTGCCTATCGTAGCTTTTCAGGAGCCAGCCGCTCACTCCCAGCCATAGGCCCTGAGACACAAACCTCGGCCCGTTTCCCTGGCAAACAAAAGTAAGCTGCCCCGCTTCGGGATGGCAGATTGCAGGACGCACTTGGTACTATCAAACCAGCCCAACTTGGCACTGG
Organism: Melospiza melodia melodia; assembly: GCF_035770615.1. Lineage (NCBI taxonomy): Eukaryota > Metazoa > Chordata > Aves > Passeriformes > Passerellidae > Melospiza > Melospiza melodia. The sequence continues at coordinate 53,471,566 of NC_086198.1, forward strand.
TGCCACCTCTGGTCTGGGAACCATGCCGCGTATCGTGGATTCTAAGGAGCCAGCCGGCCACTCCCAGCCACAGGCCCCCAAACACAAACAACGGCGCTTTTCCCTGGAAAACAAAACTCGCCTGCCAACTTTGGATGGCAGATTGCAGGAGCCACTTGGTACTATCAAATCAGCCCAACTTGGCACTGGTGCCACCATGGGTCTGGTCACCATCCTGCCTATCGTAGCTTTTCAGGACCTAGCCGGTCACTCCAAGCCATAGGCGCCCAGACACAAAGCTCGGCCCGTTTCCCTGGCAAACAAAAGTAAGCTACCCCGCTTCTGGATGGCAGATTGCAGGAGCCACTTTGCACCATCAAACTAGCCCGACTTGGCACTGGTGCCACCTCAGGTCTGGGAACCATCCTGCGTATCGTTCATTGTAAGGAGCCAGCCGGCCACTCCAGCCACAGGCCCCCAGACACAATCAACAGCGCTTTTCCCTGGAAAACAGAACTCGCCTGCCAACTTTTTGATGGCAGATTGCAGGAGCCACTTGGTACTATCAAATCAGCCCAACTTGGCACTGGTGCCACCATGGGTCTGGTCACCATCCTGCCTATAGTAGTTTTCAGGAGCCAGCCGGTCACTCCCAGCCATAGGCCCCCAGACACAATACTCGGCCCGTTTCCCGGGCAAACAAAAGTAAGCTACCCCGCTTCTGGATGGCAGATTGCAGGAACCACTTGGTACTATCAAACCAGCCCAACTTGGCACTGGTGCCACCTTGGGTCTGGGAACCATCCTGCGTATCGTGGATTCTAAGCAGCCAGCCGGCCACTCCCTGCCACAGGCACCCAAACACAAACAACGGCGCTTTTCCCTGGAAAACAAAACTCGCCCTCCCACTTTTTGATGGCGGATTGCAGGAGCCACTTGGTACTATCAAACCAGCCCAACTTGGCACTGGTGCCACCATGGGTCTGGTCACCATCCTGCCTATCGTAGCTTTTCAGGACCTAGCAGGTCACTCCCAGCCATAGGCGCCCAGACACAAAGCTCGGCCCGTTTCCCTGGCAAACAAAAGTAAGCTGCCCCGCTTCTGGATGGCAGATTGCCGGAGCCACTTGGTACTATCAAACCAGCCCGACTTGGCACTGGTGCCACCTCTGGTCTGGGAACCATGCTGCGTATCGTGGATTCTAAGGAGCCAGCCGGCCACTCCCAGCCACAGGCCCCCAAACACAAACAACGGCGCTTTTCCCTGGAAAACAAAACTCGCCTGCCAACATTTTGATGGCAGATTGCAGGAGCCACTTGCTACTATCAAATCAGCCCAACTTGGCACTGGTGCCACCATGGGTCTGGTCACCATCCTGCCTATCGTAGCTGTTCAGGCGCCAGCCGGTCACTCCCAGCCATAGGCCCCCAGACAAAAACCTCGGCCCGTTTCCCTGGGAAACAAAAGTAAGCTGCCCCGCTTCTGGATGGCAGATTGCAGGAGCCACTTTGCACCATCAAACCAGCCCGACTTGGCACTGGTGCCACCTCTGGTCTGGGAACCATGCCGCGTATCGTGGATTCTAAGGAGCCAGCCGGCCACTCCCAGCCACAGGCCCCCAAACACAAACAACGGCGCTTTTCCCTGGAAAACAAAACTCGCCTGCCAACTTTTTGATGGCAGATTGCAGGAGCCACTTGGTACTATCAAATCAGCCCAACTTGGCACTGGTGCCACCATGGGTCTGGTCACCATCCTGCCTATCGTAGCTTTTCAGGACCTAGCCGGTCACTCCCAGCCATAGGCGCCCAGACACAAAGCTCGGCCCGTTTCCCTGGCAAACAAATGTAAGCTTTCCCGCTTCTGGATGGCAGATTGCAGGATCCACTAGGTATTATCAAACCAGCCCGACTTGGCACTGGTGCCACCTCTGGTCTGGGAACCATCCTGCGTATCGTGGATTCTAAGCAGCCAGCCGGCCACTCCCAGCCACAGGCCCCCAAACACAAACAACGGCGCTTTTCCCTGGAAAACAAAACTCGCCTGCCAACTTTTTGATGGCAGATTGCAGGAGCCACTTGGTACTATCAAACCAGCCCAACTTGGCACTGGTGCCACCATGGGTCTGCTCACCATCCTGCCTATCGTAGCTTTTCAGGAGCCAGCCGGTCACTCCAAGCCATAGGTCCCCAGACAAAAACCTCGGCCCGTTTCCCTGGCAAAGAAAAGTAAGCTGCCCCGCTTCTGGATGGCAGATTGCAGGAGCCACTTTGCACCATCAAACTAGCCAGACTTGGCACTTGTGCCACCTCTGGTCTGGGAACCATGCTGCGTATCGTGGATTCTAAGGAGCCAGCCGGCCACTCCAAGCCACAGGCCCCCAAACACAAACAACGGCGCTTTTCCCTGGAAAACAAAACTCGCCTGCCAAATTTTGATGGCAGATTGCAGGAGCCACTTGGTACTATCAAACCAGCCCAACTTGGCACTGCTGCCACCAGGGGTCTGGTCACCATCCTGCCTATCTTAGCTTTTCAGGTCCTAGCCGGTCACTCCCAGCCATAGGCCCCCAGACACAAAGCTCGACCCGTTTCCCTGGCAAACAAAATTAAGCTGCCCCGCTTCTGGATGGCAGATTGCAGGAGCCACTTGGTACTATCAAACCAGCCCAACTTGGCACTGGTGCCACCTTGGGTCTGGGAACCATCCTGCGTATCGTGGATTCTAAGGAGCCAGCCGGTCACTCCCAGCCACAGGCCCCCAAACACAAACAACGGCGCTTTTCCCTGGAATACAAAACCCGCCTGCCAACATTTTGATGGCAGATTGCAGGAGCCACTTGGTACTATCAAATCAGCCCAACTCGGCACTGGTGCCACCATGGGTCTGGTCACCATCCTGCCTATCGTAGCTTTTCAGGAGCCAGCCGGTCCCTCTCTGCCATAGGGCCCCAGAGAAATCCTCGGCCAGTTTCCCTGGCAAAACAAAGTAACCTACCCCGCTTCTGGATGGCAGATTGCAGGAGCCACTTTACACCATCAAACTAGCCCGACTTGACACTGGTGCCACCATGGGTCTGGTCACCATCCTGTCTATTGTAGCATTTCAGGAGCCAGCCGGTCACTCCCAGCCATAGGCCCCCAGACAAAAACCTCGGCCCGTTTCCCTGGCAAACAAAAGTAAGCTGCCCCGCTTCTGGATGGCAGATTTCAGGACGCACTTGGTACTATAAAACCAGCCCAACTTGGCACTGGTGCCACCTCTGGTCTGGGAACCATGCTGCGTATCGTGGATTCTAAGGAGCCAGCCGGCCACTCCCAGCCACAGGCCCCCAAACACAAACAACGGCGCTTTTCCCTGGAAAACAAAACTCGCCTGCCAACTTTTTGATGGCAGATTGCAGGAGCCACTTGGTACTATCAAACCAGCCCAACTTGACACTGGTGCCACCATGGGTCTGGTCACCATCCTGCCTATCGTAGCTTTTCAGGAGCCAGCCGGTCACTCCCAGCCATAGGCCCCCAGACACAAAGCTCGGCCCGTTTCCCTGACAAACAAAAGTAAGCTGTTCCGCTTCTGGATGGCAGATTCCAGGAGCCACTTGGTACTATCAAATCAGCCCAATTTGGCACTGGTGCCACCTCTGGTCTGGGAACCATCCTGCATATCGTGGATTCTAATTAGCCATCCGTCCACTCCCAGCCACAGCCCCCAAACGCAAACAACGGCGCTTTACCCTGGAAAACAAAACTCGTCTGCCAACTTTTTGATGGCAGATTGCCGGAGCCACTTGGTACTATCAAACCAGCCCACCTTGGCACTGTTGCCACCTTGGGTCTGGGAACCATGCTGCGTATCGTGGATTCTAAGGAGCCAGCCGGCCACTCCCTGCCACAGGCCCCCAAAGAGAAACAACGGCGCTTTTCCCTGGAAAACATAATTCGCCGGCCAACAATTTGATGGCAGATTGCAGGAGCCACTTGGTACTATCAAATCAGCCCAACTTGGCACTGGTTGCACCTCAGGTCTGGGAACCATCCTGCCTATCGTAGCTTTTCAGGAGCCAGCCGGTCAATCCCAGCCATTGGTGCCCAGACACAAAGCTCGGCCCGTTTCCCTGGCAAACCAAAGTAAGCTGCCCCGCTTCTTGATGGCAGATTGCAGGAACCACTTTTCACCATCAAAGTAGCCCGACTTGGAACTGGTACCACCTCAGGTCTGGGAACCATGCTGCGTATCGTGGATTCTAAGGAGCCAGCCGGCCACTCCCAGCCACAGGCCCCCAAACACAAACAACGGCGCTTTTCCCTGGAAAACAAAACTCGCCTGCCAACTTTTTGATGGCAGATTGCAGGAGCCACTTGCTACTATCAAATCAGCCCAACTTGGCACTGGTGCCACCATGGGTCTGGTCACCATCCTGCCTATCGTAGCTTTTCAGGAGCCAGCCGGTCACTCCCAGCCATAGGCCCCCAGACAAAAACCTCGGCCCGTTTCCCTGGCAAACAAAAGTAAGCTGCCCCGCTTCTGCATGGCAGATTGCAGGAACCACTTGGTATTATAAAACCAGCCCGACTTGGCACTGGTGCCACCTCTGGTCTGGGAACCATGCTGCGTATCGGGGATTCTAAGGAGCCAGCCGGCCACTCCCACCCAAAGGCCCCCAAACACAAACAACGGCGCTTTTCCCTGGAAAACAAAACTCGCCTGCCAACTTTTTGATGGCAGATTGCAGGAGCCACTTGGTACTATCAAACCAGCTCAACTTGGCACTGGTGCCACCATGGGTCTGGTCACCATCCTGCCTATCTTAGCTTTTCAAGACCTAGCCGGTCACTCCCAGCCATAGGCCCGCAGACACAAAGCTCGGCCCGTTTCCCTGGCAAACAAAAGTAAGCTGCCCTGCTTCTGGATGGCAGATTGCAGGAACCACTTGGTACTATCAAACCAGCCCAATTTTGCACTGGTGCCACCTTGGCTCTGGGAACCATCCTACGTATCCTGGGTTCAAAGGAGGCAGCCGGCCACTCCCAGCCACAGGCCTCTAAACAAAAACAACGGCGCTTTTCCCTGGAAAACAAAACTCGCTTGACATCTTTTTGATGGCAGATTGCAGGAGCCACTTGGTACTATCAAACCAGCCCAACTTGGCACTGGTGCCACCATGGGTCTGGTCACCATCCTGCCTATCGTAGCTTTTCAGGAGCCAGCCGGTCACTCCCAGCCATAGACCCCCAGACACAAACCTCGGCCTGTTTCCCTGGAAAACAAAAGTAAGCTGCTCCGATTCTGGATGGCAGATTGCAGGAGCCACTTGGTACTATCAAATCAGCCCAACTTGGAACTGGTGCCACCATGGGTCTGGTAAACCTCCTGCCTATCGTAGCTTTTCAGGAGCCAGACGGTCACTCCCTGCCATAGGCCCCCAGACACAAACCTCGGCCCGTTTCCCTGGCAAACAAAAGTAAACTGCCCCGCTTTTGGATGGCAGATTGCAGGATGCATTTGGTACTATCAAACCTGCCCGACTTGGCCCTCGTGCCACCTTGGCTCTGGGAACCATGCTGCGTAACGTAGATTCTACGAGGACAGGCGGCCACTCCCAGCCACAGGCCTCTAAACAAAAACAACGGCGCTTTTCCCTGGAAAACAAAACTCGCCTGCCAACTTTTTGATGGCAGATTGCAGGAGCCACATGGTACTATCAAACCAGGCCAACATGGCACTGGTGCCACCTTGGCTCTGGGAACCATCCTGCCTATCGTGGATTTTCAGGGGCCAGCCGGCCACTCTCAACCATATGCCCCCAAACACATACCACGGCCCTTTTCTCTGGCAAACAAAACTCAACTGCCCCTCTTCTGGATGGCAAATTGCAGGACGCACTTGGTACTACGAAAACAGCCCGACTTGGCACTGATGCCACCTTGGGTCAGGGAACAATCCTGCGTATCGATCTTTTTAAGGAGCCAGCCGGCCACGTCCAGCCATATACCCCCAAAACAAAACCACGGAACTTTTCTCCAGCAAACAAAAATCCGCTGCCCCGCGTCTGAATGGCAGATTTCAGGAGCTATTTAGTATTATCAAACCAGCCCGACTTGGCACTGGTGCCACCATGAGTCTGGTAACCATCCTGCCTATCGTAGCTTTTCAGTAGCCAGCCGGTCACTCCCAGCCATAGGCCCCCAGACAAATACCTCAGCCCGTTTCCCTGGGAAACAAAAGTAAGCTGTCCCGCTTCTGGATGGCAGATTGCAGGAGCCACTTGGTATTATCAAACCAGCCCAACTTGGCACTGGTGCCACTTTGGCTCTGGGAAACATCCTGCGTATCCTGGGTTCAAAGGAGGCAGCCGGCCACTCCCAGCCACAGGCCTCTAAACAAGAACAACGGCGCTTTTCCCTGGAAAACAAAACTCGCCTGACAACTTTTTGATGGCAGATTGCAGGAGCCACTTGGTACTATCAAACCAGCCCAACTTGGCACTGGTGCCACCATGGGTCTGGTCACCATCCTGCCTATCGTAGCTTTTCAGGAGCCAGCCGCTCACTCCCAGCCATAGGCCCCCAGACAAATATCTCGGCCCGTTTCCCTGGCAAACAAAAGTAAGCAGCCCTGCTTCTGGATGGCAGATTGCAGGAGCCACATGGTACTATCAAACCAGGCCAACATGGCACTGGTGCCACCTTGGTTCTGGGAACCATCCTGCCTATCGTGGATTTTCAGGGGCCAGCCGGCCACTCTCAACCATATGCCCCCAAACATATACCACGGCCCTTTTCTCTGGCAAACAAAACTCAACTGCCCCTCTTCTGGATGGCAAATTGCAGGACGCACTTGGTACTACGAAAACAGCCCGACTTGGCACTGATGCCACCTTGGGTCAGGGAACAATCCTGCGTATCGAGCTTTTTAAGGAGCCAGCCGGCCACGTCCAGCCATATACCCCCAAAAAAAAACCACGGAACTTTACTCCAGCAAACAAAAATCCGCTGCCCCGCGTCTGGATGGCAGATTGCAGGAGCTATTTAGTATTATCAAACCAGCCCGACTTGGCACTGGTGCCACCATGAGTCTGGTAACCATCCTGCCTATCGTAGCTTTTCAGTAGCCAGCCAGTCACTCCCAGCCATAGGCCCCCAGACAAATACCTCGGCCCGTTTCCCTGGGAAACAAAAGTAAGCTGTCCCGCTTCTGGATGGCAGATTGCAGGAGCCACTTGGTACTATCAAACCAGCCCAACTTGGCACTGGCGCCACCTTGGCTCTGGGAACCATCCTGCGTATCCTGGGTTCAAAGGAGGCAGCCGGCCACTCCCAGCCACAGGCCTCCAAACACAAACAACGGCGCTTTTCCCTGGAAAACAAAACTGGCCTGCCAACTTTTTGATGGCAGATTGCAGGAGCCACTTGGTACTATCAAACCAGCCCAACTTGGCACTGGTGCCACCATGGGTCTGGTCACCATCCTGCCTATCGTAGCTTTTCAGGCGCCAGCCGGTGCTTCCAGCCATTGGCCCCCAGTCACAAACCTCGGCCCGTTTCCCTGGCAAACAAAAGTAAGCTACCCCGCTTCTGGATGGCAGATTGCAGGAGCCACTTTGCACCATCAAACCAGCCCGACTTGGCACTGGTGCCACCTCTGGTCTGGGAACCATCCTGCGTATCGTGGATTCTAAGGAGCCAGCCGGCCACTCCCAGCCACAGGCCCCCAAACACAAACAACGGCGCTTTTCCCTGGATAACAAAACTCGCCTGCCAACTATTTGATGGCAGATTGCAGGAGCCACTTGGTACTATCAAACCAGCCCAACTTGGCACTGGTGCCACCATGGGTCTGGTCACCATCCTGCCTATTGTAGCTTTTCAGGAGCCAGCCGGTCACTCCCAGCCATAGGCCCCCAGACAAAAACCTCGGCCCGTTTCCCTGGCAAACAAAAGTAAGCTGCCCCGCTTCTGGATGGCAGATTGCAGGACGCACTCGGTACTATCAAACCAGCCCAACTTGGCACTGGTGCCACCTCTGGTCTGGGAACCATGCCGCGTATCGTGGATTCTAAGGAGCCAGCCGGCCACTCCCAGCCACAGGCCCCCAAACACAAACAACGGCGCTTTTCCCTGGAAAACAAAACTCGCCTGCCAACTTTTTGATGGCAGATTGCAGGATGCATTTGGTACTATCAAATCAGCCCAACTTGGCACTGGTGCCACCATGGGTCTGGTCACCATCCTGCCTATCGTAGCTTTTCAGGACCTAGCCGGTCACTCCAAGCCATAGGCGCCCAGACACAAAGCTCGGCCCGTTTCCCTGGCAAACAAAAGTAAGCTACCCCGCTTCTGGATGGCAGATTGCAGGAGCCACTTTGCACCATCAAACTAGCCCGACTTGGCACTGGTGCCACCTCAGGTCTGGGAACCATCCTGCGTATCGTTCATTGTAAGGAGCCAGCCGGCCACTCCAGCCACAGGCCCCCAGACACAATCAACGGCGCTTTTCCCTGGAAAACAAAACTCGCCTGCCAACTTTTTGATGGCAGATTGCAGGAGCCACTTGGTACTATCAAATCAGCCCAACTTGGGACTGGTGCCACCATGGGTCTGGTCACCATCCTGCCTATCGTAGTTTTCAGGAGCCAGCCGGTCACTCGCAGCCATAGGCCCCCAGACACAATACTCGGCCCGTTTCCCTGGGAAACAAAAGTAAGCTACCCCGCTTCTGGATGGCAGATTGCAGGAACCACTTGGTACTATCAAACCAGCCCAACTTGGCACTGGTGCCACCATGGGTCTGGTAAACCTCCTGCCTATCGTAGCTTTTCAGGAGCCAGACGGTCACTCCCTGCCATAGGCCCCCAGACACAAACCTCGGCCCGTTTCCCTGGCAAACAAAAGTAAACTGCCCCGCTTTTGGATGGCAGATTGCAGGATGCATTTGGTACTATCAAACCTGCCCGACTTGGCCCTCGTGCCACCTTGGCTCTGGGAACCATGCTGCGTAACGTAGATTCTACGAGGACAGGCGGCCACTCCCAGCCACAGGCCTCTAAACAAAAACAACGGCGCTTTTCCCTGGAAAACAAAACTCGCCTGCCAACTTTTTGATGGCAGATTGCAGGAGCCACTTGGTACTATCAAACCAGCCCAACTTGGTACTGGTTCCACTTTGGGTCTGGTCACCATCCTGCCTATCGTAGCTTTTCAGGAGCCAGCCGGTCACTCCCAGCCATAGGCCCCCAGACAAATATCTCGGCCCGTTTCCCTGGCAAACAAAAGTAAGCTGCCCCGCTTCTGGATGGCAGATTGCAGGAGCCACATGGTACTATCAAACCAGGCCAACATGGCACTGGTGCCACCTTGGCTCTGGGAACCATCCTGCCTATCGTGGATTTTCAGGGGCCAGCCGGCCACTCTCAGCCATATGCCCCCAAACACATACCACGGCCCTTTGGTCTGGCAAACAAAACTCAACTGCCCCTCTTCTGGATGGCAAATTGCAGGACGCACTTGGTACTACGAAAACAGCCCGACTTGGCACTGATGCCACCTTGGGTCAGGGAACAATCCTGCGTATCGATCTTTTTAAGGAGCCAGCCGGCCACGTCCAGCCATATACCCCCAAAAAAAAAACCACGGAACTTTTCTCCAGCAAACAAAAATCCGCTGCCCCGCGTCTGAATGGCAGATTTCAGGAGCTATTTAGTATTATCAAACCAGCCCGACTTGGCACTGGTGCCACCATGAGTCTGGTAACCATCCTGCCTGTCGTAGCTTTTCAGTAGCCAGCCGGTCACTCCCAGCCATAGGCCCCCAGACAAATACCTCAGCCCGTTTCCCTGGGAAACAAAAGTAAGCTGTCCCGCTTCTGGATGGCAGATTGCAGGAGCCACTTGGTATTCTCAAACCAGCCCAACTTGGCACTGGTGCCACTTTGGCTCTGGGAACCATCCTGCGTATCCTGGGTTCAAAGGAGGCAGCCGGCCACTCCCAGCCACAGGCCTCTAAACAAGAACAACGGCGCTTTTCCCTGGAAAACAAAACTCGCCTGACAACTTTTTGATGGCAGATTGCAGGAGCCACTTGGTACTATCAAACCAGCCCAACTTGGCACTGGTGCCACCATGGGTCTGGTCACCATCCTGCCTATCGTAGCTTTTCAGGAGCCAGCCGCTCACTCCCAGCCATAGGCCCCCAGACACAAAGCTCGGCCCGTTTCCCTGACAAACAAAAGTAAGCTGTCCCGCTTCTGGATGGCAGATTCCAGGAGACACTTGGTACTATCAAATCAGCCCAATTTGGCACTGGTGCCACCTCTGGTCTGGGAACCATCCTGCATATCGTGGATTCTAATTAGCCATCCGTCCACTCCCAGCCACAGGCCCCCAAACGCAAACAACGGCGCTTTACCCTGGAAAACAAAACTCGTCTGCCAACTTTTTGATGGCAGATTGCCGGAGCCACTTGGTACTATCAAACCAGCCCAACTTGGCACTGTTGCCACCTTGGGTCTGGGAACCATGCTGCGTATCGTGGATTATAAGGAGCCAGCCGGCCACTCACTGCCACAGGCCCCCAAACAGAAACAACGGCGCTTTTCCCTGGAAAACATAATTCGCCGGCCAACTATTTGATGGCAGATTGCAGGAGCCACTTGGTACTATCAAATCAGCCCAACTTGGCACCGGTTGCACCTCAGGTCTGGGAACCATCCTGCCTATCGTAGCTTTTCAGGACCTCGCCGGTCACTCCCAGCCATAGGCGCCCAGACACAAAGCTCGGCCCGTTTCCCTGGCAAAACAAAGTAAGCTGCCCCGCTTCTTGATGGCAGATTGCAGGAACCACTTTTCACCATCAAAGTAGCCCGACTTGGAACGGGTGCCACCTCTGGTCTGGGAACCATGCTGCGTATCGTGGATTCTAAGGAGCCACCCGGCCACTCCCAGCCACAGGCCCCCAAACACAAACAACGGCGCTTTTCCCTGGAAAACAAAACTCGCCTGCCAACTTTTTGATGGCAGATTGCAGGAGCCACTTGGTACTATCAAACCAGCTCAACTTGGCACTGGTGCCACCATGGGTCTGGTCACCATCCTGCCTATCTTAGCTTTTCAGGACCTAGCCGGTCACTCCCAGCCATAGGCCCGCAGACACAAAGCTCGGCCCGTTTCCCTGGCAAACAAAAGTAAGCTGCCCTGCTTCTGGATGGCAGATTGCAGGAACCACTTGGTACTATCAAACCAGCCCAATTTGGCACTGGTGCCACCTTGGCTCTGGGAACCATCCTACGTATCCTGGGTTCAAAGGAGGCAGCCGGCCACTCCCAGCCACAGGTCTCTAAACAAAACAACGGCGCTTTTCCCTGGAAAACAAAACTCACCTGCCAACTTTTTGATGGCAGATTGCAGGAGCCACTTGGTACTATCAAATCAGCCCAACTTGGCACTGGTGCCACCATGGGTCTGGTCACCATCCTGCCTATCGTAGCTTTTCAGGAGCCAGCCGGTCACTCCCAGCCATAGGCCCCCAGACACAAAGCTCTGCCCGTTTCCCTGGCAAACAAAAGTAAGCTACCCCTCTTCTGGATGGCAGATTGCAGGAGTCACTTTGCACCATCAAACCAGCCCGACTTGGCACTGGTGCCACCTCTGGTCTGGGACCCATCCTGCGTATCGTGGATTCTAAGGAGACAGCTGGCCACTCCCAGCCACAGGCCCCCAAACACAAACAACGGCGATTTTCCCTGGAGAACAAAACTCGCTTGCCAACTTTTTGATGGCAGATTGCAGGAGCCACTTGGTACTATCAAACCACCCCAACTTGGCAACAAGTGGTTCCTGCAATCTGCCATCCAGAAGCGGGGCAGCTTACTTTTCTTTGCCAGGGAAACGGACCGTTGTTTGTGTTTGGAGGCGTATGGCTGGGAGTGGCCGACTGGCTCCTTAAAATCCACGATACGCAGGATGGTTCCCAGACCAGAGGTGGCACCAGTGCCTAGTCGGGCTGGTTTGATAGTACCAAGTGGCTCCTGCAATCTGCCATCCAGAAGCGGGGGTGCTTACTTTTGTTTGCCAGGGAAACGGGCCGAGCTTTGTGTCTCGGGGCCTATGGCAGGGAGTGACCGGCTGCCTCCTGAAAAGCTACGATAGGCAGGATGGTGACCAGACCCATGGTGGCACCAGTGCCAAGTTGGGCTGGTTTGATAGTACCAAGTGGCTCCTGCAATCTGCCATCAAAATGTTGGCAGGCGAGTTTTGTTTTCCAGGGAAAAGCGCCATTGTTTGTGTTTGGGGGCCTGTGGTTGGGAGTGCCCGGCTGGCTCCTTAGAAACCACGATACGCAGCATGGTTACCAGACAAGAGGTGCCACCAGTGCCAAGTTGTGCTGGTTTGATATTACCAAGTGGTTCCTGCAATCTGCCATCCAGAAGCGGGGCAGCTTACTTTTGTTTGCCACGGAAACGGGCCGTTGTTTGTGTTTGGGGGCCTGTGGCTGGGAGTGGCCGACTGGCTCCTTAGAATCCACGATACGCAGGATGGGTCCCAGACCAGAGGTGGCACCAGTGCCAAGTCGGGCTGGTTTGATAGTACCAAGTGGCTCCTGCAATCTGCCATCCAGAAGCGGGGCAGCTTACTTTTGTTTGCCAGGGAAACGGGCCGAGATATTTGTCTGGGGGCCTATGGCTGGGAGTGGCCGGCTGGCTCCTGAAAAGCTACGATAGGCAGGATGGTGACCAGACCCAAAGTGGAACCAGTACCAAGTTGGGCTGGTTTGATAGTACCAAGTGGCTCCTGCAATCTGCCATCAAAAAGTTGGCAGGCGAGTTTTGTTTTCCAGGGAAAAGCGCCGTTGTTTTTGTTTAGAGGCCTGTGGCTGGGAGTGGCCGCCTGTCCTCGTAGAATCTACGTTACGCAGCATGGTTCCCAGAGCCAAGGTGGCACGAGGGCCAAGTCGGGCAGGTTTGATAGTACCAAATGCATCCTGCAATCTGCCATCCAAACGCGGGGCAGTTCACTTTTGTTTGCCAGGGAAACGGGCCGAGGTTTGTGTCTGGGGGCCTATGGCAGGGAGTGACCGTCTGGCTCCTGAAAAGCTACGATAGGCAGGATGTTTACCAGACCCATGGTGGCACCAGTGCCAAGTTGGGCTGATTTGATAGTACCAAGTGGCTCCTGCAATCTGCCATCCAGAATCGGGGCAGCTTACTTTTGTTTTCCAGGGAAACGGGCCGAGGTTTGTGTCTGGGGGTCTATGGCTGGGAGGGACCGGCTGGCTCCTGAAAAGCTACGATAGGCAGGATGGTGACCAGACCCATGGTGGCACCAGTGCCAAGTTGGGCAGGTTTGATAGTACCAAGTGCCTCCTGCAATCTGCCATCAAAAAGTTGTCAGGCGAGTTTTGTTTTCCAGGGAAAAGCGCCGTTGTTTTTGTTTAGAGGCCTGTGGCTGGGAGTGGCCGGCTGCCTCCTTTGAACCCAGGATACGTAGGATGGTTCCCAGAGCCAAGGTGGCACCAGTGCAAAATTGGGCTGGTTTGATAGTACCAAGTGGTTCCTGCAATCTGCCATCCAGAAGCAGGGCAGCTTACTTTTGTTTGCCAGGGAAACGGGCCGAGCTTTGTGTCTGCGGGCCTATGGCTGGGAGTGACCGGCTAGGTCCTGAAAAGCTAAGATAGGCAGGATGGTGACCAGACCCATGGTGGCACCAGTGCCAAGTTGAGCTGGTTTGATAGTACCAAGTGGCTCCTGCAATCTGCCATCAAAAAGTTGGCAGGCGAGTTTTGTTTTCCAGGGAAAAGCGCCGTTGTTTGTGTTTGGGGGCCTTTGGGTGGGAGTGGCCGGCTGGCTCCTTAGAATCCCCGATACGCAGCATGGTTCCCAGACCAGAGGTGGCACCAGTGCCAAGTCGGGCTGGTTTTATAATACCAAGTGGTTCCTGCAATCTGCCATGCAGAAGCGGGGCAGCTTACTTTTGTTTGCCAGGGAAACGGGCCGAGGTTTTTGTCTGGGCGCCTATGGCTGGGAGTGACCGGCTGGCTCCTGAAAAGCTACGATAGGCAGGATGGTGACCAGACCCATGGTGGCACCAGTGCCAAGTTGGGCTGATTTGATAGTAGCAAGTGGCTCCTGCAATCTGCCATCAAAAAGTTGGCAGGCGAGTTTTGTTTTCCAGGGAAAAGCGCCGTTGTTTGTGTTTGGGGGCCTGTGGCTGGGAGTGGCCGGGTGGCTCCTTAGAATCCACGATACGCAGCATGGTTCCCAGACCAGAGGTGGCACCAGTTCCAAGTCGAGCTACGTTGATGGTGAAAAGTTGTTCCTGCAATCTGCCATCAAGAAGCGGGGCAGCTTACTTTGGTTTGCCAGGGAAACGGGCCGAGCTTTGTGTCTGGGCGCCTATGGCTGGGAGTGACCGGCTGGCTCCTGAAAAGCTACGATAGGCAGGATGGTTCCCAGACCTGAGGTGCAACCAGTGCCAAGTTGGGCTGATTTGATAGTACCAAGTGGCTCCTGCAATCTGCCATCAAATAGTTGGCCGGCGAATTATGTTTTCCAGGGAAAAGCGCCGTTGTTTCTGTTTGGGGGCCTGTGGCAGGGAGTGGCCGGCTGGCTCCTTATAATCCACGATACGCAGCATGGTTCCCAGACCCAAGGTGGCAACAGTGCCAAGTTGGGCTGGTTTGATAGTACCAAGTGGCTCCGGCAATCTGCCATCAAAAAGTTGGCAGACGAGTTTTGTTTTCCAGGGTAAAGCGCCGTTGTTTGCGTTTGGGGCCCTGTGACTGGGAGTGGACGGATGGCTAATTAGAATCCAAGATATGCAGGATGGTTCCCAGACCAGAGGTGGCACCAGTGCCAAGTTGGGCTGATTTGATAGTACCAAGTGGCTCCTGGAATCTGCCATCCAGAAGCGGGACAGCTTACTTTTGTTTGTCAGGGAAACGGGCCGAGCTTTGTGTCTGGGGGCCTATGGCTGGGAGTGACCAGCTGGCTCCTGAAAAGCTACGATAGGCAGGATGGTGACCAGACCCATGGTGGCACCAGTGTCAAGTTGGGCTGGTTTGATAGTACCAGGTGGCTCCTGCAATCTGCCATCAAAAAGTTGGCAGGCGAGTTTTGTTTTCCAGGGAAAAGCGCCGTTGTTTTTGTTTGGGGGCCTGTGGCTGGGAGTGGCCGGCTGGCTCCTTAGAATCCACGATACGCAGCATGGTTCCCAGACCAGAGGTGGCGTCAGTGCCAAGTTGGGCTGGTTTGATAGTACCAAGTGCGTCCTGCAATCTGCCATCCAGAAGCAGGGCAGCTTACTTTTGTTTGCCAGGGAAACGGGCCGAGGTTTTTGTCTGGGGGCCTATGGCTGGGAGTGACCGGCTGGCTCCTGAAAAGCTACGATAGGCAGGATGGTGACCAGACCCATGGTGGCACCAGTGCCAAGTTGGGCTGGTTTGATAGTACCAAGTGGCTCCTGCAATCTGCCATCAAAAATTTGGCAGGCGAGTTTGTTATCCAGGGAAATGCGCCGTTGTTTGTGTTTGGGGGCCTGTGGCTGGGAGTGGCCGGCTGGCTGCTTAGAATCCACGATACGCAGCATGGTTCCCAGACCTGAGGTGGCACCAGTGCCAAGTCGGGCTGGTTTGATGGTGAAAAGTGGCTCCTGCAATCTGCCATCCAGTAGCGGGATAACTTACTTTTGTTTGCCAGGGAAACGGGCCAAGGTTTTTGTCTGGGGGCCTATGGCTGGGAGTGACCGGCTGGCTCCTGAAATGCTACGATAGGCAGGATGGTGACCAGACCCATGGTGGCACCAGTGTCAAGTTGGGCTGGTTTGATTGTACCAAGTGGCTCCTGCAATCCGCCATCAAAATGTTGGCAGGCGAGTTTTGTTTTCCAGGGAAAAGCGCCGTTGTTTTTGTTTGGGGGCCTGTGGCTGGGAGTGGACGGATGGCTAATTAGAATCCACGATATGCAGGATGGTTCCCAGACCCAAGGTGGCACCAGTGCCAAGTTGTGCTGGTTTGATAGTACCAAGTGCGTCCTGCAATCTGCCATCCAGAAGCGGGGTAGCTTACTTTTGTTTGCCAGGGAAACGGGCCGAGGTTTGTGTCTGGGGGCCTATGGCTGGGATTGACCGGCTGGCTCCTGAAAAGCTACGATAGGCAGGATGGTGACCAGACCCATGGTGGCACCAGTGTCAAGTTGGGCTGGTTTGATAGTACCAAGTGGCTCCTGCAATCTGCCATCAAAATTTGGCAGGCGAGTTTTGTTTTCCAGGGAAAAACACCGTTGTTTTTGTTTGGGGGCCTGTGGGTGGGAGTGGCCGGATGGCTAATTAGAATCCACGATACGCAGCATGGTTCCCAGACCTGAGGTGGCACCAGTGCCAAGTCGGGCTAGTTTGATGGTGCAAAGTGGCTCCTGCAATATGCCATCCAGAAGCGGGGCAGCTTGCTTTTGTTTGCCAGGGAAACGGGCCGAGCTTTGTGTCTGGGGGCCTATGGCTTGGAGTGACCGGCTAGGTCCTGAAAAGCTACGATAGGCAGGATGGTGACCAGACCCATGGTGGCACCAGTGCCAAGTTGGGCTGGTTTGATAGTACCAAGTGGCTCCTGCAATCTGCCATCAAAAAGTCGGCAGGCGAGTTTTGTTTTCCAGGGAAAAGCGCCGTTGATTTTGTCTGGGGGCCTGTGGCTGGAGTGGCCGGCTGGCTCCTTAGAATCCACGATACGCAGGATGGTTCCCAGACCTGAGGTGGCACCAGTGCCAAGTCGGGCTAGTTTGATGGTGTAAAGTGGCTCCTGCAATCTGCCATCCAGAAGCGGGGTAGGTTACTTTTTTTTGCCAGGGAAACTGGCCGAGGATTTCTCTGGGGCCCTATGGCAGAGAGGGACCGGCTGGCTCCTGAAAAGCTATGATAGGCAGGATGGTGACCAGACCCATGGTGGCACCAGTGCCGAGTTGGGCTGATTTGATAGTACCAAGTGGCTCCTGCAATCTGCCATCAAAATGTTGGCAGGCGGGTTTTGTATTCCAGGGAAAAGCGCCGTTGTTTGTGTTTGGGGGCCTGTGGCTGGGAGTGACCGGCTGGCTCCTTAGAATCCACGATACGCAGGATGGTTCCCAGACCCAAGGTGGCACCAGTGCCAAGTTGGGCTGGTTTGATAGTACCAAGTGGCTCCTGCAATCTGCCATCCAGAAGCGGGACAGCTTACTTTTGTTTGCCAGGGAAACGGGTCGAGCTTTGTGTCTGGGGGCCTATGGCTGGGAGTGACCGGCTAGGACCTGAAAAGCTAAGATAGGCAGGAAGGTGACCAGACCCATGGTGGCAGCAGTGCCAAGTTGGGCTGGTTTGATAGTACCAAGTGGCTCCTGCAATCTGCCATCAAAATTTGGCAGGCGAGTTTTGTTTTCCAGCGAAAAGCGCCGTTGTTTGTGTTTGGGGGCCTGTGGCTTGGAGTGGCCGGCTGGCTCCTTAGAATCCACGATACGCAGCATGGTTCCCAGACCAGAGGTGGCACAAGTGCCAAGTCTGGCTAGTTTGATGGTGCAAAGTGGCTCCTGCAATCTGCCATCCAGAAGCGGGGCAGCTTACTTTTCTTTGCCAGGGAAACGTGCCGAGGTTTTTGTCTGGGGGCCTATGGCTTGGAGTGACCGGCTGGCTCCTGAAAAGCTACGATAGGCAGGATGGTGAGCAGACCCATGGTGGCACCAGTGCCAAGTTGGGCTGGTTTGATAGTACCAAATGGCTCCTGCAATCTGCCATCAAAATGTTGGCAGGCGAGTTTTGTTTTCCAGGGAAAAGCGCCGTTGTTTGTGTTTGGGGGCCTGTGGCTGGGAGTGGCCGGCTGGCTGCTTAGAATCCACGATACGCAGGATGGTTCCCAGACCAGAGGTGGCACCAGTGCCAAGTCGGGCTGGTTTGATAATACCTAGTGGATCCTGCAATCTGCCATCCAGAAGCGGGACAGCTTACATTTGTTTGCCAGGGAAACGGGCCGAGCTTTGTGTCTGGGCGCCTATGGCTTGGAGTGACCGGCTAGGTCCTGAAAAGCTACGATAGGCAGGATGGTGACCAGACCCATGGTGGCACCAGTGCCAAGTTGGGCTGATTTGATAGTACCAAGTGGCTCCTGCAATCTGCCATCAAAAAGTTGGCAGGCGAGTTTTGTTTTCCAGGGAAAAGCGCCGTTGTTTGTGTTTGGGGGCCTGTGGCTGGGAGTGGCCGGCTGGCTCCTTAGAATCCACCATACGCGGCATGGTTCCCAGACCAGAGGTGGCACCAGTGCCAAGTTGGGCTGGTTTGATGGTGCAAAGTGGCTCCTGCAATCTGCCATCCAGAAGCGGGGCAGCTTACTTTTGTTTCCCAGGGAAACGGGCCGAGGTTTTTCTCTGGGGGCCTATGGCTGGGAGTGACCGGCTGGCGCCTGAACAGCTACGATAGGCAGGATGGTGACCAGACCCATGGTGGCACCAGTGCCAAGTTGGGCTGATTTGATAGTAGCAAGTGGCTCCTGCAATCTGCCATCAAAATGTTGGCAGGCGAGTTTTGTTTTCCAGGGAAAAGCGCCGTTGTTTGTGTTTGGGGGCCTGTGGCTGGGAGTGGCCGGCTGGCTCCTTAGAATCCACGATACGCAGCATGGTTCCCAGACCAGAGGTGGCACCAGTGCCAAGTCGGGCTGGTTTGATAGTACCAAGTGGCTCCGGTAATCTGCCATCCAGAAGCGGGGCAGCTTACTTTTGTTTGCCAGGGAAACGGGCCGAGCTTTGTGTCTGGGCGCCTATTGCTGGGAGTGACCTGCTAGGTCCTGAAAAGCTACGATAGGCAGGATGGTGACCAGACCCATGGTGGCACCAGTGCCAAGTTGGGCTGGTTTGATAGTACCAAGTGGCTCCTGCAATCCGCCATCAAAAAGTGGGAGGGCGAGTTTTGTTTTCCAGGGAAAAGCGCCGTTGTTTGTGTTTGGGTGCCTGTGGCAGGGAGTGGCCGGCTGGCTCCTTAGAATCCACGATACGTAGGATGGGTCCCAGACCCAAGGTGGCACCAGTGCCAAGTTGGGCTGGTTTGATAGTACCAAGTGGTTCCTGCAATCTGCCATCCAGAAGCGGGGCAGCTTACTTTTGTTTGCCAGGGAAACGGGCGAGTATTGTGTCTGGGGGCCTATGGCTGCGAGTGACCGGCTGGCTCCTGAAAACTACGATAGGCAGAATGGTGACCAGACCCATGGTGGCACCAGTGCGAAGTTGGGCTGATTTGATAGTACCAAGTGGCTCCTGCAATCTGCCATCAAAAAGTTGGCAGGCGAGTTTTGTTTTCCAGGGAAAAGCGCCGTTGTTTGTGTCTGGGGGCCTGTGGCTGGAGTGGCCGGCTGGCTCCTTACAATGAACGATACGCAGGATGGTTCCCAGACCTGAGGTGGCACCAGTGCCAAGTCGGGCTAGTTTGATGGTGCAAAGTGGCTCCTGCAATCTGCCATCCAGAAGCGGGGTAGCTTACTTTTGTTTGCCAGGGAAACGGGCCGAGCTTTGTGTCTGGGGGCCTATGGCTGGGAGTGTTTGGCTGGCTCCTGAAAAGCTACGATAGGCAGGATGGTGACCAGACCCATGGTGGCACCAGTGCCAAGTTGGGCTGGTTTGATAGTACCAAGTGGCTCCTGCAATCTGCCATCAAAAAGTTGGCAGGCGAGTTTTGTTTTCCAGGGAAAAGCGCCGTTGTTTGTGTTTGGGGGCCTGTGGGTGAGAGTGGCCGGCTGGCTCCTTACAATGAACGATACGCAGGATGGTTCCCAGACCTGAGGTGGCACCAGTGCCAAGTCGGGCTAGTTTGATGGTGCAAAGTGGCTCCTGCAATCTGCCATCCAGAAGCGGGGTAGCTTACTTTTGTTTCCCAGGGAAACGGGCCGAGGTATTTGTCTGGGGGTCTATGGCTGGGAGTGACTGGCTGGCTACTGAAAAGCTACGATAGGCAGGATGGTTACCAGACTCATGGTGGCACCAGTGCCAAGTCGGGCTGGTTTGCTTATACTAAATAGCTCCTGCAATCTGCCATCCAGACGCGGGGCAGCGGATTTTTGTTTGCTGGAGAAAAGTTCCGTGGTTTTTTTTTGGGGGTATATGGCTGGACATGTCCGGCTGGCTCCTTAAAAAGCTCGATACGCAGGATTGTTAAATGACCCAAGGTGGCATCAGTGCCAAGTCGGGCTGTTTTCGTAGTACCAAGTGCGTCCTGCAATTTGCCATCCAGAAGAGGGGCAGTTGAGTTCTGTTTGCCAGAGAAAAGGGCCGTGGTATGTGTTTGGGGGCATATGGTTGAGAGTGGCCGGCTGGCCCCTGAAAATCCACGATAGGCAGGATGGTTCCCAGAACCAAGGTGGCACCAGTGCCATGTTGGCCTGGTTTGATAGTACCATGTGGCTCCTGCAATCTGCCATCCAGAAGCGGGGCTGCTTACTTTTGTTTGCCAGGGAAACGGGCCGAGATATTTGTCTGGGGGCCTATGGCTGGGAGTGACCGGCTGGCTCCTGAAAAGCTACGATAGGCAGGATGGTGACCAGACCCATGGTGGCACCAGTGCCAAGTTGGGCTGGTTTGATAGTACCAAGTGGCTCCTGCAATCTGCCATCAAAAAGTTGGCAGGAGAGTTTTGTTTTCCAGGGAAAAGCGCCGTTGTTTTTGTTTAGAGGCCTGTGGCTGGGAGTGGCCGGCTGCCTCCTTTGAACCCAGGATACGTAGGATGGTTCCCAGAGCCAAGGTGGCACCAGTGCCAAGTTGGGCTGGTTTGATAGTACCAAGTGGCTCCTGCAATCTGCCATCAAAAAGTTGGCAGGCGAGTTTTGTTTTCCAGGGAAAAGCGCCGTTGCTTTTGTTTAGAGGCCTGTGGCAGGGAGTGGCCGCCTGTCCTCGTAGAATCTACGTTACGCAGCATGGTTCCCAGAGCCAAGGTGGCACCAGGGCCAAGTCGGGCTGGTTTGATAGTACCAAGTGCATCCTGCAATCAGCCATCCAAAAGCGGGGCAGCTTACTTTTGTTTGCCAGGGAAACGGGCCGAGGTTTGTGTCTGGGGGCCTATGGCAGGGAGTGACCGGCTGGCTCCTGAAAAGCTACGATACGCAGGATGGTTCCCAGACCCATGGTGGCACCAGTGCCAAGTTGGGCTGATTTCATAGTACCAAGTGGCTCCTGCAATCTGCCATCCAGAATCGGGGCAGCTTACTTTTGTTTTCCAGGGAAACGGGTCGAGCTTTGTGTCTGGGGGCCTATGGCTGGGAGTGACCGGCTGGCTCCTGAAAAGCTACGATAGGCAGGATGGTGACCAGACCCATGATGGCACCAGTGCCAAGTTGGGCTGGTTTGATAGTACCAAGTGGCTCCTGCAATCTGCCATCAAAATGTTGGCAGGCGAGTTTTGTTTTCCAGGGAAAAGCGCCGTTGTTTGTGTTTGGGGGCCTGTGGCTCAGAGTGGCCGGGTGGCTGCTTAGAATCTGCGATACGCAGGATGGTTCCCAGACCCAAGGTGGCACCAGTGCCAAGTCGGGCTGGTTTGACACTACCAAGTGGCTCCTGCACTCTGCCATCCAGAATCGGGGCAGCTTAATTTTGTTTGCCAGGGAAACGGTCCGAGGTTTGTGTCTGGGGGCCTATGGCTGGGAGTGACCGGCTGGCTCCTGAAAAGCTACAATAGGCAGGATGGTTCCCAGATCCAAGATGGCACCAGTGCCAAGTCGGGGTGGTTTGATGGTGCAAAGTGGCTCCTGCAATCTGCCATTCTGACGCGGGGCAGCGGATTTTTGTTTCCAAGAGAAATGGTCCGTGGTTTGTTTTTGGGGCTATATGGCTGGGCGTGGCCTGCTGGCTCCTTAAAAAGCTACGATAGGCAGGATGGTTCCCTGACCCAAGGTGGCACCAGTGCCAAGTCAGGCGGTTTTCGTAGTACAAAGTGCGTCCTAAAATTTGCCATCCAGAAGAGGGTCAGTTGAGTTTTGTTTACCAGAGAAAAGGGCCGTGGTTTGTTTTTGGGGGCATATGGCTGATAGTGGCCGTCTGGCCCCTGAAAATCCACGATAGGCAGGATGGTTCCCAGACCAGAGGTGGCACCAGTGCCAAGTCGGGCTGGTTTGATAGTACTAAATAGCACCTGCAATCTGCCATGCAGAAGCGGGGCAGCTTACTTTTGTTTGCCAGGGAAACGGGCCGAGGTTTGTGTCTGGGGGCCTATGGCTGGGAGTGACCGCCTGGCTCCTGAATAGCTACGATAGGCAGGATGGTGACCAGACCCATGGTGGCACCAGTGCCAAGTTGGGCTGGTTTGATAGTACCAAGTGGCTCCTGCAATCTGCCATCAAAAAGTTGGCAGGAGAGTTTTGTTTTCCAGGGAAAAGCGCCGTTGTTTGTGTTTGGGGGTCTGTGGGTGGGAGTGGCCGGCTGGCTCCTTAGAACACACGATACGCAGGATGGTTCCCAGACCCAAGGTGGCACCAGTGCCACGTCGGG
This sequence comes from Melospiza melodia melodia, assembly GCF_035770615.1. Taxonomy (NCBI): domain Eukaryota; kingdom Metazoa; phylum Chordata; class Aves; order Passeriformes; family Passerellidae; genus Melospiza; species Melospiza melodia. Next base: position 53,494,019 of record NC_086198.1, read on the forward strand.
CTGGTTTGATGGTGAAAAGTGGCTCCTGCAATCTGCCATCCTGAAGCGGGGTAGCTTACATTTGTGTACCAGGGAAACGGGCCGAGGTTTATGACTGGGGGCCTAGGGCTAGGAGTGACCGGCTGGCTCCTGAAAAGCAACAATAGGCAGGATGGTTCCCAGACCCAAGGTGGCACCAGTGCCAAGTTGGGCTGGTTTGATGGTACCAACTGGCTCCTGCAATCTGCCATCTAAAAGATGTCAGGCGAGTTTTGTTTTCCAGGGAAAAGCGCCGTTGATTTTGTTTGGAGGGCGGTGGCTGGCAGTGGCTGCCTGTCGTCTTAGAATCCGGGTTACGCAGCATGGTTCCCAGAGCCAAGGTGGCACCAGTGTCAAGTTGGGCTGGTTTGATAGTACCAAGTGGCTCCTGCAATCTGCCATCCAGAAGCGGGGCAGCTGACTTTTGTTTGCCAGGGAAACGGGCCGAGGTATTTGTCTGGGGACCTATGGCTGGGAGTGACCGGCTGGCTCCTGAAAAGCTACGATAGGCAGGATGGTGACCAGACCCATGGTGGCACCAGTGCCAAGTTGGGCTGGTTTGATAGTACCAAGTGGCTCCTGCAATCTGCCATCAAAAAGTTGGCAGGCCAGTTTTGTTTTCCAGGGAAAAGCGCCGTTGTTTGTGTTTGGGGGACTGTGGCTGGGAGTGGCCGGCTGGCTCCTTAGAACACACGATACGCAGGATGGTTCCCAGACCCAAGGTGGCACCAGTGCCAAGTCGGGCTGGTTTGATAACACCAAGTGGCTCCTGCAATCTGCCATCCAGAAGCAGGGCAGCTTACTTTTGTTTTCCAGGGAAACGGACCGAGGTTTTTTTCTGGGGGCCTATGGCTGGGAGTGACAGGCTGGCTCCTGAAAAGCTACGATAGGCAGGATGGTGACCAGACCCATGGTGGCACCAGTGCCAAGTTGGGCTGGTTTGATAGTACCAAGTGGCTCCTGCACTCTGCCATCAAAATGTTGGCAGGCGAGTTTTGTTTTCCAGGGAAAAGCGCCGTTGTTTGTGTTTGGGGGCCTGTGGCTGGGAGTGGCCGGCTGGCTCCTTAGAATCCACGATACGCAGCATGGTTCCCAGACCAGAGGTGGCACCAGTGCCAAGTCGGGCTGGTTTGATGGTGCAAAGTGGCTCCTGCAATCTGCCATCCAGAAGTGCGGTAGCTTACTTTTGTGTGCCAGGGAAACAGGCCGAGGTTTGTGTCTGGCGGCCTATGGCTGGGAGTGACCGGCTGGCTCCTGAAAAGCTACGATAGGCAGGATGGTGACCAGACCCATGGTGGCACCAGTGCCATGTTGGGCTGGTTTGATAGTACCAAGTGGCTCCTGCAATCTGCCATCAAAAAGTTGGCAGGCGAGTTTTGTTTTCCAGGGAAAAGCGCCGTTGTGTGTGTTTTGGGGCCTGTGGCTGGGAGTGGCCAGCTGGCTCCTTAGAATCCACGATACGCAGGATGGTTCCCAGACCCAAGGTGGCACCAGTGCCAAGTCGGGCTGGTTTGATGGTGCAAAGTGGCTCCTGCAATCTGCCATCCAGAAGTGCGGTAGCTTACTTTTGTGTGCCAGGGAAACAGGCCGAGGTTTGTGTCTGGCGGCCTATGGCTGGGAGTGACCGGCTGGCTCCTGAAAAGCTACGATAGGCAGGATGGTGACCAGACCCATGGTGGCACCAGTGCCATGTTGGGCTGGTTTGATAGTACCAAGTGGCTCCTGCAATCTGCCATCAAAAAGTTGGCAGGCGAGTTTTGTTTTCCAGGGAAAAGCGCCGTTGTGTGTGTTTTGGGGCCTGTGGCTGGGAGTGGCCAGCTGGCTCCTTAGAATCCACGATACGCAGGATGGTTCCCAGACCCAAGGTGGCACCAGTGCCAAGTCGGGCTGGTTTGTTAGTACCAAGTGGTTCCTGCAATCTGCCCTCCAGAAGCGGGGCAGCTGAATTTTGTTTGCCAGAGAAAAAGGCTGTTGTTTGTGTTTCGGGGCCTGTGGCTGGCAGTGGACGGCTGGCTCCTGAAAATCCATGATACGCAGCATGGTTCCCAGACCCAAGGTGGCACCAGTGCCAAGTAGGGCTGGTTTCATAGTACCCAGTGGCTCCTGCAATCTGCCATCCAGAAGAGGGGCAGTTGAGTTTTGTTTTCCAGGGAAAAGGGCCGTGGTTTGTGTTTGGGGCCTATGGCTGAGAGTGACCGGCTGACCCCTGAAAATCCACTATACGCCGGATGGTTCCCAGATCCAAGGTGGCACCAGTGCCATGTTGTGCTGGTGTGATAGTCCCAAGTGGCTCCTGCAATCTGCCATCCAGAAGTGGGGCAGCTGAATTTTGTTTGCCAGAGAAAAAGGCTGTGGTTTTTGTTTGGGGGCCTATGGCTGGGAGTGGCCGGCTGGCTCCTGAAAATCCATGATACGCAGCATGGTTCCCAGACCCAAGGTGGCACCAGTGCCAAGTGGGGCTGGTTTCACAGTGTCAAGTGCCTCCTGCAATCTCCCATCCAGAAGCGGGGCAGCTGAGTTTTGTTTGCCTGTGAAACGGGCCGTTGTTTTTGATTGGGGTCTGTGGCCGAGAGTGTTCAGCTGGCTCCTGACAATCCACAATACGCAGGATGGTTCCCAGACCCAAGGTGGCACCAGTGCCAAGTCGTGCTGGTTTGATAGTACCAAGTGGCTCCTGCAATCTGCCATCCAGAAGCGGTGCAGCTGAGTTTTGTTTGCCAGAGGAAAGGGCCGTGGGTTGTGTTCGGGGGCATATGGCTGGGAGTGGCCGGCTGTCTCATTAAAAAGATCGATACGCACGATGGTTCCCAGACCCAAGGTGGCACCAGTGCCAAGTCGGGCTGTTTTTATAGTACCAAGTGCGTCCTGCAATTTGCCATCCAGAAGAGGGGCAGTTGAGTTTTGTTTGCCAGAGAAAAGCGCCGTTGTTTGTGTTTGGGGGCTTGTGGCTGGGAGTGGCCGACTGGCGCCTTAGAATCTGCGATACGCAGCATGGTTCCCAGACCCAAGGTGGCACCAGTTCAAAGTTGGGCTGGTTTGATAGTACCAAGTGGCTCCTGCAATCTGCCATCCAGAAGCGGGGTAGCTTAGTTTTTTTTGCCAGGGAAACGGGCCGAGGTTTGTGACTGGGGGCCTATGGCTGGGAGTGACCGGCTGGCTCCTGGAAAGCTACGATAGGCAGGATGGTGACCAGACCCATGGTGGCACCAGTGTCAAGTTGGGCTGGTTTGATAGCACCAAGTGGCTCCTGCAATCTGCCATCAAAAAGTTGGCAGGCGAGTTTTGTTTTCCAGGGAAAAGCGCCGTTGTTTGTGTCTGGGGGCCTGTGCCTGGAGTGACCGGCTGGCTCCTTAGAATCCACGATACGCAGGATGGTTCCCAGACCAGAGGTGGCACCAGCGCCAAGTCGGGCTGGTTTTATAGTACCAAGTGGTTCCTGCAATCTGCCATCCAGAAGCGGGGCAGCTTACTTTTGTGTGCCAGGGAAACGGGCCGAGCTTTGTGTCTGGGGGCCTATGGCTGGGAGTGACCGGCTGGCTCCTGAAAAGCTACGATAGGCAGGATGGGGAGCAGATCCACGATGGCACCAGTGCCAAGTCGGGGTGGTTTGATGGTGCAAAGTGGCTCCTGCAATCTGCCATTCTGACGCGGGGCAGCGGATTTTTGTTTCCAAGAGAAATGGTCCGTGGTTTGTTTTTGGGGCTATATGGCTGGGCGTGGCCTGCTGGCTCCTTAAAAAGCTACGATAGGCAGGATGGTTCCCTGACCCAAGGTGGCACCAGTGCCAAGTCAGGCGGTTTTCGTAGTACAAAGTGCGTCCTAAAATTTGCCATCCAGAAGAGGGTCAGTTGAGTTTTGTTTACCAGAGAAAAGGGCCGTGGTTTGTTTTTGGGGGCATATGGCTGATAGTGGCCGTCTGGCCCCTGAAAATCCACGATAGGCAGGATGGTTCCCAGACCAGAGGTGGCACCAGTGCCAAGTCGGGCTGGTTTGATAGTACTAAATAGCACCTGCAATCTGCCATGCAGAAGCGGGGCAGCCTACTTTTGTTTGCCAGGGAAACGGGCCGAGGTTTGTGTCTGGGGGCCTATGGCTGGGAGTGACCGCCTGGCTCCTGAATAGCTACGATAGGCAGGATGGTGACCAGACCCATGGTGGCACCAGTGCCAAGTTGGGCTGGTTTGATAGTACCAAGTGGCTCCTGCAATCTGCCATCAAAAAGTTGGCAGGAGAGTTTTGTTTTCCAGGGAAAAGCGCCGTTGTTTGTGTTTGGGGGTCTGTGGGTGGGAGTGGCCGGCTGGCTCCTTAGAACACACGATACGCAGGATGGTTCCCAGACCCAAGGTGGCACCAGTGCCACGTCGGGCTGGTTTGATTGTGAAAAGTGGCTCCTGCAATCTGCCATCCTGAAGCGGGGTAGCTTACATTTGTGTACCAGGGAAACGGGCCGAGGTTTATGACTGGGGGCCTAGGGCTAGGAGTGACCGGCTGGCTCCTGAAAAGCAACAATAGGCAGGATGGTTCCCAGACCCAAGGTGGCACCAGTGCCAAGTTGGGCTGGTTTGATGGTACCAACTGGCTCCTGCAATCTGCCATCTAAAAGATGTCAGGCGAGTTTTGTTTTCCAGGGAAAAGCGCCGTTGATTTTGTTTGGAGGGCGGTGGCTGGCAGTGGCTGCCTGTCGTCTTAGAATCCGGGTTACGCAGCATGGTTCCCAGAGCCAAGGTGGCACCAGTGTCAAGTTGGGCTGGTTTGATAGTACCAAGTGGCTCCTGCAATCTGCCATCCAGAAGCGGGGCAGCTGACTTTTGTTTGCCAGGGAAACGGGCCGAGGTATTTGTCTGGGGACCTATGGCTGGGAGTGACCGGCTGGCTCCTGAAAAGCTACGATAGGCAGGATGGTGACCAGACCCATGGTGGCACCAGTGCCAAGTTGGGCTGGTTTGATAGTACCAAGTGGCTCCTGCAATCTGCCATCAAAAAGTTGGCAGGCCAGTTTTGTTTTCCAGGGAAAAGCGCCGTTGTTTGTGTTTGGGGGACTGTGGCTGGGAGTGGCCGGCTGGCTCCTTAGAACACACGATACGCAGGATGGTTCCCAGACCCAAGGTGGCACCAGTGCCAAGTCGGGCTGGTTTGATAACACCAAGTGGCTCCTGCAATCTGCCATCCAGAAGCAGGGCAGCTTACTTTTGTTTTCCAGGGAAACGGACCGAGGTTTTTTTCTGGGGGCCTATGGCTGGGAGTGACCGGCTGGCTCCTGAAAAGCTACGATAGGCAGGATGGTGACCAGACCCATGGTGGCACCAGTGCCAAGTTGGGCTGGTTTGATAGTACCAAGTGGCTCCTGCACTCTGCCATCAAAATGTTGGCAGGCGAGTTTTGTTTTCCAGGGAAAAGCGCCGTTGTTTGTGTTTGGGGGCCTGTGGCTGGGAGTGGCCGGCTGGCTCCTTAGAATCCACGATACGCAGCATGGTTCCCAGACCAGAGGTGGCACCAGTGCCAAGTCGGGCTGGTTTGATGGTGCAAAGTGGCTCCTGCAATCTGCCATCCAGAAGTGCGGTAGCTTACTTTTGTGTGCCAGGGAAACAGGCCGAGGTTTGTGTCTGGCGGCCTATGGCTGGGAGTGACCGGCTGGCTCCTGAAAAGCTACGATAGGCAGGATGGTGACCAGACCCATGGTGGCACCAGTGCCATGTTGGGCTGGTTTGATAGTACCAAGTGGCTCCTGCAATCTGCCATCAAAAAGTTGGCAGGCGAGTTTTGTTTTCCAGGGAAAAGCGCCGTTGTGTGTGTTTTGGGGCCTGTGGCTGGGAGTGGCCAGCTGGCTCCTTAGAATCCACGATACGCAGGATGGTTCCCAGACCCAAGGTGGCACCAGTGCCAAGTCGGGCTGGTTTGTTAGTACCAAGTGGTTCCTGCAATCTGCCATCCAGAAGCGGGGCAGCTGAATTTTGTTTGCCAGAGAAAAAGGCTGTTGTTTGTGTTTCGGGGCCTGTGGCTGGCAGTGGACGGCTGGCTCCTGAAAATCCATGATACGCAGCATGGTTCCCAGACCCAAGGTGGCACCAGTGCCAAGTAGGGCTGGTTTCATAGTACCCAGTGGCTCCTGCAATCTGCCATCCAGAAGAGGGGCAGTTGAGTTTTGTTTTCCAGGGAAAAGGGCCGTGGTTTGTGTTTGGGGCCTATGGCTGAGAGTGACCGGCTGACCCCTGAAAATCCACTATACGCCGGATGGTTCCCAGATCCAAGGTGGCACCAGTGCCATGTTGTGCTGGTGTGATAGTCCCAAGTGGCTCCTGCAATCTGCCATCCAGAAGTGGGGCAGCTGAATTTTGTTTGCCAGAGAAAAAGGCTGTGGTTTTTGTTTGGGGGCCTATGGCTGGGAGTGGCCGGCTGGCTCCTGAAAATCCATGATACGCAGCATGGTTCCCAGACCCAAGGTGGCACCAGTGCCAAGTGGGGCTGGTTTCACAGTGTCAAGTGCCTCCTGCAATCTCCCATCCAGAAGCGGGGCAGCTGAGTTTTGTTTGCCTGTGAAACGGGCCGTTGTTTTTGATTGGGGTCTGTGGCCGAGAGTGTTCAGCTGGCTCCTGACAATCCACAATACGCAGGATGGTTCCCAGACCCAAGGTGGCACCAGTGCCAAGTCGTGCTGGTTTGATAGTACCAAGTGGCTCCTGCAATCTGCCATCCAGAAGCGGTGCAGCTGAGTTTTGTTTGCCAGAGGAAAGGGCCGTGGGTTGTGTTCGGGGGCATATGGCTGGGAGTGGCCGGCTGTCTCATTAAAAAGATCGATACGCACGATGGTTCCCAGACCCAAGGTGGCACCAGTGCCAAGTCGGGCTGTTTTTATAGTACCAAGTGCGTCCTGCAATTTGCCATCCAGAAGAGGGGCAGTTGAGTTTTGTTTGCCAGAGAAAAGCGCCGTTGTTTGTGTTTGGGGGCTTGTGGCTGGGAGTGGCCGACTGGCGCCTTAGAATCTGCGATACGCAGCATGGTTCCCAGACCCAAGGTGGCACCAGTTCAAAGTTGGGCTGGTTTGATAGTACCAAGTGGCTCCTGCAATCTGCCATCCAGAAGCGGGGTAGCTTAGTTTTGTTTGCCAGGGAAACGGGCCGAGGTTTGTGACTGGGGGCCTATGGCTGGGAGTGACCGGCTGGCTCCTGGAAAGCTACGATAGGCAGGATGGTGACCAGACCCATGGTGGCACCAGTGTCAAGTTGGGCTGGTTTGATAGCACCAAGTGGCTCCTGCAATCTGCCATCAAAAAGTTGGCAGGCGAGTTTTGTTTTCCAGGGAAAAGCGCCGTTGTTTGTGTCTGGGGGCCTGTGGCTGGAGTGACCGGCTGGCTCCTTAGAATCCACGATACGCAGGATGGTTCCCAGACCAGAGGTGGCACCAGCGCCAAGTCGGGCTGGTTTTATAGTACCAAGTGGTTCCTGCAATCTGCCATCCAGAAGCGGGGCAGCTTACTTTTGTGTGCCAGGGAAACGGGCCGAGCTTTGTGTCTGGGCGCCTATGGCTGGGAGTGACCGGCTGGCTCCTGAAAAGCTACGATAGGCAGGATGGGGAGCAGACCCATGGTGGCACCAGTGCCAAGTTGGGCTGGTTTGATAGTACCAAGTGGCTCCTGCAATCTGCCCTCAAAAAGTTGGCAGGCGAGTTTTGTTTTCCGGGGAAAAGCGCCGTTGTTTGTGTTTGGGGGCCTGTGGGTGGGAGTGGCCGGCTGGCTCCTTAGAATCCACGATACGCAGGATGGTTCCCAGACCTGACGTGGCACCAGTGCCAAGTCGGGCTGGTTTTATAGTACCAAGTGGTTCCTGCAATCTGCCATCCAGAAGCGGGGCAGCTTACTTTTGTTTGCCAGGGAAACGGGCCGAGATTTTTGTCTGGGCGCCTATGGCTGGGAGTGACCTGCTAGGTCCTGAAAAGCTACGATAGGCAGGATGGTGACCGTATCCATGGTGGCACCAGTGCCAAGTTGGGCTGGTTTGATAGTACCAAGTGGCTCCTGCAATCCGCCATCAAAAAGTTGGCAGGCGAGTTTTGTTTTCCAGGGAAAAGCGCCGTTGTTTGTGTTTGGGTGCCTGTGGCAGGGAGTGGCCGGCGGGCTCCTCAGAATCCACGATACGCAGGATGGTTCCCAGACCCAAGGTGGCACCAGTGCCAAGTTGGGCTGGTTTGATACTACCAAGTGCGTCCTGCAAACTGCCATCCAGAAGCGGGGTAGCTTACTTTTGTTTGCCAGGGAAACGGACCGAGGTTTGTGTCTGGGGGCCTATGGCTGGGAGTGACCGGCTGGCTCCTGAAAAGCTACGATAGGCAGGATGGTGACCACACCCATGGTGGCACCAGTGCCAAGTCGGGCTGGTTTGATAGTACCAAGTGGCTCCTGCAATCTGCCATCAGAAATTTGGCAGGGGAGTTTGTTATCTAGGGAAAAGCGCCGTTGTTTGTGTTTGGGGGCCTGTGGCTGGGAGTGGCCGGTTGGCTCCTTAGAATCCACGATACGCAGGATGGTTCCCAGACCAGAGGTGGCACCAGTGCCAAGTCGGGCTGGTCTGATAGTACCAAGTGCGTCCTGCAATCTGCCATCCAGAAGCGGGGCAGCTTAATTTTGTTTGCCAGGGAAACGGGCCGAGGTTTGTGTTTGGGGGCCTGTGGCTGGGAGTTGCCGACAGGCTCCTTAGAATCCACGATACGCAGCATGGTATCCAGACCCAAGGTGGCACCAGTGCCAAGTTGGGCTGGTTTGATAATACCAAGTGGTTCCTGCAAACTCCATCAAAAAGTTGGCAGGCGTGTTTTGTTTTCCAGGGAACAGCGCCGTTGATTTTGTTTGGGGGCCTGTGGCTGGGAGTGGCCGGCTGGCTCCTTAGAATCCACGATACGCAGGATTGTTCCCAGACCCAAGGTGGCACCAGTGCCAAGTCGGGCTGGTTTGATTACACCAAGTGGCTCCTGCAATCTGCCATCCAGAAGTGAGGCAGCTAAGTTTTGTTTGCGAGAAAAAAGGGCCGTGGTTTTTGTTGGGGGCCTGTGGCTGGGAGTAGCCGGCTGGCTCCTTAGAATCCACGATACGCAGGATGGTTCCCAGACCCAAGGTGGCACCAGTGCCAAGTCGGGCTGGTTTGATTACACCAAGTGGCTCCTGCAATCTGCCATCCAGAAGTGAGGCAGCTAAGTTTTGTTTGCGAGAAAAAAGGGCCGTGGTTTTTGTTGGGGGCCTGTGGCTGGGAGTAGCCGGCTGGCTCCTTAAAATCCACGATAGGCAGGATGGTTCCCAGACCCAAGGTGGCACCAGTGCCAAGTCGGGCTGGTTTCATAGTACCAAGTGGCTCCTGCAATCTGCCATCCAGAAGCGGGGCAGCTGAGTTTTGTTTGCCAGAGAAAAAGGGCCGTGGTTTTTGTTGGGGGCCTGTGGCTGGGAGTAGCCGGCTGGCTCCTTAAAATCCACGATAGGCAGGATGGTTCCCAGACCCAAGGTGGCATCAGTGCCAAGTTGGGCTGGTTTGATGGTACCAACTGGCTCCTGCAATCTGCCATCTAAAAGTTGTCAGGCGAGTTTTGTTTTCCAGGGAAAAGCGCCGTTGATTTTGTTTGGAGGGCGGTGGCTGGCAGTGGCTGCCTGTCGTCTTAGAATCCGGGTTACGCAGCATGGTTCCCAGAGCCAAGGTGGCACCAGTGTCAAGTTGGGCTGGTTTGATAGTACCAAGTGGCTCCTGCAGTCTGCCATCCAGAAGCGGGGCAGCTGACTTTTGTTTGCCAGGGAAACGGGCCGAGGTATTTGTCTGGGGACCTATGGCTGGGAGTGACCGGCTGGCTCCTGAAAAGCTACGATAGGCAGGATGGTGACCAGACCCATGGTGGCACCAGTGCCAAGTTGGGCTGGTTTGATAGTACCAAGTGGCTCCTGCAATCTGCCATCAAAAAGTTGGCAGGCCAGTTTTGTTTTCCAGGGAAAAGCGCCGTTGTTTGTGTTTGGGGGACTGTGGCTGGGAGTGGCCGGCGGGCTCCTTAGAACACACGATACGCAGGATGGTTCCCAGACCCAAGGTGGCACCAGTGCCAAGTCGGGCTGGTTTGATAACACCAAGTGGCTCCTGCAATCTGCCATCCAGAAGCAGGGCAGCTTAATTTTGTTTTCCTGGGAAACGGACCGAGGTTTTTTTCTGGGGGCCTATGGCTGGGAGTGACCGGCTGGCTCCTGAAAAGCTACGATAGGCAGGATGGTGACCAGACCCATGGTGGCACCAGTGCCAAGTTGGGCTGGTTTGATAGTACCAAGTGGCTCCTGCACTCTGCCATCAAAATGTTGGCAGGCGAGTTTTGTTTTCCAGGGAAAAGCGCCGTTGTTTGTGTTTGGGGGACTGTGGCTGGGAGTGGCCGGCTGGCTCCTTAGAATCCACGATACGCAGCATGGTTCCCAGACCAGAGGTGGCACCAGTGCCAAGTCGGGCTGGTTTGATGGTGCAAAGTGGCTCCTGCAATCTGCCATCCAGAAGTGCGGTAGCTTACTTTTGTGTGCCAGGGAAACAGGCCGAGGTTTGTGTCTGGCGGCCTATGGCTGGGAGTGACCGGCTGGCTCCTGAAAAGCTACGATAGGCAGGATGGTGACCAGACCCATGGTGGCACCAGTGCCAAGTTGGGCTGGTTTGATAGTACCAAGTGGCTCCTGCAATCTGCCATCAAAATGTTGGCAGGCGAGTTTTGTTTTCCAGGGAAAAGCGCCGTTGTGTGTGTTTTGGGGCCTGTGGCTGGGAGTGGCCAGCTGGCTCCTTAGAATCCACGATACGCAGGATGGTTCCCAGACCCAAGGTGGCACCAGTGCCAAGTCGGGCTGGTTTGTTAGTACCAAGTGGTTCCTGCAATCTGCCATCCAGAAGCGGGGCAGCTGAATTTTGTTTGCCAGAGAAAAAGGCTGTTGTTTGTGTTTCGGGGCCTGTGGCTGGCAGTGGACGGCTGGCTCCTGAAAATCCATGATACGCAGCATGGTTCCCAGACCCAAGGTGGCACCAGTGCCAAGTAGGGCTGGTTTCATAGTACCCAGTGGCTCCTGCAATCTGCCATCCAGAAGAGGGGCAGTTGAGTTTTGTTTTCCAGAGAAAAGGGCCGTGGTTTGTGTTTGGGGCCTATGGCTGAGAGTGACCGGCTGACCCCTGAAAATCCACTATACGCCGGATGGTTCCCAGATCCAAGGTGGCACCAGTGCCATGTTGTGCTGGTGTGATAGTCCCAAGTGGCTCCTGCAATCTGCCATCCAGAAGTGGGGCAGCTGAATTTTGTTTGCCAGAGAAAAAGGCTGTGGTTTTTGTTTGGGGGCCTATGGCTGGGAGTGGCCGGCTGTCTCATTAAAAAGATCGATACGCACGATGGTTCCCAGACCCAAGGTGGCACCAGTGCCAAGTCGGGCTGTTTTTATAGTACCAAGTGCGTCCTGCAATTTGCCATCCAGAAGAGGGGCAGTTGAGTTTTGTTTGCCAGAGAAAAGCGCCGTTGTTTGTGTTTGGGGGCTTGTGGCTGGGAGTGGCCGACTGGCGCCTTAGAATCTGCGATACGCAGCATGGTTCCCAGACCCAAGGTGGCACCAGTTCCAAGTTGGGCTGGTTTGATAGTACCAAGTGGCTCCTGCAATCTGCCATCCAGAAGCGGGGTAGCTTAGTTTTGTTTGCCAGGGAAACGGGCCGAGGTTTGTGACTGGGGGCCTATGGCTGGGAGTGACCGGCTGGCTCCTGGAAAGCTACGATAGGCAGGATGGTGACCAGACCCATGGTGGCACCAGTGTCAAGTTGGGCTGGTTTGATACTACCAAGTGGCTCCTGCAATCTGCCATCAAAAAGTTGGCAGGCGAGTTTTGTTTTCCAGGGAAAAGCGCCGTTGTTTGTGTTTGGGGGCCTGTGGCTGGAGTGACCGGCTGGCTCCTTAGAATCCACGATACGCAGGATGGTTCCCAGACCAGAGGTGGCACCAGCGCCAAGTCGGGCTGGTTTTATAGTACCAAGTGGTTCCTGCAATCTGCCATCCAGAAGCGGGGCAGCTTACTTTTGTGTGCCAGGGAAACGGGCCGAGCTTTGTGTCTGGGCGCCTATGGCTGGGAGTGACCGGCGAGGTCCTGAAAAGCTACGATAGGCAGGATGGTGACCACATCCATTGTGGCACCAGTGACAAGTTGGGCTGCTTTGATAGTACCAAGTGGCTCCTGCAATCCGCCATCAAAAAGTTGGCAGGCGAGTTTTGTTTTCCAGGGAAAAGCGCCGTTGTTTGTGTTTGGGGGCCTGTGGCTGGGAGTGGCCGGCTGGCTCCTTAGAATCCACGATACGCGGCATGGTTCCCAGACCAGAGGTGGCACCAGTGACAAGTCGGGCTGGTTTGATAGTACCAAGTGCGTCCTGCAATCTGCCATCCAGAAGCGGGGCAGCTTACTTTTGTTTGCCAGGGAAACGGGCCGAGGTTTGTGTCTGGGGGCCTATGGCTGGGAGTGACCGGCTGGCTCCTGAAAAGCTACGATAGGCAGGATGGGGAGCAGACCCATGGTGGCACCAGTGCCAAGTTGGGCTGGTTTGATAGTACCAAGTGGCTCCTGCAATCTGCCCTCAAAAAGTTGGCAGGCGAGTTTTGTTTTCCAGGGAAAAGTGCCGTTGTTTGTGTTTGGGGGCCTGTGGGTGGGAGTGGCCGGCTGGCTCCTTAGAATCCACGATACGCAGGATGGTTCCCAGACCTGACGTGGCACCAGTGCCAAGTCGGGCTGGTTTTATAGTACCAAGTGGTTCCTGCAATCTGCCATCCAGAAGCGGGGCAGCTTACTTTTGTTTGCCAGGGAAACGGGCCGAGGTTTTGTCTGGGCGCCTATGGCTGGGAGTGACCTGCTAGGTCCTGAAAAGCTACGATAGGCAGGATGGTGACCAGACCCATGGTGGCACCAGTGCCAAGTTGGGCTGGTTTGATAGTACCAAGTGGCTCCTGCAATCCGCCATCAAAAAGTTGGCAGGCGAGTTTTGTTTTCCAGGGAAAAGCGCCGTTGTTTGTGTTTGGGTGCCTGTGGCAGGGAGTGGCCGGCGGGCTCCTCAGAATCCACGATACGCAGGATGGTTCCCAGACCCAAGGTGGCACCAGTGCCAAGTTGGGCTGGTTTGATACTACCAAGTGCGTCCTGCAAACTGCCATCCAGAAGCGGGGTAGCTTACTTTTTTTTGCCAGGGAAACGGGCCGAGGTTTTTTTCTCGGGGCCTATGGCTGGGGGTGACCTGCTGGCTCCTGAAAAGCTACGATAGGCAGGATGGTGACCAGACCCATGGTGGCACCAGTGCCAAGTTGGGCTGGTTTGATAGTACCAAGTGGCTCCTGCAATCTGCCATCAAAAAGTTGGCAGGCGAGTTTTGTTTTCCAGGGAAAAGCGCCGTTGTTTGTGTTTGGGGGCCTGTGGCTGGGAGTGGCCGGCTGGCTAATTAGAATCCACGATACGCAGGATGGTTCCCAGACCAGAGGTGGCACCAGTGCCAAGTCGAGCTGGTTTGATACTACCAAGTGCGTCCTGCAATCTGCCATCCAGAAGCGGGACAGCTTACTTTTGTTTGCCAGGGAAACGGGCCGAGGTTTGTGTCTGGGGGCCTATGGCTGGGAGTGACCGGCTGGCTCCTGAAAAGCTACGATAGGCAGGATGGTGACCAATCCCATGGTGGCACCAGTGCCAAGTTGGGCTGGTTTGATAGTACCAAGTGGCTCCTGCAATCTGCCATCAGAAATTTGGCAGGCGAGTTTTGTTTTCCAGGGAAAAGCGCCGTTGTTTGTGTTTGGGGGCCTGTGGCTGGGAGTGGCCGGTTGGCTCCTTAGAATCCACGATACGCAGGATGGTTCCCAGACCAGAGGTGGCACCAGTGCCAAGTCGGGCTGGTCTGATAGTACCAAGTGCGTCCTGCAATCTGCCATCCAGAAGCGGGGCAGCTTAATTTTGTTTGCCAGGGAAACGGGCCGAGGTTTGTGTTTGGGGGCCTGTGGCTGGGAGTTGCCGACTGGCTCCTTAGAACCCATGATACGCAGGATGGTTCCCAGACCAGAGGTGGCACCAGTGCCAAGTTGGGCTAGTTTGATAGTACCAAGTGGCTTCTGCAATCTGCCATCCAGAAGCGGGGCAGCTTACTTTTTTTTGCCAGGGAAACGGGCCGTTGTTTGTGTTTGGGGGCCTGTGGCTGGGAGTTGCCGACTGGCTCCTTAGAATCCACGATACGCGGGATGGTTCACAGACCAGAGGTGGCACCAGTGCCTAGTCGGGCTGGTTTGATAGTACCAAGTGGCTCCTGCAATCTGCCATCCAGAAGCGGGGCAGCTTACTTTTTTTTCCAGGGAAAAGCGCCGTTGTTTGTGTTTGGGGGCCTGTGGGTGGGAGTGGCCGGATGGCTCCTTAGAATCCACGATACGCAGGATGGTTCCCAGACCAGAGGTGGCACCAGTGCCAAGTTGGGCTGGTTTGATAGTACCAAGTGGCTCCTGCAATCTGCCATCCAGAAGCGGGGCAGCTTACTTTTGTTTGCCAGGGAAACGGGCCGAGGTTTGTGTCTCAGGGCCTATGGCTGGGAGTGACCGGCTGGCTACTGAAAAGCTACGATAGGCAGGATGGTGACCAGACCCATGGTGGCACCAGTGCCAAGTCGGGCTGGTTTGATAGTACCAAGTGGCTCCTGCAATCTGCCATCAAAAAGTTGGCAGGCGAGTTTTGTTTTCCAGGGAAAAGCGCCGTTGTTTTTGTTTGGGGGCCTGTGGCTGGGAGTGGCCGGCTGGCTCCTTAGAATCCACGATACGCAGCATGGTATCCAGACCCAAGGTGGCACCAGTGCCAAGTTGGGCTGGTTTGATAATACCAAGTGGTTCCTGCAAACTCCATCAAAAAGTTGTCAGGCGTGTTTTGTTTTCCAGGGAACAGCGCCGTTGATTTTGTTTGGGGGCCTGTGGCTGGGAGTGGCCGGCTGGCTCCTTAGAATCCACGATACGCAGGATGGTTCCCAGACCCAAGGTGGCACCAGTGCCAAGTCGGGCTGGTTTGATTACACCAAGTGGCTCCTGCAATCTGCCATCCAGAAGTGAGGCAGCTAAGTTTTGTTTGCGAGAAAAAAGGGCCGTGGTTTTTGTTGGGGGCCTGTGGCTGGGAGTAGCCGGCTGGCTCCTTAGAATCCACGATACGCAGGATGGTTCCCAGACCCAAGGTGGCACCAGTGCCAAGTCGGGCTGGTTTGATTACACCAAGTGGCTCCTGCAATCTGCCATCCAGAAGTGAGGCAGCTAAGTTTTGTTTGCGAGAAAAAAGGGCCGTGGTTTTTGTTGGGGGCCTGTGGCTGGGAGTAGCCGGCTGGCTCCTTAAAATCCACGATAGGCAGGATGGTTCCCAGACCCAAGGTGGCACCAGTGCCAAGTCGGGCTGGTTTGATAGTACCAAGTGGCTCCTGCAATCTGCCATCCAGAAGCGGGGCAGCTGAGTTTTGTTTGCCAGAGAAAAAGGCTGTGGTTTTTGTTTGGGGGCCTGTGGCTGGCAGTGGCCGGCTGGCTGCTTAGAATCCACGATACGCAGCATGGTTCCCAGACCCAAGGTGGCACCAGCACAAAGTGGGGCTCGTTTGACAGTGTCAAGTGCCTCCTGCAATCTCCCATCCAGAAGCGGGGCAGCTGAGTTTTTTTTGCCAGGGAAACGGACCTTTGTTTTTGATTGGGGTCTGTGGCCGAGAGTGGTCGGCTGTCTCCTGACAATCCACAATACGCAGGATGGTTCCCAGACCAAAGGTGGCACCAGTGCCAAGTCGGGCTGGTTTGATAGTACCAAGTGCCTCCTGCAATCTGCCATCCAGAAGCGGGGCAGCTGAGTTTTGTTTGCCAGAGAAAAGGGCCATGGGTTGTGTTTGGGGGCATATGGCTGGGAGTGGCCACCTGGCTCCTTAAAATGCACGATACGCCGCATGGTAACCAGACGCTAGGTGGCACCAGTGCCAAGTCGGGCTGTTTTTGTAGTACACAGTGGCTCCTGCAATTTGCCATCCAGAAGCGGGGCAGCTAAATTTTGTTTGCTAGAGAAAAGGGCTGTGGTTTGTGTTTGGGGGCCTATGGCCGAGAGTGGTAGGCTGGCCCCTGAAAATCAACGATAGGCAGGATGGTTCCCAGATCCAAGGTGGCACCAGTGCCAAGTAAGGCTGGTTGTATGGTTCAAAGTGACTCCTGCAATCTGCCATCCAGAAGCGGGACAGCTGAGTTTTTTTTGCCAGAGAAAAGGTCCGTGGTTTCTTTTTGGGTCATACGGCTGGGAATTGCCGGCTGGCTCCTTAAAATGCTCGCTACGCAGGATGGTTCCCAGAGCCAAGGTGGCACCACTGCCAAGTCGGGCTCTTTTTGTAGTACCAAGTGCGTCCTGCAATTTGCCATCCAGAAGAGGGGCAGTTGAGTTTTGTTTGCCAGAGAAAAGGGCCGAGGTTTGTGTTTGGGAGCATATGGCTGGGAATGACCGGCTGGCCCCTGAAAATCCACGATACGCCGGATGGTTCCCAGATCCAAGGTGGTACCATTACCAAGTCGGGCTGGTTTGATAGTCCCAAGTGGCTCCTGCAAACTGCCATCCAGAAGCGGGGCAGCTGAGTTTTGTTTGCCAGGGAAATGGGCCGTTGTTTGTGTTTGGGGGCCTGTGGCTGGGAGTGTTCGGCTGGTTCCTGAATATGTACGATACGCAGGATTGTTCCCAGATCCAAGGTGGCAGCAGTGCCATGTTGTGCTGGTGTGATAGTCCCAAGTGGCTCCTGCAATCTGCCATCCAGAAGTGGGGCAGCTGAGTTTTGTTTGCCAGAGAAAAGGTCCGTGGTTTGTGTTTGGGGGCATATGGCTGAGAGTGGCCGGCTGGCCCCTGAAAATCCACGATACACAGGATGGTTCCCAGATCCAAGGTGGCACCTGTGCCAAGTCGGGCTGATTTGATAGTACTAAGTAGCTCCTGCCATCTGCCATCCAGAAGCGGGGCAGCTTACTTTTGTTTGCCAGGGAAACGGGCCGAGGTTTCTGTTTGGGGGCCTATGGCTGGGAGTGACCGGCTGGCTCCTGAAAAGCTACAATAGGCAGGATGGTTCCCAGAGCCAAGGTGGCACCAGTGCCAAGTTGGGCTGGTTTGATAGTACCAAGTGGCTCCTGCAATCTGCCATCCAGAAGCAGGGCAGCTGAGTTTTGTTTGCCAGAGAAAAGGGCTTGGTTTGTGTTTGGGGGCATATGGCTGGGTGTGGCCAGCTGGCTCCTTAAAATGCACGATATGCAACATGGCTCCCAGACCCATAGTGGCACCAGTGCCAAGTCGGGCTGGTTTGATAGTACCAAGTGGCTCCTGCAATCTTCCATGATCACGTGGAGAAATACTTTCTGGTTTCAGCCATATGCTCTTTCTTCTCTCCCTCAACTTCTCTATCACCTCTCATCTGGTTCACATGCGCTGTCTTCAAGGTCCACAGGCTACTTTTCACAGAATCTTCTGGCCTGATGAAGTAAGAATGATGAATAGAACAGAGCTGGGATCTATTTTCCAGTTTGGATAAAATGCATTCTGCACACAAATCCAAGGAGAACGTGCTGCCCCAATGCCCAGAAAATCTTTCACTCCTGCTAGTGTTCTACGTCAACCGCAACTTAGTCTGAAAGAAAAGCTTTTTCTCTGAGAGCATCTGAGAGGTTTGCATGAAGCCCTGATATCTGACATATGCAATTTTGAATAGGAGAGGAAAAAGAAAATGGCAAGGAGTTTTTAATTTTAGTGGTTTCAATTTTAATTTCCGTGCACTTTTTCAAAACTTGTCAGCTCAAATGCCCATCAACATCTTTTAGTCATCTGTAAGTCAGTATTCATATAAAATGTGCTTCAAATCCAAAGAATTTCAAATTTGCACTCCAAGCTTCTATGCCTAGATTTATGATTTCCTACACATATTAGATGAAAGGAAGGCCTTTTTTACTGTGGGAGTGCTGGAACACTGGAACAGGTTGCCCAGAGAAGTTGTGGGTGTCCCATCCCTGAAAGTATTCAAGGTCACCTTGGACGGGGCTTGGAGCAGCAACAAAGGAGAAGCTTGATGGTAGAGAAACAAAGTTGGACTATAGAAGAAACTCGGATTGAAGTATAGGATCAAGTTTTCTCTCAGCTCTTGGGGTAAATTCAAAGTTGTACAAAATGACATTTATCTGTGCTATTCACTACTGTAACAGAAAGTTTCATGAAAACTGTACAGAAGATAGTAAATTTTAAAAGAGATAAGAATTACAGCATAAAATCCATGGGATAGGTTACAACATGAGACACTCTCTAAGAGAAAATCTCTGTGTTTCAGCACTTCATCGGGGTAAGATTTCATGAAGTGCCAAAGAAGGCGGCAAAATATCATTCGGGACATTATTTACTGGAATTCAGCCTGGCCATTAGTAGGAACTGCCTTTGAACATATCATGTAGATATACCACACACGCTTTCCCTTCACTGAAAAATTACTGTTTACAACAAATAAGCAATTGACGATCAAAATTGATTGAAAGCATCTTAAACATGTCAAGTATTTCATTGTAGATGATCTGTGATCCAAATGCTTCTTCCACCTTCGAGAGGGACAGAAGAATTCTTCCATATCATGATGGTTTAAAATTGTATCAACCAATGTTTTCTGCTGAAAAGATATCATCTATTTTTTTCTATTTTTGGAAGAAAATATTCCTAGACATACAACAGGTGAGAACTAAGTAATTTTAAAGAAACAAATGAAATGAAAATATTCTGTAAATAGAATGAAATGAAAAGCTGTGTTTTAAATAGGAGCTAAATATTAAACAGAATTTTTGTACCAGGCATTTGAATTACTGCACCAGCTCTTTTGCCCATCAAGAGAGGCATTTAGCATTTCAGTCTTTTCCAAGGTGTTCATGATCTGCTATGCTGATCTCTGTGTGTGCCTAGGTGTGTGTGGAGGGGGGGGCATATGAAGGGGAGTGTGTATGTTTGCTTTACAATTGTTGTGGCAGATTCATGCCTCAGCTCCACATTTTGTTTTAAAAAGGTCACACCGAGTGGATATGAAGTTTACTATCAACAAGAGATCGATTCCCAAATCATCCATTTGACTCTCCCTTATAAATCATGTGCTTTGTTGCATATTTTATCAAATATACTTTCAAGCCAGATGGAGGAAGGAGGATGTGGGAATCCCTCCACCATCTTGCAACTTTTATGTAAGTAGGTTTTCAAGAAAATCATCATTTCTCTTTTAAATATGTCTGGAACAGGCATGATGGTAGTGTCAACCTGTTGGAGTTTTTGTTGCTGGAAGAAGTTGTACAAAAGGATTGGTTTTTACATTGACCAGTTACTGAATCAAGCGCAGGAATACATTGGAAATTTAGCTGGGGGTTCCTTTTCCCAGCAGACTACTTCTAGAACGAGCTTGTACACTGAAGCTGACTCTTTTGCTCTCTTTTTGTTTCTTTCCTATTTTCTTGGCTTCTTTGCCACTATCTAGACAATTTTGGAACTTTGTTCCCAACTAAAATGGTTTCAATAGTCTGATTGTGATCATACATTTTTACAAGGAATTTTTAAAATCTTTCCTCGAGTCCAGAAAGTCAAGGACTTAGATCTTTTTCTTCCCTTATCAATATTGCCATGAAATTGATAAATAAAGACCAACTCTTTATTTTTGTTTTTAACCCACGTAGATAATTCCCATCCATTAATCCATTTTGTGGACCAATAGCTGCCATTCTGATGGAAGCTGTCACTTCTTAACAATAGGCATTCTGTGACTATGTTGACTGCACTTTGGGTGAAGATCCTAACTGGTCTTAGATATACATAGGGAGAAATTTGCTCAGCCAGTGTCAGTCTTAAGCATGCGTATCAGAAGATCTTTCTAGAGCTGGGAATTTTCCCATGAAAGGGATTCAGTTAGGGAAGAGACACTTGTGCCAGAGTTTTACATTCTTCTTGAACACTGCTTAAGGAACTTAGATGCCATGTCCATTTGGATCTCTGTCTGCACAGAACTTTGTCATGCCAGTGCTTTGAAATGCATCTTGAAGAGAATTCACTAGCACAGAATGAAAGAGAGTGGAAGGGGTTGGTGGGGCTAACCAGGCCCAACCCCCCTGCCTAAACCAGGATACCTAGAGCCTCTTGCCCAGGATTCTATCTGGGTGTACTTTTAATGTCTTCAAAGATCCAGGCTCCACAATCTTTCTGGGCAGTCTGTGCCGTGGTTCAGTCACCCTGACAGTAAAGAAACATTTACTGATGTTCAAAGGCAATCTCCTGTATTTCAGTGTGTGCCCACTGCCTCTTGTCTTTTCCCTCAGCATCACTGAAAAGACACTGATTCCCTCCCCTTTGCACTATTGCTTCCATATGTATGTGTGATGCCATGTAGAGGTATGTCAAAAACCTCCCTGAAGCCCAGGCAGATAATATTCCCTTCATCTACCAGTCAAGTTGATTCATCAGAGGAGTTTAAAGTGATGTTCAGCATGAAATTCCCCTGAAAAATATTGCTAACTACATTATTTGGTCATCTGTCATGTGCCTGGCAAGGATTTCCAGGAAGAGCTGCTTCATCAACTTCCTGGGGATAAAAAAGAGGCTGGCTGGTTTGTACTATGGCGAGTCCTCTTAATTGCCTTTTTTGAAGATGGGTGTCATTTGCTAACATCCACTCTTTAGCCTCTCTTGTCGTCTACATCTTAGCAAAACGCTTTTCCACTATGTCTGGCTAGGAAAAACTGTGCCAGCACAGAAAACATCTCCCATCGTGTTCTAGAAGTTGCACGGATGTCTGCCAAGTGTTTGGCAGGAAGAAAACAAAAGTTGTCCAAAACAGCTTCCAATCGAATGTTCCTGTGATTGGAAAAGTCAGGAGAGTGCA
The DNA here is from genome assembly GCF_035770615.1 of Melospiza melodia melodia. Classification (NCBI taxonomy): domain Eukaryota; kingdom Metazoa; phylum Chordata; class Aves; order Passeriformes; family Passerellidae; genus Melospiza; species Melospiza melodia. The sequence continues at coordinate 53,514,943 of NC_086198.1, forward strand.
AAGGTACTGTTTTCTATCAGTTGGCAAGGTGCGCACACAATCCCAGTGTTGTACAGCTTGCTTCTTCACCTTCCCGAAGCTGCCGCTCTCGCCGGCTGCCGGAGCCCAAGAAGCGACTTCTTCGCGCAAAGACGATTGTGCCGCTCACAGTGCTCTCCTTAGCGCGGCTTCTGTCGAAAGACGCCCGGCAGCGGCTCTTACCTCCGGAGAGCATCCTACCTTCGTCTTTAGCTCCTCTTCTCATCTACACCTCGGCAAAAAGCTTTTCCACTATGTCTGGCTAGGAAAAACTGTGCCAGCACAGAAAACATCTCCCATCGTGTTCTAGAAGTTGCACGGATGTCTGCCAAGTGTTTGGCAGGAAGAAAAGAAAAGTTGTCCAAAACAGCTTCCAATCGAATGTTCCTGTGATTGGAAAAGTCAGGAGAGTGCAAAGGTACTGTTTTCTATCAGTTGGCAAGGTGCGCACACAATCCCAGTGTTGTACAGCTTGCTTCTTCACCTTCCCGAAGCTGCCGCTCTCGCCGGCTGCCGGAGCCCAAGAAGCGGCTTCTTCGCGCAAAGACGATTGTGCCGCTCACAGTGCTCTCCTTAGCGCGGCTTCTGCCGAAAGACGCCCGGCAGCGGCTCTTACCTCCGGAGAGCATCCTACCTTCGTCTTTAGCTCCTCTTCTCATCTACACCTCGGCAAAACGCTTTTCCACTATGTCTGGCTAGGAAAAACTGTGCCAGCACAGAAAACATCTCCCATCGTGTTCTAGAAGTTGCACGGATGTCTGCCAAGTGTTTGGCAGGAAGAAAAGAAAAGTTGTCCAAAACAGCTTCCAATCGAATGTTCCTGTGATTGGAAATGTCAGGAGAGTGCAAAGGTACTGTTTTCTATCAGTTGGCAAGGTGCGCACACAATCCCAGTGTTGTACAGCTTGCTTCTTCACCTTCCCGAAGCTGCCGCTCTCGCCGGCTGCCGGAGCCCAAGAAGCGGCTTCTTCGCGCAAAGACGATTGTGCCACTCACAGGGCTCTCCTTAGCGCGGCTTCTGCCGAAAGACGCCCGGCAGCGGCTCTTACCTCCGGAGAGCATCCTACCTTCGTCTTTAGCTCCTCTTCTCATCTACACCTCGGCAAAAAGCTTTTCCACTATGTCTGGCTAGGAAAAACTGTGCCAGCACAGAAAACATCTCCCATCGTGTTCTAGAAGTTGCACGGATGTCTGCCAAGTGTTTGGCAGGAAGAAAAGAAAAGTTGTCCAAAACAGCTTCCAATCGAATGTTCCTGTGATTGGAAAAGTCAGGAGAGTGCAAAGGTACTGTTTTCTATCAGTTGGCAAGGTGCGCACACAATCCCAGTGTTGTACAGCTTGCTTCTTCACCTTCCCGAAGCTGCCGCTCTCGCCGGCTGCCGGAGCCCAAGAAGCGGCTTCTTCGCGCAAAGACGATTGTGCCGCTCACAGTGCTCTCCTTAGCGCGGCTTCTGTCGAAAGACGCCCGGCAGCGGCTCTTACCTCCGGAGAGCATCCTACCTTCGTCTTTCGCGTCTTTTGTAGTCTACATCTTAGCAAAACGCTTTTCCACTATGTCTGGCTAGGAAAAACTGTGCCAGCACAGAAAACATCTCCCATCGTGTTCTAGAAGTTGCACGGATGTCTGCCAAGTGTTTGGCAGGAAGAAAAGAAAAGTTGTCCAAAACAGCTTCCAATCGAATGTTCCTGTGATTGGAAAAGTCAGGAGAGTGCAAAGGTACTGTTTTCTATCAGTTGGCAAGGTGCGCACACAATCCCAGTGTTGTACAGCTTGCTTCTTCACCTTCCCGAAGCTGCCGCTCTCGCCGGCTGCCGGAGCCCAAGAAGCGGCTTCTTCGCGCAAAGACGATTGTGCCGCTCACAGTGCTCTCCTTAGCGCGGCTTCTGCCGAAAGACGCCCGGCAGCGGCTCTTACCTCCGGAGAGCATCCTACCTTCGTCTTTAGCTCCTCTTCTCATCTACACCTCGGCAAAAAGCTTTTCCACTATGTCTGGCTAGGAAAAACTGTGCCAGCACAGAAAACATCTCCCATCGTGTTCTAGAAGTTGCACGGATGTCTGCCAAGTGTTTGGCAGGAAGAAAAGAAAAGTTGTCCAAAACAGCTTCCAATCGAATGTTCCTGTGATTGGAAAAGTCAGGAGAGTGCAAAGGTACTGTTTTCTATCAGTTGGCAAGGTGCGCACACAATCCCAGTGTTGTACAGCTTGCTTCTTCACCTTCCCGAAGCTGCCGCTCTCGCCGGCTGCCGGAGCCCAAGAAGCGGCTTCTTCGCGCAAAGACGATTGTGCCGCTCACAGGGCTCTCCTTAGCGCGGCTTCTGCCGAAAGACGCCCGGCAGCGGCTCTTACCTCCGGAGAGCATCCTACCTTCGTCTTTCGCGTCTTATGTAGTCTACATCTTAGCAAAACGCTTTTCCACTATGTCTGGCTAGGAAAAACTGTGCCAGCACAGAAAACATCTCCCATCGTGTTCTAGAAGTTGCACGGATGTCTGCCAAGTGTTTGGCAGGAAGAAAAGTTGTCCAAAACAGCTTCCAATCGAATGTTCCTGTGATTGGAAAAGTCAGGAGAGTGCAAAGGTACTGTTTTCTATCAGTTGGCAAGGTGCGCACACAATCCCAGTGTTGTACAGCTTGCTTCTTCACCTTCCCGAAGCTGCCGCTCTCGCCGGCTGCCGGAGCCCAAGAAGCGGCTTCTTCGCGCAAAGACGATTGTGCCGCTCACAGGGCTCTCCTTAGCGCGGCTTCTGCCGAAAGACGCCCGGCAGCGGCTCTTACCTCCGGAGAGCATCCTACCTTCGTCTTTAGCTCCTCTTCTCATCTACACCTCGGCAAAAAGCTTTTCCACTATGTCTGGCTAGGAAAAACTGTGCCAGCACAGAAAACATCTCCCATCGTGTTCTAGAAGTTGCACGGATGTCTGCCAAGTGTTTGGCAGGAAGAAAAGAAAAGTTGTCCAAAACAGCTTCCAATCGAATGTTCATGTGATTGGAAAAGTCAGGAGAGTGCAAAGGTACTGTTTTCTATCAGTTGGCAAGGTGCGCACACAATCCCAGTGTTGTACAGCTTGCTTCTTCACCTTCCCGAAGCTGCCGCTCTCGCCGGCTGCCGGAGCCCAAGAAGCGGCTTCTTCGCGCAAAGACGATTGTGCCACTCACAGGGCTCTCCTTAGCGCGGCTTCTGCCGAAAGACGCCCGGCAGCGGCTCTTACCTCCGGAGAGCATCCTACCTTCGTCTTTCGCGTCTTTTGTAGTCTACATCTTAGCAAAACGCTTTTCCACTATGTCTGGCTAGGAAAAACTGTGCCAGCACAGAAAACATCTCCCATCGTGTTCTAGAAGTTGCACGGATGTCTGCCAAGTGTTTGGCAGGAAGAAAAGAAAAGTTGTCCAAAACAGCTTCCAATCGAATGTTCCTGTGATTGGAAAAGTCAGGAGAGTGCAAAGGTACTGTTTTCTATCAGTTGGCAAGGTGCGCACACAATCCCAGTGTTGTACAGCTTGCTTCTTCACCTTCCCGAAGCTGCCGCTCTCGCCGGCTGCCGGAGCCCAAGAAGCGGCTTCTTCGCGCAAAGACGATTGTGCCGCTCACAGGGCTCTCCTTAGCGCGGCTTCTGCCGAAAGACGCCCGGCAGCGGCTCTTACCTCCTGAGAGTGGCAGCTTCGGGAAGGTGAAGAAGCAAGCTGTACAACACTGGGATTGTGTGCGCACCTTGCCAACTGATAGAAAACAGTACCTTTGCACTCCTGGTTTTTCCAATCACATGAACATTCGATTGGAAGCTGTTTTGGACAACTTTTCTTTTCTTCCTGCCAAACACTTGGCAGACATCCGTGCAACTTCTAGAACACGATGGGAGATGTTTTCTGTGCTGGCACGGTTTTTCCTAGCCAGACATAGTGGAAAAGCGTTTTGCTAAGATGTAGACTACATAAGACGCGAAAGACGAAGGTAGGATGCTCTCCGGAGGTAAGAGCCGCTGCCGGGCGTCTTTCGGCAGAAGCCGCGCTAAGGAGAGCCCTGTGAGCGGCACAATCGTCTTTGCGCGAAGAAGCCGCTTCTTGGGCTCCGGCAGCCGGCGAGAGCGGCAGCTTCGGGAAGGTGAAGAAGCAAGCTGTACAACACTGGGATTGTGTGCGCACCTTGCCAACTGATAGAAAACAGTACCTTTGCACTCTCCTGACTTTTCCAATCACAGGAACATTCGATTGGAAGCTGTTTTGGACAACTTTTGTTTTCTTCCTGCCAAACACTTGGCAGACATCCGTGCAACTTCTAGAACACGATGGGAGATGTTTTCTGTGCTGGCACAGTTTTTCCTAGCCAGACATAGTGGAAAAGCTTTTTGCCGAGGTGTAGATGAGAAGAGGAGCTAAAGACGAAGGTAGGATGCTCTCCGGAGGTAAGAGCCGCTGCCGGGCGTCTTTCGGCAGAAGCCGCGCTAAGGAGAGCCCTGTGAGCGGCACAATCGTCTTTGCGCGAAGAAGCCGCTTCTTGGGCTCCGGCAGCCGGCGAGAGCGGCAGCTTCGGGAAGGTGAAGAAGCAAGCTGTACAACACTGGGATTGTGTGCGCACCTTGCCAACTGATAGAAAACAGTACCTTTGCACTCTCCTGACTTTTCCAATCACATGAACATTCGATTGGAAGCTGTTTTGGACAACTTTTCTTCCTGCCAAACACTTGGCAGACATCCGTGCAACTTCTAGAACACGATGGGAGATGTTTTCTGTGCTGGCACAGTTTTTCCTAGCCAGACATAGTGGAAAAGCATTTTGCCGAGGTGTAGATGAGAAGAGGAGCTAAAGACGAAGGTAGGATGCTCTCCGGAGGTAAGAGCCGCTGCCGGGCGTCTTTCGGCAGAAGCCGCGCTAAGGAGAGCACTGTGAGCGGCACAATCGTCTTTGCGCGAAGAAGCCGCTTCTTGGGCTCCGGCAGCCGGCGAGAGCGGCAGCTTCGGGAAGGTGAAGAAGCAAGCTGTACAACACTGGGATTGTGTGCGCACCTTGCCAACTGATAGAAAACAGTACCTTTGCACTCTCCTGACTTTTCCAATCACAGGAACATTCGATTGGAAGCTGTTTTGGACAACTTTTCTTTTCTTCCTGCCAAACACTTGGCAGACATCCGTGCAACTTCTAGAACACGATGGGAGATGTTTTCTGTGCTGGCACAGTTTTTCCTAGCCAGACATAGTGGAAAAGCGTTTTGCTAAGATGTAGACGACAAGAGAGGCTAAAGAGTGGATGTTAGCAAATGACACCCATCTTCAAAAAAGGCAATTAAGAGGACTCGCCATAGTACAAACCAGCCAGCCTCTTTTTTATCCCCAGGAAGTTGATGAAGCAGCTCTTCCTGGAAATCCTTGCCAGGCACATGACAGATGACCAAATAATGTAGTTAGCATGATTTTTCAGGGGAATTTCATGCTGAACATCACTTTAAACTCCTCTGATGAATCAACTTGACTGGTAGATGAAGGGAATATTATCTGCCTGGGCTTCAGGGAGGTTTTTGACATACCTCTACATGGCATCACACATACATATGGAAGCAATAGTGCAAAGGGGAGGGAATCAGTGTCTTTTCAGTGATGCTGAGGGAAAAGACAAGAGGCAGTGGGCACACACTGAAATACAGGAGATTGCCTTTGAACATCAGTAAATGTTTCTTTACTGTCAGGGTGACTGAACCACGGCACAGACTGCCCAGAAAGATTGTGGAGCCTGGATCTTTGAAGACATTAAAAGTACACCCAGATAGAATCCTGGGCAAGAGGCTCTAGGTATCCTGGTTTAGGCAGGGGGGTTGGGCCTGGTTAGCCCCACCAACCCCTTCCACTCTCTTTCATTCTGTGCTAGTGAATTCTCTTCAAGATGCATTTCAAAGCACTGGCATGACAAAGTTCTGTGCAGACAGAGATCCAAATGGACATGGCATCTAAGTTCCTTAAGCAGTGTTCAAGAAGAATGTAAAACTCTGGCACAAGTGTCTCTTCCCTAACTGAATCCCTTTCATGGGAAAATTCCCAGCTCTAGAAAGATCTTCTGATACGCATGCTTAAGACTGACACTGGCTGAGCAAATTTCTCCCTATGTATATCTAAGACCAGTTAGGATCTTCACCCAAAGTGCAGTCAACATAGTCACAGAATGCCTATTGTTAAGAAGTGACAGCTTCCATCAGAATGGCAGCTATTGGTCCACAAAATGGATTAATGGATGGGAATTATCTACGTGGGTTAAAAACAAAAATAAAGAGTTGGTCTTTATTTATCAATTTCATGGCAATATTGATAAGGGAAGAAAAAGATCTAAGTCCTTGACTTTCTGGACTCGAGGAAAGATTTTAAAAATTCCTTGTAAAAATGTATGATCACAATCAGACTATTGAAACCATTTTAGTTGGGAACAAAGTTCCAAAATTGTCTAGATAGTGGCAAAGAAGCCAAGAAAATAGGAAAGAAACAAAAAGAGAGCAAAAGAGTCAGCTTCAGTGTACAAGCTCGTTCTAGAAGTAGTCTGCTGGGAAAAGGAACCCCCAGCTAAATTTCCAATGTATTCCTGCGCTTGATTCAGTAACTGGTCAATGTAAAAACCAATCCTTTTGTACAACTTCTTCCAGCAACAAAAACTCCAACAGGTTGACACTACCATCATGCCTGTTCCAGACATATTTAAAAGAGAAATGATGATTTTCTTGAAAACCTACTTACATAAAAGTTGCAAGATGGTGGAGGGATTCCCACATCCTCCTTCCTCCATCTGGCTTGAAAGTATATTTGATAAAATATGCAACAAAGCACATGATTTATAAGGGAGAGTCAAATGGATGATTTGGGAATCGATCTCTTGTTGATAGTAAACTTCATATCCACTCGGTGTGACCTTTTTAAAACAAAATGTGGAGCTGAGGCATGAATCTGCCACAACAATTGTAAAGCAAACATACACACTCCCCTTCATATGCCCCCCCCTCCACACACACCTAGGCACACACAGAGATCAGCATAGCAGATCATGAACACCTTGGAAAAGACTGAAATGCTAAATGCCTCTCTTGATGGGCAAAAGAGCTGGTGCAGTAATTCAAATGCCTGGTACAAAAATTCTGTTTAATATTTAGCTCCTATTTAAAACACAGCTTTTCATTTCATTCTATTTACAGAATATTTTCATTTCATTTGTTTCTTTAAAATTACTTAGTTCTCACCTGTTGTATGTCTAGGAATATTTTCTTCCAAAAATAGAAAAAAATAGATGATATCTTTTCAGCAGAAAACATTGGTTGATACAATTTTAAACCATCATGATATGGAAGAATTCTTCTGTCCCTCTCGAAGGTGGAAGAAGCATTTGGATCACAGATCATCTACAATGAAATACTTGACATGTTTAAGATGCTTTCAATCAATTTTGATCGTCAATTGCTTATTTGTTGTAAACAGTAATTTTTCAGTGAAGGGAAAGCGTGTGTGGTATATCTACATGATATGTTCAAAGGCAGTTCCTACTAATGGCCAGGCTGAATTCCAGTAAATAATGTCCCGAATGATATTTTGCCGCCTTCTTTGGCACTTCATGAAATCTTACCCCGATGAAGTGCTGAAACACAGAGATTTTCTCTTAGAGAGTGTCTCATGTTGTAACCTATCCCATGGATTTTATGCTGTAATTCTTATCTCTTTTAAAATTTACTATCTTCTGTACAGTTTTCATGAAACTTTCTGTTACAGTAGTGAATAGCACAGATAAATGTCATTTTGTACAACTTTGAATTTACCCCAAGAGCTGAGAGAAAACTTGATCCTATACTTCAATCCGAGTTTCTTCTATAGTCCAACTTTGTTTCTCTACCATCAAGCTTCTCCTTTGTTGCTGCTCCAAGCCCCGTCCAAGGTGACCTTGAATACTTTCAGGGATGGGACACCCACAACTTCTCTGGGCAACCTGTTCCAGTGTTCCAGCACTCCCACAGTAAAAAAGGCCTTCCTTTCATCTAATATGTGTAGGAAATCATAAATCTAGGCATAGAAGCTTGGAGTGCAAATTTGAAATTCTTTGGATTTGAAGCACATTTTATATGAATACTGACTTACAGATGACTAAAAGATGTTGATGGGCATTTGAGCTGACAAGTTTTGAAAAAGTGCACGGAAATTAAAATTGAAACCACTAAAATTAAAAACTCCTTGCCATTTTCTTTTTCCTCTCCTATTCAAAATTGCATATGTCAGATATCAGTGCTTCATGCAAACCTCTCAGATGCTCTCAGAGAAAAAGCTTTTCTTTCAGACTAAGTTGCGGTTGACGTAGAACACTAGCAGGAGTGAAAGATTTTCTGGGCATTGGGGCAGCACGTTCTCCTTGGATTTGTGTGCAGAATGCATTTTATCCAAACTGGAAAATAGATCCCAGCTCTGTTCTATTCATCATTCTTACTTCATCAGGCCAGAAGATTCTGTGAAAAGTAGCCTGTGGACCTTGAAGACAGCGCATGTGAACCAGATGAGAGGTGATAGAGAAGTTGAGGGAGAGAAGAAAGAGCATATGGCTGAAACCAGAAAGTATTTCTCCACGTGATCATGGAAGATTGCAGGAGCCACTTGGTACTATCAAACCAGCCCGACTTGGCACTGGTGCCACTATGGGTCTGGGAGCCATGTTGCATATCGTGCATTTTAAGGAGCCAGCTGGCCACACCCAGCCATATGCCCCCAAACACAAACCAAGCCCTTTTCTCTGGCAAACAAAACTCAGCTGCCCTGCTTCTGGATGGCAGATTGCAGGAGCCACTTGGTACTATCAAACCAGCCCAACTTGGCACTGGTGCCACCTTGGCTCTGGGAACCATCCTGCCTATTGTAGCTTTTCAGGAGCCAGCCGGTCACTCCCAGCCATAGGCCCCCAAACAGAAACCTCGGCCCGTTTCCCTGGCAAACAAAAGTAAGCTGCCCCGCTTCTGGATGGCAGATGGCAGGAGCTACTTAGTACTATCAAATCAGCCCGACTTGGCACAGGTGCCACCTTGGATCTGGGAACCATCCTGTGTATCGTGGATTTTCAGGGGCCAGCCGGCCACTCTCAGCCATATGCCCCCAAACACAAACCACGGACCTTTTCTCTGGCAAACAAAACTCAGCTGCCCCACTTCTGGATGGCAGATTGCAGGAGCCACTTGGGACTATCACACCAGCACAACATGGCACTGCTGCCACCTTGGATCTGGGAACAATCCTGCGTATCGTACATATTCAGGAACCAGCCGAACACTCCCAGCCACAGGCCCCCAAACACAAACAACGGCCCATTTCCCTGGCAAACAAAACTCAGCTGCCCCGCTTCTGGATGGCAGATTGCAGGAGCCACTTGGGACTATCAAACCAGCCCGACTTGGTAATGGTACCACCTTGGATCTGGGAACCATCCGGCGTATCGTGGATTTTCAGGGGCCAGCCGGTCATTCCCAGCCATATGCTCCCAAACACAAACCTCGGCCCTTTTCTCTGGCAAACAAAACTCAACTGCCCCTCTTCTGGATGGCAAATTGCAGGACGCACTTGGTACTACAAAAAGAGCCCGACTTGGCAGTGGTGCCACCTTGGCTCTGGGAACCATCCTGCGTATCGAGCATTTTAAGGAGCCAGCCGGCAATTCCCAGCCGTATGCCCCAAAAAGAAACCACGGACCTTTTCTCTGGCAAAAAAAACTCAGCTGTCCCGCTTCTGGATGGCAGATTGCAGGAGTCACTTTGAACCATACAACCAGCCTTACTTGGCACTGGTGCCACCTTGGATCTGGGAACCATCCTGCCTATCGTTGATTTTCAGGGGCCAGCCTACCACTCTCGGCCATAGGCCCCCAAACACAAACCACAGCCCTTTTCTCTAGCAAACAAAATTTAGCTGCCCCGCTTCTGGATGGCAAATTGCAGGAGCCACTGGGTACTACAAAAACAGCCCGACTTGGCACTGGTGCCACCTTGCGTCTGGTTACCATGCGGCGTATCGTGCATTTTAAGGAGCCAGGTGGCCACTCCCAGCCATATGCCCCCAAACACAACCCACGGCCCTTTTCTCTGGCAAACAAAACTCAGCTGCCCCGCTTCTGGATGGCAGATTGCAGGAGGCACTTGGTACTATCAAACCAGCACGACTTGGCACTGGTGCCACCTTTGGTCTGGGAACCATCCTGCGTATTGTGGATTGTCAGGAGACAGCCGACCACTCTCGGCCACAGACCCCAATCAAAAACAAAGGTCCGTTTCCCTGGCAAAAAAAACTCAGCTGCCCCGCTTCTGGATGGGAGATTGCAGGAGGCACTTGACACTGTCAAAAGAGCCCCACTTTGTACTGGTGCCACCTTGGGTCTGGGAACCATGCTGCGTATCGTGGATTTTCAGGAGCCAGCCGGCCACTGCCAGCCACAGGCCCCCAAACAAAAACCACAGCCTTTTTCTCTGGCAAACAAAACTCAGCTTCCCCGCTTCTGGATGGCAGCTTGCAGGAGCCACTTGGTACTATCAAACCAGCCCGACTTGGCACTGGTGCCACCTTGGGTCTGGGAACCATCCTGCCTATGGTGGATTTTAAGGAGCCAGCCGGCTACTCCCAGCCATAGGCCCCCAACAAAAACCACGGCCCTTTTTTCTCGCAAACAAAACTTAGCTGCCTCACTTCTGGATGGCAGATTGCAGGAGCCACTTGGTGTAATCAAACCAGCCCGACTTGGCACTGGTGCCACCTTGGGTCTGGGAACCATCCTGCGTATCGTGGATTCTAAGGAGCCAGCCGGCCACTCCCAGCCACAGGCCCCCAAACAAAATCAACGGCGCTGTTCCGTGGAAAACAAAACACGCCTGCCAACTTTTTGATGGAGTTTGCAGGAACCACTTGGTATTATCAAACCAGCCCAACTTGGCACTGGTACCACCTTGGGTCTGGATACCATGCTGCGTATCGTGGATTCTAAGGAGCCAGCCGGCCACTCCCAGCCACAGGCCCCAAAACACACACAACGGCGCTTTTCCCTGGAAAACAAAACTCGCCTGCCAACTTTTTGATGGCAGATTGCAGGAGCCACTTGGTACTATCAAACCAGCCCGACTTGGCACTGGTGCCACCATGGGTCTGGTCACCATCCTGCCTATCGTAACTTTTCAGGAGCCAGCCGGCCACCCCCACCCACAGGCCCCCAAACACAAACAACGGCGCTTTTCCCTGGAAAACAAAAGTAAGCTGCCCCGCTTCTGGATGGCAGATTGCAGGAGCCACTTGGTACTATCAAACCAGCCCGACTTGGCACTGGTGCCACCTCTGGTCTGGGAACCATCCTGCGTATCGTGGATTCTAAGGAACCAGCCGGTCACTCCCAGCTACAGGCCCCCAAACACAAACAACGGCGCTTTTCCCTGGAAAACAAAACTCGCCTGCCAACATTTGATGGCAGATTGCAGGAGCCACTTGCTACTATCAAATCAGCCCAACTTGGCACTGGTGCCACCATGGGTCTGGTCACCATCCTGCCTATCGTAGCTTTTCAGGAGCCAGCCGGTCACTCCCAGCCATAGGCCCCAGACAAAAACCTCGGCCATTTTCCCTGGCAAACAAAAGTAAGCTACCCCGCTTCTGCATGGCAGATTGCAGGAGCCACTTTGCAGCATCAAACTAGCCCGACTTGGCACTGGTGCCACGTCAGGTCTGGGAACCATCCTGCGTATCGTGGATTCCAATTAGCAAGCCGGCCACTCCCAGCCACAGGCCCCCAAACACAAACAACGGCGCTTTTCCCTGGAAATCAAAACTCGCCTGCCAACATTTTGATGGCAGATTGCAGGAGCCACTTGGTACTATCAAACCAGCCCAACTTGGCACTGGTGCCACCATGGGTCTGGTCACCATCCTGCCTATCGTAGTTTTTCAGGAGCCAGCGGGTCACTCGCAGCCATAGGCCCCCAGACACAAACCTCGGCCCGTTTCCCTGGCAAACAAAAGTAAGCTGCCCCGCTTCTGGATGGCAGATTGCAGGAACCACTTGGTACTATCAAAGCAGACAACTTGGCACTGGTGCCACCTTGGGTCTGGGAACCATCCTGCGTATCGTGGATTCTAAGGAGCCAGCCGGCCACTCCCAGCCACAGGCCCCCAAACACAAACAACGGCGCTTTTCCCTGGAAAACAAAACTCTCCTGCCAACTTTTTGATGGCAGATTGCAGGAGCCACTTGGTTTTATCAAATCAGCCCAACTTGGCACTGGTGCCACCATGGGTCTGGTCACCATCCTGCCTATCGTAGCTTTTCAGGAGCCAGCCGGTCACTCCCAGCCATACGCCCCCAGACAAAAAGCTCGGCCCGTTTCCCTGGCAAACAAAAGTAAGCTACCCCGCTTCTGGATGGCAGATTGCAGGAGCCACTTTGCACCATCAAACTAGCCCGTCTTGGCACTAGTCCCACATCTGGTCTGGGAACCATCCTGCGTATCGTGGATTCTAATTAGCCAGCCGGCCACTCCCTACCACAGGCCCCTTAACACAAACAACGGCGCTTTTCCCTGGAAAACAAAACTCGCCTACCAACTATTTGATGGCAGATTACAGGAGCCACTTGGTACTATCAAACCAGCCCAACTTGGCACTGGTGCCACCATGGGTCTGGTCACCATCCTGCCTATCGTAACTTTTCAGGAGCCAGCCGGTCACTCCCAGCCATAGGTCCCCAGTCACAAACCTCGGCCCGTTTCCCTGGCAAACAAAAGTAAGCTGCCCCGCTTCTGGATGGCAGATTGCAGGAGCCACTTGGTACTATCAAACCAGCCCGACTTGGCACTGGTGCCACCTCTGGTCTGGGAACCATCCTGCGTATCGTGGATTTTAAGGAGCCAGTCGGCCACTCCCAGCCATACGCCTCCAAACACAAACAACGGTCCGTTTCCCTGGCAAACAAAAGTAAGCTGCCCCGCTTCTGGATGTCAGATTGCAGGAACCACTTGTTGCCAGGTTGGGGTGGTTTGATAGTACCAAGTGGCTCCTGCAATCTGCCATCAAAAAGTTTGCAAGCGAGTTTTGTTTTCCAGGGAAAAGCGCCGTTGTTTTTGTTTGGGGGCCTGTGGCTGGGAGTGGCCAGCTGTCTCCTTAGAATCCACGATACGCAGGATGGGTCCCAGACCAGAGGTGGCACCAGTGCCAAGTCGGGCTGGTTTGATGGTGCAAAGTGACTCCTGCAATCTGCCATCCAGAAGCGGGGCAGCTTACTTTTGTTTGCCAGGGAAACGGGCAGAGCTTTGTGTCTGGGGGCCTATGGCTGGGAGTGACCGGCTGGCTCCTGAAAAGCTACGATAGGCAGGATGGTGACCAGACCCATGGTGGCACCAGTGCCAAGTTGGGCTGGTTTGATAGTACCAAGTGGCTCCTGCAATCTGCCATCAAAAAGTTGGCAGGTGAGTTTTGTTTTCCAGGGAAAAGCGCCGTTGTTTGTGTTTGGGGGCCTGTGGCTTGGAGTGGCCAGCTGGCTCCTTAGAATCCACGATACGCAGGATGGTTCCCAGACCCAAGGTGGCACCAGTGCCAAGTCGGGCTGGTTTGATGGTACAAAGTGGCTCCTGCAATCTGCCATCCAGAAGCGGGGCAGCTTACTTTTGTTTGCCAGGGAAACGGGCCGAGGTTTGTGACTGGGTGCCAATGGCTGGGAGTGACCGGCTGGCGCCTGAAAAGCTACGATAGGCAGGATGGTGACCAGACCCATGGTGGCACCAGCGCCAAGTTGGGCTGGTTTGATAGTACCAAGTGGCTCCTGCAATCTGCCATCAAAAAGTTGGCAGGCCAGTTTTGTTTTCCAGGGAAAAGCGCCGTTGTTTTTGTTTGGAGGCCTGTGGCTGGGAGTGGCCGGCTGCCTCCTTTGAACCCAGGATACGCAGGATGGTTCCCAGAGCCAAGGTGGCGTCAGTGCCAAGTTGGGCTGGTTTGATAGTACCAAGTGGCTCCTGCAATCTGCCATCCAGAAGCGGGACAGCTTACTTTTGTTTCCCAGGGAAACGGGCCGAGGTATTTGTCTGGGGGCCTATGGCTGGGAGTGACTGGCTGGCTACTGAAAAGCTACGATAGGCAGGATGGTTACCAGACTCATGGTGGCACCAGTGCCAAGTCGGGCTGGTTTGATAATACTAAATAGCTCCTGCAATCTGCCATCCAGACGGGGGGCAGCGGATTTTTGTTTGCTGGAGAAAAGTTCCGTGGTTTTTTTTTGGGGGTATATGGCTGGACGTGGCCGGCTGGCTCCTTAAAAAGCTCGATACGCAGGATTGTTCCCTGACCCAAGGTGGCATCAGTGCCAAGTCGGGCTGTTTTCGTAGTACCAAGTGCGTCCTGCAATTTGCCATCCAGAAGAGGGGCAGTTGAGTTTTGTTTGCCAGAGAAAAGGGCCGTGGTATATGTTTGGGGGCATATGGTTGAGAGTGGCCGGCTGGCCCCTGAAAATCCACGATAGGCAGGATGGTTCCCAGAACCAAGGTGGCACCAGTGCCATGTTGGCCTGGTTTGATAGTACCATGTGGCTCCTGCAATCTGCCATCCAGAAGCGGGGCTGCTTACTTTTGTTTGCCAGGGAAACGGGCCGAGATATTTGTCTGGGGGCCTATGGCTGGGAGTGAGCGGCTGGCTCCTGAAAAGCTACGATAGGCAGGATGGTGACCAGACCCATGGTGGCACCAGTGCCAAGTTGGGCTGGTTTGATAGTACCAAGTGGCTCCTGCAATCTGCCATCAAAAAGTTGTCAGGCGAGTTTTGTTTTCCAGGGAAAAGCGCCGTTGTTCTTGTTTAGAGGCCTGTGGCTGGGAGTGGCCGGCTGCCTCCTTTGAACCCAGGATACGCAGGATGGTTCCCAGAGCCAAGGTGGCACCAGTGCCAAGTTTTGCTGGTTTGATAGTACCAAGTGGCTCCTGCAATCTGCCATCCAGAAGCGGGACAGCTTACTTTTGTTTCCCAGGGAAACGGGCCGAGGTATTTTTCTGGGGGCCTATGGCTGGGAGGGACCGGCTGGCTACTGAAAAGCTACGATAGGCAGGATGGTTACCAGACTCATGGTGGCACCAGTGCCAAGTCGGGCTGGTTTGATAATACTAAATAGCTCCTGAAATCTGCCATTCAGACGCGGGGCAGCGGATTTTTGTTTGCTGGAGAAAAGTTCCGTGGTTTTTTTTTGGGGTTATATGGCTGGACGTGGCCGGCTGGCTCCTTAAAAAGATCGATACGCAGGATTGTTCCCTGACCCAAGGTGGCATCAGTGCCAAGTCGGGCTGTTTTCGTAGTACCAAGTGCGTCCTGCAATTTGCCATCCAGAAGAGGGGCAGTTGAGTTTTGTTTGCCAGAGCAAAGGGCCGTGGTATGTGTTTGGGGGCATATGGCTGAGAGTGGCCGGCTGGCCCCTGAAAATCCACGATAGGCAGGATGGTTCCCAGAGCCAAGGTGGCACCAGTGCCATGTTGGCCTGGTTTGATAGTACCATGTGGCTCCTGCAATCTGCCATCCAGAAGCGGGGCAGCTTACTTTTGTTTGCCAGGGAAACGGGCCGAGATATTTGTCTGGGGGCCTATGGCTGGGAGTGACCGCCTGGCTCCTGAAAAGCTACGATAGGCAGGATGGTGACCAGACCCAAAGTGGAACCAGTACCAAGTTGGGCTGGTTTGATAGTACCAAGTGGCTCCTGCAATCTGCCATCAAAAATTTGGCAGGCGAGTTTTGTTTTCCAGGGAAAAGCGCCGTTGTTTTTGTTTAGAGGCCTGTGGCTGGGAGTGGCCGCCTGTCCTCGTAGAATCTACGTTACGCAGCATGGTTCCCAGAGCCAAGGTGGCACCAGGGCCAAGTCGGGCAGGTTTGATAGTACCAAATGCATCCTGCAATCTGCCATCCAAAAGCGGGGCAATTTACTTTTGTTTGCCAGGGAAACGGGCCGAGGTTTGTGGCTGGGGGCCTATGGCAGGGAGTGACCGTCTGGCTCCTGAAATGCTACGATAGGCAGGATGTTTACCAGACCCATGGTGGCACCAGTGCCAAGTTGGGCTGATTTGATAGTACCAAGTGGCTCCTGCAATCTGCCATCCAGAAGCGGGGCAGCTTACTTTTGTTTTCCAGGGAAACGGGCCGAGGTTTGTGTCTGGGGGTCTATGGCTGGGAGTGACCGGCTGGCGCCTGAAAAGCTACGATAGGCAGGATGGTGACCAGACCCATGGTGGCACCAGTGCCAAGTTGAGCTGGTTTGATAGCACCAAGTGGCTCCTGCAATCTGCCATCAAAATGTTGGCAGGCGATTTTTGTTTTCCAGGGAAAAGCGCCATTGTTTGTGTTTGGGCGCCTGTGGCTCAGAGTGGCCGGGTGGCCCCTGAAAATCCACGATAGGCAGGATGGTTCCCAGAGCCAAGGTGGCACCAGTGCCATGTTGGCCTGGTTTGATAGTACCATGTGGCTCCTGCAATCTGCCATCCAGAAGCGGGGCAGCTTACTTTTGTTTGCCAGGGAAACGGGCCGAGATATTTGTCTGGGGGCCTATGGCTGGGAGTGACCGCCTGGCTCCTGAAAAGCTACGATAGGCAGGATGGTGACCAGACCCAAAGTGGAACCAGTACCAAGTTGGGCTGGTTTGATAGTACCAAGTGGCTCCTGCAATCTGCCATCAAAAATTTGGCAGGCGAGTTTTGTTTTCCAGGGAAAAGCGCCGTTGTTTTTGTTTAGAGGCCTGTGGCTGGGAGTGGCCGCCTGTCCTCGTAGAATCTACGTTACGCAGCATGGTTCCCAGAGCCAAGGTGGCACCAGGGCCAAGTCGGGCAGGTTTGATAGTACCAAATGCATCCTGCAATCTGCCATCCAAAAGCGGGGCAATTTACTTTTGTTTGCCAGGGAAACGGGCCGAGGTTTGTGGCTGGGGGCCTATGGCAGGGAGTGACCGTCTGGCTCCTGAAATGCTACGATAGGCAGGATGTTTACCAGACCCATGGTGGCACCAGTGCCAAGTTGGGCTGATTTGATAGTACCAAGTGGCTCCTGCAATCTGCCATCCAGAAGCGGGGCAGCTTACTTTTGTTTTCCAGGGAAACGGGCCGAGGTTTGTGTCTGGGGGTCTATGGCTGGGAGTGACCGGCTGGCGCCTGAAAAGCTACGATAGGCAGGATGGTGACCAGACCCATGGTGGCACCAGTGCCAAGTTGAGCTGGTTTGATAGCACCAAGTGGCTCCTGCAATCTGCCATCAAAATGTTGGCAGGCGATTTTTGTTTTCCAGGGAAAAGCGCCATTGTTTGTGTTTGGGCGCCTGTGGCTCAGAGTGGCCGGGTGGCTGCTTAGAATCCACGATACGCCGGATGGTTCCCAGACCCAAGGTGGCACCAGTGCCAAGTCGGGCTGGTTTGACACTACCAAGTGGCTCCTGCAATCTGCCATCCAGAAGCGGGGCAGCTTAATTTTGTTTGCCAGGGAAACGGTCCGAGGTTTGTGTCTGGGGGCCTATGGCTGGGAGTGACCGGCTGGCTCCTGAAATGCTACAATAGGCAGGATGGTTCCCAGACCCATAGTGGCACCAGTGCCAAGTTGGGATGATTTGATAGTACCAAGTGGCTCCTGCAATCTGCCATCAAAAAGCTGGCAGGCGAGTTTTGTTTTCCAGGGTAAAGCGCCGTTGTTTGTGTTTGGGGGCCTGTGGCTGGGAGTGGCCGGCTGGCTCCTTAGAATCCACGATATGCAGGATTGTTCCCAGACCCAAGGTGGCACCAGTGCCAAGTCAGGCTGGTTTGATGGTGCAAAGTGGCTCCTGCAATCTGCCATCCAGACGCGGGGCAGCGGATTTTTGTTTCCATGAGAAATGGTCCGTGGTTTGTTTTTGGTGGTATATGGCTGGGCGTGGCCGGCTGGCTCCTTAAAAAGCTCGATATACAGGATGGTTCCCTGACACAAGGTGGCACCAGTGCCACGTCGGGCGGTTTTCGTAGTACAAAGTGCGTCCTAAAATTTGCCATCCAGAAGAGGGGCAGTTGAGTTTTGTTTGCCAGAGAAAAGGGCCGTGGTTTGTTTTTGGGGGCATATGGCTGATAGTGGCCGGCTGGCCCCTAAAAATCCACGATAGGCGGGATGGTTCCCAGACCAGAGGTGTCACCAGTGCCAAGTCGGGCTGGTTTGATAGTACTAAATAGCTCCTGCAATCTGCCATGCAGAAGCGGGGCAGCTTACTTTTGTTTGCCAGGGAAACGGGCCGAGGTTTGTGTCTGGGGGCCTATGGCTGGGAGTGACCGGCTGGCTCCTGAAAAGCTACGATAGGCAGGATGGTGACCAGACCCATGGTGGCACCAGTGCCAAGTTGGGCTGGTTTGATAGTACCAAGTGGCTCCTGCAATCTGCCATCAAAAAGTTGGCAGGCGAGTTTTGTTTTCCAGGGAAAAGCGCCGTTGTTTGTGTTTGGGGGCCTGTGGCTGGGAGTGGCCAGCTGGCTCCTTAGAACCCACGATACGCATGATGGTTCCCAGACCAGAGGTGGCACCAGTGCCAAGTTGGGCTGGTTTGATGGTGCAAAGTGGCTCCTGCAATCTGCCATCCAGAAGCGGGGTAGCTTACTTTTGTTTGCCAGGGAAACGGGCCGAAATATTTGTCTAGGGGCCTCTGGCTGGGGGTGGCTGGCTGGCACCTGAAAAGCTACGATAGGCAGGATGGTGACCAGACCCATGGTGGCACCAGTGCCAAGTTGGGCTGATTTGATAAAACCAAGTGGCTCCTGCAATCTGCCATCAAATGTTTGGAAGGCGAGTTTTGTTTTCCAGGGAAAAGCACCGTTGTGTGTGTTTTGGGGCCTGTGGCTGGGAGTGGCCAGCTGGCTCCTTAGAATCCACGATACGCAGGATGGTTCCCAGACCCAAGGTGGCACCAGTGCCAAGTCAGGCTGTTTTGTTAGTACCAAGTGGTTCCTGCAATCTGCCATCCAGAAGCGGGGCAGCTGAATTTTGTTTGCCAGTGAAAAAGGCTGTTGTTTGTGTTTCGGGGCCTGTGGCTGGCAGTGGCCGGCTGGCTCCTGAAAATCCATGATACGCAGCATGGTTCCCAGACCCAAGGTGGCACCAGTGCCAAGTAGGGCTGGTTTCATAGTACCCAGTGTCTCCTGCAATCTCCCATCAGGAAGAGGGGCAGTTGAGTTTTGTTTTCCAGAGAAAAGGGCCGTGGTTTGTGTTTGGGGCCTATGGCTGAGAGTGACCGGCTGGCCCCTGAAAATCCACGATAGGAAGGATGGTTCCCAGATCCAAGGTGCCAACAGTGCCATGTTGTGCTGGTGTGATAGTCCCAAGTGGCTCCTGCAATCTGCCATCCAGAAGCGGGGCAGCTGAATTTTGTTTGCCAGAGAAAAAGGCTGTGGTTTGTGTTTGGGGGCCTGTGGCTGGGAGTGGCCGGCTGGCTCCTTTGAACCCACGATACGCAGGATGGTTCCCAGACCCAAGGTGGCACCAGTGGCAAGTTGGGCTGGTTTGATACTACCAAGTGCGTCCTGCAATCTGCCATCCAGAAGCGGGGCAGCTTAATTTTGTTTGCCAGGGAAACGGGCCGTGGGTTTTGTATGGGGGCCTATAGCTGAGAGTGGCCGGCTGGCTCCTGAAAATCCACGCTAGGCAGCATGGTTCCCAGATGCAAGGTGGCACCAGTGCCAAGTCGGGCTGGTTTGATGGTGCAAAGTGGCTCCTGCAATCTGCCATCCAGAAGCGGGACAGCTGATTTTTGTTTGCCAGAGAAAAATTCCGTGGATTGTTTTTGGGGGCATATTGCTGGGAGTGGCCGGCTGGCTCCTTAAAATGCTCGATACGCATGATGGTTCCCAGGTGCAAGGTGTCACCACTACCAAGTCGGCCTGCGGTTTTAGTATCAAGTTCATCCTGCAATTTGCCATCCAGAAGAGGGGCAGTTGAGTTTTGTTTGCCAGAGAAACGGGCCGAGGTTTCTGTTTGGGGACATATGGCTGAGAGTGGCCGGGTGGCCCCTGAATATCCACGATACACAGCATGGTTCCCAGATCCAAGGTGGCACCAGTGCCAAGTTGGGCTGGTTTGATAGTACCAAGTGTCTCCTGCAATCTGCCATCCAGAAGCGGGGCAGCTTACTTTTGTTTGCCAGAGAAATAGGCCTAGGTTTTTGTCTGGGGGCCTGTGGCTAGGAGTGGCCGGCTGGCTCCTAAGAATCCACGATACGCAGGATGTTTCCCAGACCCAAGGTGGCACCAGTGCCAAGTCGGGCTGGTTTGATAGTACCAAGTGGCTCCTGCAAACTCCATCAAAATGTTGGCAGGCGTGTTTTGTTTTCCAGGGAACAGCGCCGTTGATTTTGTTTGGGGACCTGTGGCTGGGAGTGGCCGGCTGGCTCCTTAGAATCCACGATACGCAGGATGGTTCCCAGACCCAAGGTGGCACCAGTGCCAACTCGGGCTGGTTTGATTACACCAAGTGGCTCCTGCAATCTGCCATCCAGAAGTGAGGCAGCTAAGTTTTGTTTGCCAGAAAAAAGGGCCGTGGTTTTTGTTGGGGGCCTGTGGCTGGGAGTAGCCGGCTGGCTCCTTAAAATCCACGATAGGCTGGATGGTTCCCAGACCCAAGGTGGCACCAGTGCCAAGTCGGGCTGGTTTGATAGTACCAAGTGGCTCCTGCAATCTGCCATCCAGAAGCGGTGCAGTTGAGTTTTGTTTGCCAGAGACAAGGGCCGTGGGTTGTGTTTGGGGGCATATGGCTGGGAGTGGCCGGCTGTCTCATTAAAAAGATCGATACGCAGGATGGTTCCCAGACCCAAGGTGGCACCAGTGCCAAGTCGGGCTGTTTTTACAGTACCAAGTGCGTCCTGCAATTTGCCATCCAGAAGAGGGGCAGTGGAGTTTTGTTTGCCAGAGAATAGCGCCGTTGTTTGTGTTTGGGGGCTTGTGGCTGGGAGTGGCCGACTGGCGCCTTAGAATCTGTGTTACGCAGCATGGTTCCCAGACCAGAGGTGGCACCAGTGCCAAGTTGGGCTGGTTTGATAGTACCAAGTGGCTCCTGCAATCTGCCATCCAGAAGCGGGGCAGCTTACTTTTGTTTGCCAGGGAAACGGGCCGAGGTTTGTGACTGGGGACCTATGGCTGGGAGTGACCGGCTGGCTCCTGGAAAGCTACAATAGGCAGGATGGTGACCAGACCCATGGTGGCACCAGTGCCAAGTTGGGCTGGTTTGATAGTACCAAGTGGCTCCTGCAATCTGCCATCAAAAAGTTGGCAGGCGAGTTTTGTTTTCCAGGGAAAAGCGCCGTTGTTTGTATTTGGGGGCCTGTGGCTGGGAGTGGCCAGCTGGCTCCTTTGAACCCACGATACGCAGGATGGTTCCCAGACCCAAGGTGGCACCAGTGCCAAGTCGGGCTGGTTTGATACTACCAAGTGCGTCCTGCAATCTGCCATCCAGAAGCGGGGCAGCTTACTTTTGTTTGCCAGGGAAACGGGCCGTGGGTTTTGTTTGGGGGCCTATGGCTGAGAGTGGCCGGCTGGCTCCTGAAAATCCACGCTAGGCAGCATGGTTCCCAGATGCAAGGTGGCACCAGTGCCATGTCGGGCTGGTTTGATGGTGCAAAGTGGCTCCTGCAATCTGCCATCCAGAAGCGGGACAGCTGATTTTTGTTTGCCAGAGAAAAATTCCGTGGATTGTTTTTGGGGGCATATTGCTGGGAGTGGCCGGCTGGCTCCTTAAAATGCTCGATACGCATGATGGTTCCCAGGTCCAAGGTGTCACCACTACCAAGTCGGCCTGCGGTTTTAGTATCAAGTTCATCCTGCAATTTGCCATCCAGAAGAGGGGCAGTTGAGTTTTGTTTGCCAGAGAAACGGGCCGAGGTTTCTGTTTGGGGACATATGGCTGAGAGTGGCCGGCTGGCCCCTGAATATCCACGATACACAGCATGGTTCCCAGATCCAAGGTGGCACCAGTGCCAAGTTGGGCTGGTTTGATAGTACCAAGTGGCTCCTGCAATCTGCCATCCAGAAGCGGGGCAGCTTACTTTTGTTTGCCAGAGAAATAGGCCTAGGTTTTTGTCTGGGGGCCTGTGGCTAGGAGTGGCCGGCTGGCTCCTAAGAATCCACGATACGCAGGATGATTCCCAGACCCAAGGTGGCACCAGTGCCAAGTCGGGCTGGTTTGATAGTACCAAGTGGCTCCTGCAAACTCCATCAAAATGTTGGCAGGCGTGTTTTGTTTTCCAGGGAACAGCGCCGTTGATTTTGTTTGGGGGCCTGTGGCTGGGAGTGGCCGGCTGGCTCCTTAGAATCCACGATACGCAGGATGGTTCCCAGACCCAAGGTGGCACCAGTGCCAAGTCGGGCTGGTTTGATTACACCAAGTGGCTCCTGCAATCTGCTATCCAGAAGCGGGGCAGCTGACTTTTGTTTGCCAGGGAAATGGGCCGTTGTTTGTGTTTGGGGGCCTGTGGCTGGGAGTGTTCGGCTGGTTCCTGAATATGTACGATACGCAGGATTGTTCCCAGACCCAAGGTGGCACCAGTGCCAAGTCGGGCTGGTTTGATGGTGCAAAGTGGCTCCTGCAATCTGCCATCCAGACGCGGGGCAGCGGATTTTTGTTTCCATGAGAAATGGTCCGTGGTTTGTTTTTGGGGGTATATGGCTGGGCGTGGCCGGCTGGCTCCTTAAAAAGCTCGATATGCAGGATGGTTCCCTGACACAAGGTGGAACCAGTGCCACGTCGGGCGGTTTTCGTAGTACAAAGTGCGTCCTAAAATTTGCCATCCAGAAGAGGGGCAGTTGAGTTTTGTTTGCCAGAGAAAAGGTCCTTGGGTTGTTTTTGGGGGCATATGGCTGAGAGTGGCTGGCTGGCCCCTGAAAATCCACGATACACAGGATGGTTCCCAGATCCAAGGTGGCACCTGTGCCAAGTCGGGCTGATTTGATAGTACTAAGTAGCTCCTGCAATCTGCCATCCAGAAGCGGGGCAGCTTACTTTTGTTTGCCAGGGAAACGGGCCGAGGTTTCTGTTTGGGGGCCTATGGCTGAGAGTGACCGGCTGGCTCCTGAAAAGCTACAATAGGCAGGATGGTGACCAGACCCATGGTGGCACCAGTGCCAAGTTGGGCTGGTTTGATAGTACCAAGTGGTTCCTGCAATCTGCCATCCAGAAGCAGGGCAGCTGAGTTTTGTTTGCCAGAGAAAAGGGCCTTGGTTTGTGTTTGGGGGCATATGGCTGGGTGTGGCCAGCTGGCTCCTTAAAATGCACGATATGCAACATGGCTCCCAGACCCAAGGTGGCACCAGTGCCAAGTTGGGCTGGTTTGATAGTACCAAGTGGCTCCTGCAATCTTCCATGATCACGTGGAGAAATACTTTCTGGTTTCAGCCTCATGCTCTTTCTTCTCTCCCTCAACTTCTCTATCACCTCTCATCTGGTTCACATGCGCTGTCTTCAAGGTCCACAGGCTACTTTTCACAGAATCTTCTGGCCTGATGAAGTAAGAATGATGAATAGAACAGAGCTGGGATCTATTTTCCAGTTTGGATAAAATGCATTCTGCACACAAATCCAAGGAGAACGGGCTGCCCCGATGCCCAGAAAATCTTTCACTCCTGCTAGTGTTCTACGTCAACCGCAACTTAGTCTGAAAGAAAAGCTTTTTCTCTGAGAGCATCTGAGAGGATTGCATGAAGCACTGATATCTGACATATGCAATTTTGAATAGGAGAGGAAAAAGAAAATGGCAAGGAGTTTTTGCTCTTAGTGGTTTCAATTTTAATTTCCGTGCACTTTTTCAAAACTTGTCAGCTCAAATGCCCATCAACATCTTTTAGTCATCTGTAAGTCAGTATTCATATAAAATGTGCTTCAAATCCAAAGAATTTCAAATTTGCACTCCAAGCTTCTATGCCTAGATTTATGATTTCCTACACATATTAGATGAAAGGAAGGCCTTTTTTACTGTGGGAGTGCTGGAACACTGGAACAGGTTGCCCAGAGAAGTTGTGGGTGTCCCATCCCTGAAAGTATTCAAGGTCACCTTGGACGGGGCTTGGAGCAGCAACAAAGGAGAAGCTTGGTGGTAGAGAAACAAAGTTGGACTATAGAAGAAACTCGGATTGAAGTATAGGATCAAGTTTTCTCTCAGCTCTTGGGGTAAATTCAAAGTTGTACAAAATGACATTTATCTGTGCTATTCACTACTGTAACAGAAAGTTTCATGAAAACTGTACAGAAGATAGTAAATTTTAAAAGAGATGGGAATTACAGCATAAAATCCTTGGGATAGGTTACAACATGAGACACTCTCTAAGAGAAAATCTCTGTGTTTCAGCACTTCATCGGGGTAAGATTTCATGAAGTGCCAAAGAAGGCGGCAAAATATCATTCGGGACATTATTTACTGGAATTCAGCCTGGCCATTAGTAGGAACTGCCTTTGAACATATCATGTAGATATACCACACACGCTTTCCCTTCACTGAAAAATTACTGTTTACAACAAATAAGCAATTGACGATCAAAATTGATTGAAAGCATCTTAAACATGTCAAGTATTTCATTGTAGATGATCTGTGATCCAAATGCTTCTTCCACCTTCGAGAGGGACAGAAGAATTCTTCCATATCATGATGATTTAAAATTGTATCAACCAATGTTTTCTGCTGAAAAGATATCATCTATTTTTTTCTATTTTTGGAAGAAAATATTCCTAGACATACAACAGGTGAGAACTAAGTAATTTTAAAGAAACAAATGAAATGAAAATATTCTGTAAATAGAATGAAATGAAAAGCTGTGTTTTAAATAGGAGCTAAATATTAAACAGAATTTTTGTACCAGGCATTTGAATTACTGCACCAGCTCTTTTGCCCATCAAGAGAGGCATTTAGCATTTCAGTCTTTTCCAAGGTGTTCATGATCTGCTATGCTGATCTCTGTGTGTGCCTAGGTGTGTGTGGAGGGGGGGGCATATGAAGGGGAGTGTGTATGTTTGCTTTACAATTGTTGTGGCAGATTCATGCCTCAGCTCCACATTTTGTTTTAAAAAGGTCACACCGAGTGGATATGAAGTTTACTATCAACAAGAGATCGATTCCCAAATCATCCATTTGACTCTCCCTTATAAATCATGTGCTTTGTTGCATATTTTATCAAATATACTTTCAAGCCAGATGGAGGAAGGAGGATGTGGGAATCCCTCCACCATCTTGCAACTTTTATGTAAGTAGGTTTTCAAGAAAATCATCATTTCTCTTTTAAATATGTCTGGAACAGGCATGATGGTAGTGTCAACCTGTTGGAGTTTTTGTTGCTGGAAGAAGTTGTACAAAAGGATTGGTTTTTACATTGACCAGTTACTGAATCAAGCGCAGGAATACATTGGAAATTTAGCTGGGGGTTCCTTTTCCCAGCAGACTACTTCTAGAACGAGCTTGTACACTGAAGCTGACTCTTTTGCTCTCTTTTTGTTTCTTTCCTATTTTCTTGGCTTCTTTGCCACTATCTAGACAATTTTGGAACTTTGTTCCCAACTAAAATGGTTTCAATAGTCTGATTGTGATCATACATTTTTACAAGGAATTTTTAAAATCTTTCCTCGAGTCCAGAAAGTCAAGGACTTAGATCTTTTTCTTCCCTTATCAATATTGCCATGAAATTGATAAATAAAGACCAACTCTTTATTTTTGTTTTTAACCCACGTAGATAATTCCCATCCATTAATCCATTTTGTGGACCAATAGCTGCCATTCTGATGGAAGCTGTCACTTTCTTAACAATAGGCATTCTGTGACTATGTTGACTGCACTTTGGGTGAAGATCCTAACTGGTCTTAGATATACATAGGGAGAAATTTGCTCAGCAGTGTCAGTCTTAAGCATGCGTATCAGAAGATCTTTCTAGAGCTGGGAATTTTCCCATGAAAGGGATTCAGTTAGGGAAGAGACACTTGTGCCAGAGTTTTACATTCTTCTTGAACACTGCTTAAGGAACTTAGATGCCATGTCCATTTGGATCTCTGTCTGCACAGAACTTTGTCATGCCAGCGCTTTGAAATGCATCTTGAAGAGAATTCACTAGCACAGAATGAAAGAGAGTGGAAGGGGTTGGTGGGGCTAACCAGGCCCAACCCCCCTGCCTAAACCAGGATACCTAGAGCCTCTTGCCCAGGATTCTATCTGGGTGTACTTTTAATGTCTTCAAAGATCCAGGCTCCACAATCTTTCTGGGCAGTCTGTGCCGTGGTTCAGTCACCCTGACAGTAAAGAAACATTTACTGATGTTCAAAGGCAATCTCCTGTATTTCAGTGTGTGCCCACTGCCTCTTGTCTTTTCCCTCAGCATCACTGAAAAGACACTGATTCCCTCCCCTTTGCACTATTGCTTCCATATGTATGTGTGATGCCATGTAGAGGTATGTCAAAAACCTCCCTGAAGCCCAGGCAGATAATATTCCCTTCATCTACCAGTCAAGTTGATTCATCAGAGGAGTTTAAAGTGATGTTCAGCATGAAATTCCCCTGAAAAATCATGCTAACTACATTATTTGGTCATCTGTCATGTGCCTGCAAGGATTTCCAGGAAGAGCTGCTTCATCAACTTCCTGGGGATAAAAAAGAGGCTGGCTGGTTTGTACTATGGCGAGTCCTCTTAATTGCCTTTTTTGAAGATGGGTGTCATTTGCTAACATCCACTCTTTAGCTCCTCTTCTCATCTACACCTCGGCAAAAAGCTTTTCCACTATGTCTGGCTAGGAAAAACTGTGCCAGCACAGAAAACATCTCCCATCGTGTTCTAGAAGTTGCACGGATGTCTGCCAAGTGTTTGGCAGGAAGAAAAGAAAAGTTGTCCAAAACAGCTTCAATCGAATGTTCCTGTGATTGGAAAAGTCAGGAGAGTGCAAAGGTACTGTTTTCTATCAGTTGGCAAGGTGCGCACACAATCCCAGTGTTGTACAGCTTGCTTCTTCACCTTCCCGAAGCTGCCGCTCTCGCCGGCTGCCGGAGCCCAAGAAGCGGCTTCTTCGCGCAAAGACGATTGTGCCGCTCACAGTGCTCTCCTTAGCGCGGCTTCTGCCGAAAGACGCCCGGCAGCGGCTCTTACCTCCGGAGAGCATCCTACCTTCGTCTTTAGCTCCTCTTCTCATCTACACCTCGCAAAACGCTTTTCCACTATGTCTGGCTAGGAAAAACTGTGCCAGCACAGAAAACATCTCCCATCGTGTTCTAGAAGTTGCACGGATGTCTGCCAAGTGTTTGGCAGGAAGAAAAGAAAAGTTGTCCAAAACAGCTTCCAATCGAATGTTCATGTGATTGGAAAAGTCAGGAGAGTGCAAAGGTACTGTTTTCTATCAGTTGGGCAAGGTGCGCACACAATCCCAGTGTTGTACAGCTTGCTTCTTCACCTTCCCGAAGCTGCCGCTCTCGCCGGCTGCCGGAGCCCAAGAAGCGGCTTCTTCGCGCAAAGACGATTGTGCCGCTCACAGGGCTCTCCTTAGCGCGGCTTCTGCCGAAAGACGCCCGGCAGCGGCTCTTACCTCCGGAGAGCATCCTACCTTCGTCTTAGCTCCTCTTCTCATCTACACCTCGGCAAAACGCTTTGCCACTATGTCTGGCTAGGAAAAACTGTGCCAGCACAGAAAACATCTCCCATCGTGTTCTAGAAGTTGCACGGATGTCTGCCAAGTGTTTGGCAGGAAGAAAAGAAAAGTTGTCCAAAACAGCTTCCAATCGAATGTTCCTGTGATTGGAAAAGTCAGGAGAGTGCAAAGGTACTGTTTTCTATCAGTTGGCAAGGTGCGCACACAATCCCAGTGTTGTACAGCTTGCTTCTTCACCTTCCGAAGCTGCCGCTCTCGCCGGCTGCCGGAGCCCAAGAAGCGGCTTCTTCGCGCAAAGACGATTGTGCCGCTCACAGTGCTCTCCTTAGCGCGGCTTCTGCCGAAAGACGCCCGGCAGCGGCTCTTACCTCCGGAGAGCATCCTACCTTCGTCTTTAGCTCCTCTTCTCATCTACACCTCGGCAAACGCTTTGCCACTATGTCTGGCTAGGAAAAACTGTGCCAGCACAGAAAACATCTCCATCGTGTTCTAGAAGTTGCACGGATGTCTGCCAAGTGTTTGGCAGGAAGAAAAGAAAAGTTGTCCAAAACAGCTTCCAATCGAATGTTCCTGTGATTGGAAAAGTCAGGAGAGTGCAAAGGTACTGTTTTCTATCAGTTGGCAAGGTGCGCACACAATCCCAGTGTTGTACAGCTTGCTTCTTCACCTTCCCGAAGCTGCCGCTCTCGCCGGCTCCCGGAACCGAAGAAGCGGCTTCTTCGCGCAAAGACGATTGTGCCGCTCACAGGGCTCTCCTTAGCGCGGCTTCTGCCGAAAGACGCCCGGCAGCGGCTCTTACCTCCGGAGAGCATCCTACCTTCGTCTTTCGCGTCTTTTGTAGTCTACATCTTAGCAAAACGCTTTTCCACTATGTCTGGCTAGGAAAAACTGTGCCAGCACAGAAAACATCTCCCATCGTGTTCTAGAAGTTGCACGGATGTCTGCCAAGTGTTTGGCAGGAAGAAAAGAAAAGTTGTCCAAAACAGCTTCCAATCGAATGTTCCTGTGATTGGAAAAGTCAGGAGAGTGCAAAGGTACTGTTTTCTATCAGTTGGCAAGGTGCGCACACAATCCCAGTGTTGTACAGCTTGCTTCTTCACCTTCCCGAAGCTGCCGCTCTCGCCGGCTCCCGGAACCGAAGAAGCGGCTTCTTCGCGCAAAGACGATTGTGCCGCTCACAGGGCTCTCCTTAGCGCGGCTTCTGCCGAAAGACGCCCGGCAGCGGCTCTTACCTCCGGAGAGCATCCTACCCTCGTCTTTCGCGTCTTTTGTAGTCTACATCTTAGCAAAACGCTTTTCCACTATGTCTGGCTAGGAAAAACTGTGCCAGCACAGAAAACATCTCCCATCGTGTTCTAGAAGTTGCACGGATGTCTGCCAAGTGTTTGGCAGGAAGAAAAGAAAAGTTGTCCAAAACAGCTTCCAATCGAATGTTCCTGTGATTGGAAAAGTCAGGAGAGTGCAAAGGTACTGTTTTCTATCAGTTGGCAAGGTGCGCACACAATCCCAGTGTTGTACAGCTTGCTTCTTCACCTTCCCGAAGCTGCCGCTCTCGCCGGCTGCCGGAGCCCAAGAAGCGGCTTCTTCGCGCAAAGACGATTGTGCCGCTCACAGTGCTCTCCTTAGCGCGGCTTCTGCCGAAAGACGCCCGGCAGCGGCTCTTACCTCCGGAGAGCATCCTACCTTCGTCTTTCGCGTCTTTTGTAGTCTACATCTTAGCAAAACGCTTTTCCACTATGTCTGGCTAGGAAAAACTGTGCCAGCACAGAAAACATCTCCCATCGTGTTCTAGAAGTTGCACGGATGTCTGCCAAGTGTTTGGCAGGAAGAAAAGAAAAGTTGTCCAAAACAGCTTCCAATCGAATGTTCCTGTGATTGGAAAAGTCAGGAGAGTGCAAAGGTACTGTTTTCTATCAGTTGGCAAGGTGCGCACACAATCCCAGTGTTGTACAGCTTGCTTCTTCACCTTCCCGAAGCTGCCGCTCTCGCCGGCTGCCGGAGCCCAAGAAGCGGCTTCTTCGCGCAAAGACGATTGTGCCGCTCACAGTGCTCTCCTTAGCGCGGCTTCTGCCGAAAGACGCCCGGCAGCGGCTCTTACCTCCGGAGAGCATCCTACCTTCGTCTTTCGCGTCTTTTGTAGTCTACATCTTAGCAAAACGCTTTTCCACTATGTCTGGCTAGGAAAAACTGTGCCAGCACAGAAAACATCTCCCATCGTGTTCTAGAAGTTGCACGGATGTCTGCCAAGTGTTTGGCAGGAAGAAAAGAAAAGTTGTCCAAAACAGCTTCCAATCGAATGTTCCTGTGATTGGAAAAGTCAGGAGAGTGCAAAGGTACTGTTTTCTATCAGTTGGCAAGGTGCGCACACAATCCCAGTGTTGTACAGCTTGCTTCTTCACCTTCCCGAAGCTGCCGCTCTCGCCGGCTGCCGGAGCCCAAGAAGCGGCTTCTTCGCGCAAAGACGATTGTGCCGTTCACAGTGCTCTCCTTAGCACGGCTTCTGCCGAAAGACGCCCGGCAGCGGCTCTTACCTCCTGAGAGTGGCAGCTTCGGGAAGGTGAAGAAGCAAGCTGTACAACACTGGGATTGTGTGCGCACCTTGCCAACTGATAGAAAACAGTACCTTTGCACTCTCCTGACTTTTCCAATCACAGGAACATTCGATTGGAAGTTGTTTTGGACAACTTTTCTTTTCTTCCTGCCAAACACTTGGCAGACATCCGTGCAACTTCTAGAACACGATGGGAGATGTTTTCTGTGCTGGCACAGTTTTTCCTAGCCAGACATAGTGGCAAAGCGTTTTGCTAAGATGTAGACTACAAAAGACGCGAAAGACGAAGGTAGGATGCTCTCCGGAGGTAAGAGCCGCTGCCGGGCGTCTTTCGGCAGAAGCCGCGCTAAGGAGAGCACTGTGAGCGGCACAATCGTCTTTGCGCGAAGAAGCCGCTTCTTGGGCTCCGGCAGCCGGCGAGAGCGGCAGCTTCGGGAAGGTGAAGAAGCAAGCTGTACAACACTGGGATTGTGTGCGCACCTTGCCAACTGATAGAAAACAGTACCTTTGCACTCTCCTGACTTTTCCAATCACAGGAACATTCGATTGGAAGCTGTTTTGGACAACTTTTCTTTTCTTCCTGGCAAACACTTGGCAGACATCCGTGCAACTTCTAGAACACGATGGGAGATGTTTTCTGTGCTGGCACAGTTTTTCCTAGCCAGACATAGTGGAAAAGCGTTTTGCTAAGATGTAGACTACAAAAGACGCGAAAGACGAAGGTAGGATGCTCTCCGGAGGTAAGAGCCGCTGCCGGGCGTCTTTCGGCAGAAGCCGCGCTAAGGAGAGCACTGTGAGCGGCACAATCGTCTTTGCGCGAAGAAGCCGCTTCTTGGGCTCCGGCAGCCGGCGAGAGCGGCAGCTT
This sequence comes from Melospiza melodia melodia, assembly GCF_035770615.1. Classification (NCBI taxonomy): domain Eukaryota; kingdom Metazoa; phylum Chordata; class Aves; order Passeriformes; family Passerellidae; genus Melospiza; species Melospiza melodia. The sequence continues at coordinate 53,545,954 of NC_086198.1, forward strand.
CGGGAAGGTGAAGAAGCAAGCTGTACAACACTGGGATTGTGTGCGCACCTTGCCAACTGATAGAAAACAGTACCTTTGCACTCTCCTGACTTTTCCAATCACAGGAACATTCGATTGGAAGCTGTTTTGGACAACTTTTCTTTTCTTCCTGCCAAACACTTGGCAGACATCCGTGCAACTTCTAGAACACGATGGGAGATGTTTCTGTGCTGGCACAGTTTTTCCTAGCCAGACATAGTGGAAAAGCGTTTTGCTAAGATGTAGACTACAAAAGACGCGAAAGACGAAGGTAGGATGCTCTCCGGAGGTAAGAGCCGCTGCCGGGCGTCTTTCGGCAGAAGCCGCGCTAAGGAGAGCACTGTGAGCGGCACAATCGTCTTTGCGCGAAGAAGCCGCTTCTTGGGCTCCGGCAGCCGGCGAGAGCGGCAGCTTCGGAAGGTGAAGAAGCAAGCTGTACAACACTGGGATTGTGTGCGCACCTTGCCAACTGATAGAAAACAGTACCTTTGCACTCTCCTGACTTTTCCAATCACATGAACATTCGATTGGAAGCTGTTTTGGACAACTTTTCTTTTCTTCCTGCCAAACACTTGGCAGATATCCGTGCAACTTCTAGAACACGATGGGAGATGTTTTCTGTGCTGGCACAGTTTTTCCTAGCCAGACATAGTGGAAAAGCGTTTTGCCGAGGTGTAGATGAGAAGAGGAGCTAAAGACGAAGGTAGGATGCTCTCCGGAGGTAAGAGCCGCTGCCGGGCGTCTTTCGGCAGAAGCCGCGCTAAGGAGAGCACTGTGAGCGGCACAATCGTCTTTGCGCGAAGAAGCCGCTTCTTGGGCTCCGGCAGCCGGCGAGAGCGGCAGCTTCGGGAAGGTGAAGAAGCAAGCTGTACAACACTGGGATTGTGTGCGCACCTTGCCAACTGATAGAAAACAGTACCTTTGCACTCTCCTGACTTTTCCAATCACATGAACATTCGATTGGAAGCTGTTTTGGACAACTTTTCTTTTCTTCCTGCCAAACACTTGGCAGACATCCGTGCAACTTCTAGAACACGATGGGAGATGTTTTCTGTGCTGGCACAGTTTTTCCTAGCCAGACATAGTGGAAAAGCGTTTTGCGAGGTGTAGATGAGAAGAGGAGCTAAAGACGAAGGTAGGATGCTCTCCGGAGGTAAGAGCCGCTGCCGGGCGTCTTTCGGCAGAAGCCGCGCTAAGGAGAGCACTGTGAGCGGCACAATCGTCTTTGCGCGAAGAAGCCGCTTCTTGGGCTCCGGCAGCCGGCGAGAGCGGCAGCTTCGGAAGGTGAAGAAGCAAGCTGTACAACACTGGGATTGTGTGCGCACCTTGCCAACTGATAGAAAACAGTACCTTTGCACTCTCCTGACTTTTCCAATCACAGGAACATTCGATTGGAAGCTGTTTTGGACAACTTTTCTTTTCTTCCTGCCAAACACTTGGCAGACATCCGTGCAACTTCTAGAACACGATGGGAGATGTTTTCTGTGCTGGCACAGTTTTTCCTAGCCAGACATAGTGGAAAAGCGTTTTGCTAAGATGTAGACTACAAAAGACGCGAAAGACGAAGGTAGGATGCTCTCCGAGGTAAGAGCCGCTGCCGGGCGTCTTTCGGCAGAAGCCGCGCTAAGGAGAGCACTGTGAGCGGCACAATCGTCTTTGCGCGAAGAAGCCGCTTCTTGGGCTCCGGCAGCCGGCGAGAGCGGCAAGCAGCTTCGGGAAGGTGAAGAAGCAAGCTGTACAACACTGGGATTGTGTGCGCACCTTGCCAACTGATAGAAAACAGTACCTTTGCACTCTCCTGACTTTTCCAATCACAGGAACATTTGATTGGAAGCTGTTTTGGACAACTTTTCTTTTCTTCCTGCCAAACACTTGGCAGACATCCGTGCAACTTCTAGAACACGATGGGAGATGTTTTCTGTGCTGGCACAGTTTTTCCTAGCCAGACATAGTGGAAAAGCGTTTTGCTAAGATGTAGACTACAAAAGACGCGAAAGACGAAGGTAGGATGCTCTCCGGAGGTAAGAGCCGCTGCCGGGCGTCTTTCGGCAGAAGCCGCGCTAAGGAGAGCACTGTGAGCGGCACAATCGTCTTTGCGCGAAGAAGCCGCTTCTTGGGCTCCGGCAGCCGGCGAGAGCGGCAGCTTCGGGAAGGTGAAGAAGCAAGCTGTACAACACTGGGATTGTGTGCGCACCTTGCCAACTGATAGAAAACAGTACCTTTGCACTCTCCTGACTTTTCCAATCACAGGAACATTCGATTGGAAGCTGTTTTGGACAACTTTTCTTTTCTTCCTGCCAAACACTTGGCAGACATCCGTGCAACTTCTAGAACACGATGGGAGATGTTTTCTGTGCTGGCACAGTTTTTCCTAGCCAGACATAGTGGAAAAGCGTTTTGCTAAGATGTAGACTACAAAAGACGCGAAAGACGAGGGTAGGATGCTCTCCGGAGGTAAGAGCCGCTGCCGGGCGTCTTTCGGCAGAAGCCGCGCTAAGGAGAGCCCTGTGAGCGGCACAATCGTCTTTGCGCGAAGAAGCCGCTTCTTCGGTTCCGGGAGCCGGCGAGAGCGGCAGCTTCGGGAAGGTGAAGAAGCAAGCTGTACAACACTGGGATTGTGTGCGCACCTTGCCAACTGATAGAAAACAGTACCTTTGCACTCTCCTGACTTTTCCAATCACAGGAACATTCGATTGGAAGCTGTTTTGGACAACTTTTCTTTTCTTCCTGCCAAACACTTGGCAGACATCCGTGCAACTTCTAGAACACGATGGGAGATGTTTTCTGTGCTGGCACAGTTTTTCCTAGCCAGACATAGTGGAAAAGCGTTTTGCTAAGATGTAGACTACAAAAGACGCGAAAGACGAAGGTAGGATGCTCTCCGGAGGTAAGAGCCGCTGCCGGGCGTCTTTCGGCAGAAGCCGCGCTAAGGAGAGCCCTGTGAGCGGCACAATCGTCTTTGCGCGAAGAAGCCGCTTCTTCGGTTCCGGGAGCCGGCGAGAGCGGCAGCTTCGGGAAGGTGAAGAAGCAAGCTGTACAACACTGGGATTGTGTGCGCACCTTGCCAACTGATAGAAAACAGTACCTTTGCACTCTCCTGACTTTTCCAATCACAGGAACATTCGATTGGAAGCTGTTTTGGACAACTTTTCTTTTCTTCCTGCCAAACACTTGGCAGACATCCGTGCAACTTCTAGAACACGATGGGAGATGTTTTCTGTGCTGGCACAGTTTTTCCTAGCCAGACATAGTGGCAAAGCGTTTTGCCGAGGTGTAGATGAGAAGAGGAGCTAAAGACGAAGGTAGGATGCTCTCCGGAGGTAAGAGCCGCTGCCGGGCGTCTTTCGGCAGAAGCCGCGCTAAGGAGAGCCCTGTGAGCGGCACAATCGTCTTTGCGCGAAGAAGCCGCTTCTTGGGCTCCGGCAGCCGGCGAGAGCGGCAGCTTCGGGAAGGTGAAGAAGCAAGCTGTACAACACTGGGATTGTGTGCGCACCTTGCCAACTGATAGAAAACAGTACCTTTGCACTCTCCTGACTTTTCCAATCACAGGAACATTCGATTGGAAGCTGTTTTGGACAACTTTTCTTTTCTTCCTGCCAAACACTTGGCAGACATCCGTGCAACTTCTAGAACACGATGGGAGATGTTTTCTGTGCTGGCACAGTTTTTCCTAGCCAGACATAGTGGCAAAGCGTTTTGCCGAGGTGTAGATGAGAAGAGGAGCTAAAGACGAAGGTAGGATGCTCTCCGGAGGTAAGAGCCGCTGCCGGGCGTCTTTCGGCAGAAGCCGCGCTAAGGAGAGCCCTGTGAGCGGCACAATCGTCTTTGCGCGAAGAAGCCGCTTCTTGGGCTCCGGCAGCCGGCGAGAGCGGCAGCTTCGGGAAGGTGAAGAAGCAAGCTGTACAACACTGGGATTGTGTGCGCACCTTGCCAACTGATAGAAAACAGTACCTTTGCACTCTCCTGACTTTTCCAATCACATGAACATTCGATTGGAAGCTGTTTTGGACAACTTTTCTTTTCTTCCTGCCAAACACTTGGCAGACATCCGTGCAACTTCTAGAACACGATGGGAGATGTTTTCTGTGCTGGCACAGTTTTTCCTAGCCAGACATAGTGGAAAAGCGTTTTGCCGAGGTGTAGATGAGAAGAGGAGCTAAAGACGAAGGTAGGATGCTCTCCGGAGGTAAGAGCCGCTGCCGGGCGTCTTTCGGCAGAAGCCGCGCTAAGGAGAGCACTGTGAGCGGCACAATCGTCTTTGCGCGAAGAAGCCGCTTCTTGGGCTCCGGCAGCCGGCGAGAGCGGCAGCTTCGGGAAGGTGAAGAAGCAAGCTGTACAACACTGGGATTGTGTGCGCACCTTGCCAACTGATAGAAAACAGTACCTTTGCACTCTCCTGACTTTTCCAATCACAGGAACATTCGATTGGAAGCTGTTTTGGACAACTTTTCTTTTCTTCCTGCCAAACACTTGGCAGACATCCGTGCAACTTCTAGAACACGATGGGAGATGTTTTCTGTGCTGGCACAGTTTTTCCTAGCCAGACATAGTGGAAAAGCTTTTTGCCGAGGTGTAGATGAGAAGAGGAGCTAAAGAGTGGATGTTAGCAAATGACACCCATCTTCAAAAAAGGCAATTAAGAGGACTCGCCATAGTACAAACCAGCCAGCCTCTTTTTTATCCCCAGGAAGTTGATGAAGCAGCTCTTCCTGGAAATCCTTGCCAGGCACATGACAGATGACCAAATAATGTAGTTAGCATGATTTTTCAGGGGAATTTCATGCTGAACATCACTTTAAACTCCTCTGATGAATCAACTTGACTGGTAGATGAAGGGAATATTATCTGCCTGGCTTCAGGGAGGTTTTTGACATACCTCTACATGGCATCACACATACATATGGAAGCAATAGTGCAAAGGGGAGGGAATCAGTGTCTTTTCAGTGATGCTGAGGGAAAAGACAAGAGGCAGTGGGCACACACTGAAATACAGGAGATTGCCTTTGAACATCAGTAAATGTTTCTTTACTGTCAGGGTGACTGAACCACGGCACAGACTGCCCAGAAAGATTGTGGAGCCTGGATCTTTGAAGACATTAAAAGTACACCCAGATAGAATCCTGGGCAAGAGGCTCTAGGTATCCTGGTTTAGGCAGGGGGGTTGGGCCTGGTTAGCCCCACCAACCCCTTCCACTCTCTTTCATTCTGTGCTAGTGAATTCTCTTCAAGATGCATTTCAAAGCGCTGGCATGACAAAGTTCTGTGCAGACAGAGATCCAAATGGACATGGCATCTAAGTTCCTTAAGCAGTGTTCAAGAAGAATGTAAAACTCTGGCACAAGTGTCTCTTCCCTAACTGAATCCCTTTCATGGGAAAATTCCCAGCTCTAGAAAGATCTTCTGATACGCATGCTTAAGACTGACACTGGCTGAGCAAATTTCTCCCTATGTATATCTAAGACCAGTTAGGATCTTCACCCAAAGTGCAGTCAACATAGTCACAGAATGCCTATTGTTAAGAAGTGACAGCTTCCATCAGAATGGCAGCTATTGGTCCACAAAATGGATTAATGGATGGGAATTATCTACGTGGGTTAAAAACAAAAATAAAGAGTTGGTCTTTATTTATCAATTTCATGGCAATATTGATAAGGGAAGAAAAAGATCTAAGTCCTTGACTTTCTGGACTCGAGGAAAGATTTTAAAAATTCCTTGTAAAAATGTATGATCACAATCAGACTATTGAAACCATTTTAGTTGGGAACAAAGTTCCAAAATTGTCTAGATAGTGGCAAAGAAGCCAAGAAAATAGGAAAGAAACAAAAAGAGAGCAAAAGAGTCAGCTTCAGTGTACAAGCTCGTTCTAGAAGTAGTCTGCTGGGAAAAGGAACCCCCAGCTAAATTTCCAATGTATTCCTGCGCTTGATTCAGTAACTGGTCAATGTAAAAACCAATCCTTTTGTACAACTTCTTCCAGCAACAAAAACTCCAACAGGTTGACACTACCATCATGCCTGTTCCAGACATATTTAAAAGAGAAATGATGATTTTCTTGAAAACCTACTTACATAAAAGTTGCAAGATGGTGGAGGGATTCCCACATCCTCCTTCCTCCATCTGGCTTGAAAGTATATTTGATAAAATATGCAACAAAGCACATGATTTATAAGGGAGAGTCAAATGGATGATTTGGGAATCGATCTCTTGTTGATAGTAAACTTCATATCCACTCGGTGTGACCTTTTTAAAACAAAATGTGGAGCTGAGGCATGAATCTGCCACAACAATTGTAAAGCAAACATACACACTCCCCTTCATATGCCCCCCCCTCCACACACACCTAGGCACACACAGAGATCAGCATAGCAGATCATGAACACCTTGGAAAAGACTGAAATGCTAAATGCCTCTCTTGATGGGCAAAAGAGCTGGTGCAGTAATTCAAATGCCTGGTACAAAAATTCTGTTTAATATTTAGCTCCTATTTAAAACACAGCTTTTCATTTCATTCTATTTACAGAATATTTTCATTTCATTTGTTTCTTTAAAATTACTTAGTTCTCACCTGTTGTATGTCTAGGAATATTTTCTTCCAAAAATAGAAAAAAATAGATGATATCTTTTCAGCAGAAAACATTGGTTGATACAATTTTAAATCATCATGATATGGAAGAATTCTTCTGTCCCTCTCGAAGGTGGAAGAAGCATTTGGATCACAGATCATCTACAATGAAATACTTGACATGTTTAAGATGCTTTCAATCAATTTTGATCGTCAATTGCTTATTTGTTGTAAACAGTAATTTTTCAGTGAAGGGAAAGCGTGTGTGGTATATCTACATGATATGTTCAAAGGCAGTTCCTACTAATGGCCAGGCTGAATTCCAGTAAATAATGTCCCGAATGATATTTTGCCGCCTTCTTTGGCACTTCATGAAATCTTACCCCGATGAAGTGCTGAAACACAGAGATTTTCTCTTAGAGAGTGTCTCATGTTGTAACCTATCCCATGGATTTTATGCTGTAATTCTTATCTCTTTTAAAATTTACTATCTTCTGTACAGTTTTCATGAAACTTTCTGTTACAGTAGTGAATAGCACAGATAAATGTCATTTTGTACAACTTTGAATTTACCCCAAGAGCTGAGAGAAAACTTGATCCTATACTTCAATCCGAGTTTCTTCTATAGTCCAACTTTGTTTCTCTACCATCAAGCTTCTCCTTTGTTGCTGCTCCAAGCCCCGTCCAAGGTGACCTTGAATACTTTCAGGGATGGGACACCCACAACTTCTCTGGGCAACCTGTTCCAGTGTTCCAGCACTCCCACAGTAAAAAAGGCCTTCCTTTCATCTAATATGTGTAGGAAATCATAAATCTAGGCATAGAAGCTTGGAGTGCAAATTTGAAATTCTTTGGATTTGAAGCACATTTTATATGAATACTGACTTACAGATGACTAAAAGATGTTGATGGGCATTTGAGCTGACAAGTTTTGAAAAAGTGCACGGAAATTAAAATTGAAACCACTAAAATTAAAAACTCCTTGCCATTTTCTTTTTCCTCTCCTATTCAAAATTGCATATGTCAGATATCAGTGCTTCATGCAAACCTCTCAGATGCTCTCAGAGAAAAAGCTTTTCTTTCAGACTAAGTTGCGGTTGACGTAGAACACTAGCAGGAGTGAAAGATTTTCTGGGCATCGGGGCAGCCCGTTCTCCTTGGATTTGTGTGCAGAATGCATTTTATCCAAACTGGAAAATAGATCCCAGCTCTGTTCTATTCATCATTCTTACTTCATCAGGCCAGAAGATTCTGTGAAAAGTAGCCTGTGGACCTTGAAGACAGCGCATGTGAACCAGATGAGAGGTGATAGAGAAGTTGAGGGAGAGAAGAAAGAGCATGAGGCTGAAACCAGAAAGTATTTCTCCACGTGATCATGGAAGATTGCAGGAGCCACTTGGTACTATCAAACCAGCCCAACTTGGCACTGGTGCCACCTTGGGTCTGGGAGCCATGTTGCATATCGTGCATTTTAAGGAGCCAGCTGGCCACACCCAGCCATATGCCCCCAAACACAAACCAAGGCCCTTTTCTCTGGCAAACAAAACTCAGCTGCCCTGCTTCTGGATGGCAGATTGCAGGAACCACTTGGTACTATCAAACCAGCCCAACTTGGCACTGGTGCCACCATGGGTCTGGTCACCATCCTGCCTATTGTAGCTTTTCAGGAGCCAGCCGGTCACTCTCAGCCATAGGCCCCCAAACACAAACCTCGGCCCGTTTCCCTGGCAAACAAAAGTAAGCTGCCCCGCTTCTGGATGGCAGATTGCAGGAGCTACTTAGTACTATCAAATCAGCCCGACTTGGCACAGGTGCCACCTTGGATCTGGGAACCATCCTGTGTATCGTGGATTTTCAGGGGCCAGCCAGCCACTCTCAGCCATATGCCCCCAAAAACAACCCAAGGACCTTTTCTCTGGCAAACAAAACTCAACTGCCCCTCTTCTGGATGGCAAATTTTAGGACGCACTTTGTACTACGAAAACCGCCCGACGTGGCACTGGTGCCACCTTGTGTCAGGGAACCATCCTGCATATCGAGCTTTTTAAGGAGCCAGCCGGCCACGCCCAGCCATATACCCCCAAAAACAAACCACGGACCATTTCTCATGGAAACAAAAATCCGCTGCCCCGCGTCTGGATGGCAGATTGCAGGAGCCACTTTGCACCATCAAACCAGCCCGACTTGGCACTGGTGCCACCTTGGGTCTGGGAACAATCCTGCGTATCGTACATATTCAGGAACCAGCCGAACACTCCCAGCCACAGGCCCCCAAACACAAACAACGGCCCATTTCCCTGGCAAACAAAAGTCAGCTGCCCCGCTTCTGGATAGCAGATTGCAGGAGCCACTTGGTGTAATCAAACCAGCCCGACTTGGCACTGGTGCCACCTTGGGTCTGGGAACCATCCTGCGTATCGTGGATTCTAAGGAGCCAGCCGGCCACTCCCAGCCACAGGCCCCCAAACAAAATCAACGGCGCTGTTCCCTGGAAAACAAAACACGCCTGCCAACTTTTTGATGGAGTTTGCAGGAGCCACTTGGTACTATCAAACCAGCCCGACTTGGCACTGGTGCCACCTTGGGTCTGGGAATCATCCTGCGTATCGTGGATTCTTAGGAGCCAGCCGGCCACTCCTAGCCACAGGCCCCCAGACAAAATCCCTAGGCCTATTTCTCTGGCAAACAAAAGTAAGCTGCCCCGCTTCTGGATGGCAGATTGCAGGAGCCACTTGGTACTATCAAACCAGCCCAACTTGGCACTGGTGCCACCTTGGATCTGGGAACCATGCTGTGTATCGTGGATATTCAGGGGCCAGCCGGCCACTCTCAGCCATATGTCCCCAAACAGAAACCTCGGCCCGTTTCTCTGGCAAACAAAACTCAACTGCCCCTCTTCTGGATGGCAAATTGCAGGATGAACTTGATACTAAAACCGCAGGCCGACTTGGTAGTGGTGACACCTTGGACCTGGGAACCATCATGCGTATCGAGCATTTTAAGGAGCCAGCCGGCCACTCCCAGCAATATGCCCCCAAAAACAATCCACGGAATTTTTCTCTGGCAAACAAAAATCAGCTGTCCCGCTTCTGTATGGCAGATTGCAGGAGCCACTTTGCACCATCAAACCAGCCCGACATGGCACTGGTGCCACCTTGCATCTGGGAACCATGCTGCCTAGCGTGGATTTTCAGGAGCCAGCCGGCCACTCTCAGCCATAGGCCCCCAAACAAAACCCACGGCCCGTTTCCCTGGCAAACAAAAGTAAGCTGCCCCGCTTCTGGATGGCAGATTGCAGGACGCACTTGGTAGTATCAAACCAGCCCGACTTGGCACTGGTGCCACCTTGGGTCTGGGAACCATCCTGCGTATCGTGGGTTCAAAGGAGCCAGCTGGCCACTCCCAGCCACAGGCCCCCAAATACAAACAACGGCGCTTTTCCCTGGAAAACAAAACTCGCCTGCCAACTTTTTGATGGCAGATTGCAGGAGCCACTTGGTACTATCAAACCAGCCCAACTTGGCACTGGTGCCACCATGGGTCTGGTCACCATCCTGCCTATTGTAGCTTTCCAGGAGCCAGCCGGTCACTCCCAGCCATAGGTCCCCAGTCACAAACCTCGGCCCGTTTCCCTGGCAAACAAAAGTAAGCTGCCCCGCTTCTGGATGGCAGATTGCAGGAGCCACTTGGTACTATCAAACCAGCCCAACTTGGCACTGGTGCCACCTCTGGTCTGGGAACCATGCTGCGTAACACAGATTCTAAGGCGCCAGTCGGCCACTCCCAGCCACAAGCCCCCAAACACAAACAACGGCGCTATTCTCTGGCAAACAAAACTCCACTGCCCCTCTTCTGGATGGCAAATTGCAGGACGCACTTGGTACTGTAAAAACAGCCCGACTTGGCACTGGTGCCACCTTGGGTCTGGGAACCATCCTGCGTATCGATCTTTTTAATGAGACAGCCGGCCACTCCCAGCCATATGCCCCCAAACACAACCCACGGCCCTTTTCTCTGGCAAACAAAACTCAACTGCACCGCTTCTGGATGGCAGATTGCAGGAGCCACTTGGTACTATCAAACCAGCCCGACTTGGCACTGGTGCCACCTTGGGTCTGGGAACCATCCAGCCTATCGTGGATTTTAAGGAGCCAGCCGGCTACTCCCAGCCACAGGCCCCCAACAAAAACCACGGCCCTTTTTTCTGGCAAACAAAACTTAGCTGCCTCACTTCTGGATGGCAGATTGCAGGAGCCACTTGGTGTAATCAAACCAGCCCGACTTGGCACTGGTGCCACCTTGGGTCTGGGAACCATCCTGCGTATCGTGGATTCTAAGGAGCCAGCCGGCCACTCCCAGCCACAGGTCCCCAAACAAAATCAACGGCGCTGTTCCCTGGAAAACAAAACACGTCTGCCAACATTTTGATGGAGTTTGCAGGAGCCACTTGGTACTATCAAACCAGCCCGACTTGGCACTGGTGCCACCTTGGGTCTGGGAAACATCCTGCGTATCGTGGATTCTTAGGAGCCAGCCGGCCACTCCTAGCCACAGGCCCCCAGACAAAAACCTAGGCCTATTTCTCTGGCAAACAAAAGTAAGCTGCCCCGCTTCTGGATGGCAGATTGCAGGAGACACTTGGTACTATCAAACCAGCCCAACTTGGCACTGGTGCCACCTTGGATCTGGGAACCATGCTGTGTATCGTGGATATTCAGGGGCCACCCGGCCACTCTCAGCCATATGTCCCCAAACAGAAACCTCGGCCCGTTTCTCTGGCAAACAAAACTCAACTGCCCCTCTTCTGGATGGCAAATTGCAGGATGAACTTGATACTAAAACCGCAGGCCGACTTGGTAGTGGTGACACCTTGGACCTGGGAACCATCATGCGTATCGAGCATTTTAAGGAGCCAGCCGGCCACTCCCAGCAATATGCCCCCAAAAACAATCCACGGAATTTTTCTCTGGCAAACAAAAATCAGCTGTCCCGCTTCTGGATGGCAGATTGCAGGAGCCACTTTGCACCATCAAACCAGCCCGACTTGGCACTGGTGCCACCTTGCATCTGGGAACCATGCTGCCTAGCGTGGATTTTCAGGAGCCAGCCGGCCACTCTCAGCTATAGGCCCCCATAAAAAACCCACGGCCCGTTTCCCTGGCAAACAAAATTAAGCTGCCCCGCTTCTGGATGGCAGATTGCAGGACGCACTTGGTAGTATCAAACCAGCCCAACTTGCCACTGGTGCCACCTTGGGTCTGGGAACCATCCTGCGTATCGTGGGTTCAAAGGAGCCAGCCGGCCACTCCCAGCCACAGGCCCCCAAACACAAACCACAGCCTTTTTCTCTGGCAAACAAAATTCAGCTGCCCCGCTTCTGGATGGCAGATTGCAGGAGCCACTTGGGACTATCACACCAGCACAACATGGCACTGTTGGCACCTTGGATCTGGGAACCATCCTTCCTATCGTGGATTTTCAGGGGCCAGCCGGTCACTCTCAGCCATAGGCCCCAAACACAAACCACGGCCCTTTTCTCTGGAAAACAAAACTCAACTGCCCCTCTTCCTGATGGGAGATTGCAGGAGACACTGGGTACTATGAAACCAGCCCTACTTGGCACTGGTGCCACCTTGGGTCTGGGAACCATGCTGCGTATCATGGATTTTCAGGAGCCAGCCGGCCACTGCCAGCCACAGGCCCCGAAACACAAACAACAGCCTTTTTCACTGGCAAAAAAAATTCAGCTGCCCCGCTTCTGGATGGCAGATTGCAGGAACCACTTGGTACTAACAAAACAGCCTGACTTGGCACTGGTGCCACCTTGGGTCTGGGAACCATCCTGCGTATCGTGGATTCTAAGGAGCCAGCTGGCCACTCCCAGCCACAGGCCCCAAAACACACACAACGGTGCTTTTCCCTGGAAAACAAAACTCGCCTTCCAAACATTTGATGGCAGATTGCAGGAGCCACTTGGTTTTATCAAATCAGCCCAACTTGGCACTGGTGCCACCATGGGTCTGGTCACCATCCTGCCTATCGTAGCTTTTCAGGTGCCAGCCAGCCACCCCCAGCCAGAGGCCCCTAGACAAATATTTCGGCCCGTTTCCCTGGCAAACAAAAGTAAGCTACCCCGCTTCTGGATGGCAGATTGCAGGAGCCACTTTGCACCATCAAACCAGCCCAACTTGGCACTGGTGCCACCTCTGGTCTGGGAACCATCCTGCGTATCGTGGGTTCTAAGGAGCCAGCTGGCCACTCCCAGCCACAGGCCCCCAAACACAAACAACGGCGCTTTTCCCTGGAAAACAAAACTCGCCTGCCAACTTTTTGATGGCAGATTGCCGGAGCCACTTGGTACTATCAAACCAGCCCAACTTGGCACTGGTGCCACCATGGGTCTGGTCACCATCCTGCCTATCGTAGCTTTTCAGGAGCCAGCCGGTCACTCCCAGCCATAGGCCCCCAGACACAAACCTCGGCCCGTTTCCCTGGCAAACAAAAGTAAGCTGCCCCGCTTCTGCATGGCAGATTGCAGGAGCTATTTAGTACTATCAAACCAGCCCGACTTGGCACTGGTGACACCTCTGGTCTGGGAACCATCCCGCCTATCGTGGATTTTTAGGGGCCAGCCGGCCACTATCAGCCATATGCCCCCAAAAACAAACCACGGCCCTTTTCTCTGGCAAACAAAACTCAACTGCCCCTCTTCTGGATGGCAAATTTTAGGACGCACTTTGTACTACGAAAACCGCCCGACGTGGCACTGGTGCCACCTTGTGTCAGGGAACCATCCTGTATATCGAGCTTTTTAAGGAGCCAGCCGGCCACGCCCAGCCATATAACACCAAAAACAAACCACGGACCATTTCTCATGGAAACAAAAATCCGCTGCCCCGCGTCTGGATGGCAGATTGCAGGAGCCACTTTGCACCATCAAACCAGCCTGACTTGGCACTGGTGCCACCTTGGGTCTGGGAACAATCCTGCATATCGTGGATTCTAAGGAGCCAGCCGGCCACTCCCAGCCACAGGCCCCCAAACACAAACAACGGCGCTTTACCCTGGAAAACAAAACTCGCCTGCCAGCTTTTTGATGGCAGATTGCAGGAGCCACTTGGTACTATCAAATCATCCCAACTTGGCACTGGTGCCACTATGGGTCTGGGAACCATCCTGCCTATTGTAGCATTTCAGGAGCCAGCCGGTCACTCCCAGCCATAGGCCCCCAGACACAAACCTCGGACCGTTTCCCTGGCAAACAAAATTAAGCTGCCCCGCTTCTGGATGGCAGATTGCAGGAGCCACTTGGTAGTGTCAAACCAGCCCGACTTGGCACTGGTGCCACCTTGGGTCTGGGAACCATCCGGCGTATCGTGGATTCTAAGCAGCCACCCGGCCACTCTGAGCCACAGGCGCCCAAACACAAACAATGGCGCTTTTCCCTGGAAAACAAAAATCGCCTGCCAACATTTTGATGGCAGATTGCAGGAGCCACTTGGTGCTATCAAACCAGCTCAACTTGGCACTGGTGCCACCATGGGTCTGGTCACCATCCTGCCTATCGTAGCTTTTCAGGCGCCAGCCGGTCACTCCCAGCCATAGACCCCCAGACACAAACCTCGGCCCGTTTCCCTGGAAAACAAAAGTAAGCTGCCCCGCTTCTGGATGGCAGATTGCAGGAGCCACTTGGTACTATCAAATCAGCCCAACTTGGCACTGGTGCCACCATGGGTCTGGTAAACATCCTGCCTATCGTAGCATTTCAGGAGCCAGACGGTCACTCCCTGCCATAGGCCCCCAGCCACAAACCTCGGCCCGTTTCCCTGGCAAACAAAAGTAAATTGCCCCGCTTTTGGATGGCAGATTGCAGGATGCATTTGGTACTATCAAACCTGCCCGACTTGGCCCTGGTGCCACCTTGGCTCTGGGAACCATGCTGCGTAACGTAGATTCTACGAGGACAGGCGGCCACTCCCAGCCACAGGCCTCTAAACAAAAACAACGGCGCTTTTCCCTGGAAAACAAAACTCGCCTGCCAAATTTTTGATGGCAGATTGCAGGAGCCACTTGGTACTATCAAACCAGCCCAACTTGGTACTGGTTCCACTTTGGGTCTGGTCACCATCCTGCCTATCGTAGCTTTTCAGGAGCCAGGCGGTCACTCCCAGCCATAGGCCCCCAGACAAATATCTCGGCCCGTTTCCCTGGCAAACAAAAGTAAGCTGCCCCGCTTCTGGATGGCAGATTGCAGGAGCCACATGGTACTATCAAACCAGGCCAACATGGCACTGGTGCCACCTTGGCTCTGGGAACCATCCTGCCTATCGTGGATTTTCAGGGGCCACCCGGCCACTCTGAGCCACAGGCACCCAAACACAAACAATGGCGCTTTTCCCTGGAAAACAAAAATCGCCTGCCAACATTTTGATGGCAGATTGCAGGAGCCACTTGGTGCTATCAAACCAGCTCAACTTGGCACTGGTGCCACCATGGGTCTGGTCACCATCCTGCCTATCGTAGCTTTTCAGGCGCCAGCCGGTCACTCCCAGCCATAGACCCCCAGACACAAACCTCGGCCCGTTTCCCTGGAAAACAAAAGTAAGCTGCCCCGCTTCTGGATGGCAGATTGCAGGAGCCACTTGGTACTATCAAATCAGCCCAACTTGGCACTGGTGCCACCATGGGTCTGGTAAACATCCTGCCTATCGTAGCATTTCAGGAGCCAGACGGTCACTCCCTGCCATAGGCCCCCAGCCACAAACCTCGGCCCGTTTCCCTGGCAAACAAAAGTAAATTGCCCCGCTTTTGGATGGCAGATTGCAGGATGCATTTGGTACTATCAAACCTGCCCGACTTGGCCCTGGTGCCACCTTGGCTCTGGGAACCATGCTGCGTAACGTAGATTCTACGAGGACAGGCGGCCACTCCCAGCCACAGGCCTCTAAACAAAAACAACGGCGCTTTTCCCTGGAAAACAAAACTCGCCTGCCAAATTTTTGATGGCAGATTGCAGGAGCCACTTGGTACTATCAAACCAGCCCAACTTGGTACTGGTTCCACTTTGGGTCTGGTCACCATCCTGCCTATCGTAGCTTTTCAGGAGCCAGGCGGTCACTCCCAGCCATAGGCCCCCAGACAAATATCTCGGCCCGTTTCCCTGGCAAACAAAAGTAAGCTGCCCCGCTTCTGGATGGCAGATTGCAGGAGCCACATGGTACTATCAAACCAGGCCAACATGGCACTGGTGCCACCTTGGCTCTGGGAACCATCCTGCCTATCGTGGATTTTCAGGGGCCAGCCGGCCACTCTCAGCCATATGCCCCCAAACACATACCACGGCCCTTTGCTCTGGCAAACAAAACTCAACTGCCCCTCTTCTGGATGGCAAATTGCAGGACGCACTTGGTACTACGAAAACAGCCCGACTTGGCACTGATGCCACCTTGGGTCAGGGAACAATCCTGCGTATCGATCATTTTAAGGAGCCAGCCGGCCACGTCCAGCCATATAACCCCAAAAAAAAACCACGGAACTTTTCTCCAGCAAACAAAAATCCGCTGCCCCGCGTCTGAATGGCAGATTTCAGGAGCTATTTAGTATTATCAAACCAGCCCGACTTGGCACTGGTGCCACCATGAGTCTGGTAACCATCCTGCCTATCGTAGCTTTTCAGTAGCCAGCCGGTCACTCCCAGCCATAGGCCCCCAGAAAAATACCTCGGCCCGTTTCCCTGGGAAACAAAAGTAAGCTGTCCCGCTTCTGGATGGCAGATTGCAGGAGTCACTTTGCACCATCAAACCAGCCCGACTTGGCACTGGTGCCACCTCTGGTCTGGGACCCATCCTGCGTATCGTGGATTCTAAGGAGACAGCTGGCCACTCCCAGCCACAGGCCCCCAAACAAAAACAACGGCGCTTTTCCCTGGAAAACAAAACTCGCTTGCAAACTTTTTGATGGCAGATTGCAGGAGCCACTTGGTACTATCAAACCACCCCAACCTGGCAACAAGTGGTTCCTGCAATCTGACATCCAGAAGCGGGGCAGCTTACTTTTGTTTGCCAGGGAAACGGACCGTTGTTTGTGTTTGGAGGCGTATGGCTGGGAGAGGCCGACTGGCTCCTTAAAATCCACGATACGCAGGATGGTTCCCAGACCAGAGGTGGCACCAGTGCCAAGTCGGGCTGGTTTGATAGTACCAAGTGGCTCCTGCAATCTGCCATCCAGAAGCGGGGCAGCTTACTTTTGTTTGCCAGGGAAACGGGCCGAGGTTTGTGACTGGGGACCTATGGCTGGGAGTGACCGGCTGGCTCCTGAAAAGTTACGATAGGCAGGATGGTGACCAGACCCATGGTGGCACCAGTGCCAAGTTGGGCTGGTTTGATAGTACCAAGTGGCTCCTGTAATCTGCCATCAAATAGTTGGTAGGCGAGTTTTGTTTTCCAGGGAAAAGCGCCGTTGTTTGTGTTAAGGGGCCTGTGGTAGGGAGTGGCCGGCTGGCTAATTAGAATCCACGATACGCAGGATGGTTCCCAGACCAGATGTGGGACTAGTGCCAAGACGGGTTAGTTTGATGGTGCAAAGTGGCTCCTGCAATCTGCCATCCAGAAGCGGGGTAGCTTACTTTTGTTTGCCAGGGAAACGGGCCGAGCTTTTTGTCTGGGGGCGTATGGCTGGGAGTGACCGGCTGGCTCCTTAAAAGCTACGATAGGCAGGATGGTGACCAGACCCATGGTGGCACCAGTGCCAAGTTGGGCTGATTTGATAAAACCAAGTGGCTCCTGCAATCTGCCATCAAAAAGTTGGCAGGAGAGTTTTGTTTTCCAGGGAAAAGCGCCGTTGTTTGTGTTTGGGGGCCTGTGGCTGGGAGTGGCCGGCTGGCTCCTTAGAATCCACGATACGCAGGATGGTTCCCAGACCCAAGGTGGCACCAGTGCCAAGTTGTCTGCTTTGATAGTACCAAGTGGTTCCTGCAATCTGCCATCCAGAAGCGGGGCAGCTTACTTTTGTTTGCCAGGGAAACGGGCCGAGGTTTGTGTCTGGGGGCCTATGGCTGCGAGTGACCCGCTGGCTCCTGAAAAACTACGATAGGCAGGATGGTGACCAGACCCATGGTGGCACCAGTGCCAAGTTGGGCTGGTTTGATAGTACCAAGTGGCTCCTGCAATCTGCCATCAAAATGTTGGCAGGCGAGTTTTGATTTCCAGGGAAAAGCGCCGTTGTTTGTGTTTGGGGGCCTGTGGCTGGGAGTGGCCGGCTTGCTAATTGGAATCCACGATACGCAGGATGGTTCCCAGACCTGACGTGGCACCAGTGCCAAGTCGGGCTAGTTTGATGCTGCAAAGTGGCTCCTGCAATCGGCCATGCAGAAGCGGGGTAGCTTACTTTTGTTTGCCAGGGAAAATGGCCGAGGTTTTTGTCTGGGGCCTATGGCTGGGAGTGACCGGCTGGCTCCTGAAAAGCTACGATAGGCAGGATGGTGACCAGACCCATGGTGGCACCAGTGCCAAGTTGGGCTGATTTGATAGTAGCAAGTGGCTCCTGCAATCTGCCATCAAAAAGTTGGCAGGCGAGTTTTGTTTTCCAGGGAAAAGCGCCGTTGTTTGTGTTTGGGGGCCTGTAGCTGGGAGTGACCGGCTGGTTCCTTAGAATCCACGATACGCAGGATGGTTCCCAGACCAGAGGTGGCACCAGTGCCAAGTCGGGCTGGTTTGATAGTACCAAGTGGCTCCTGCAATCTGCCATCCAGAAGCGGGGCAGCTTACTTTTGTTTTCCAGGGAAAAGCGCCGTTGTTTGTGTTTGGGGGCCTGTGGGTGGGAGTGGCCGGCTGGCTCCTGAAAAGTTACGATAGGCAGGATGGTGACCAGACCCATGGTGGCACCAGTGCCAAGTCGGGCTGGTTTGATAGTACCAAGTGGCTCCTGCAATCTGCCATCAAAAAGTTGGCAGGCGAGTTTTGTTTTCCAGGGAAAAGCGCCGTTGTGTGTGTTTTGGGGCCTGTGGCTGGGAGTGGCCGGCTGGCTCCTTAGAATCCACGATACGCAGCATGGTATCCAGACCCAAGGTGGTACCAGTGCCAAGTTGGGCTGGTTTGATAATACCAAGTGGTTCCTGCAAACTCCATCAAAAAGTTGGCAGGCGTGTTTTGTTTTCCACGGAACAGCGCCGTTGATTTTGTTTGGGGGCCTGTGGCTGGGAGTGGCCGGCTGGCTCCTTAGAATCCACGATACGCAGGATGGTTCCCAGACCCAAGGTGGCACCAGTGCCAAGTCGGGCTGGTTTGATTACACCAAGTGGCTCCTGCAATCTGCCATCCAGAAGTGAGGCAGCTAAGTTTTGTTTGCGAGAAAAAAGGGCCGTGGTTTTTGTTGGGGGCCTATGGCTGGGAGTAGCCGGCTGGCTCCTTAAAATCCACGATAGGCAGGATGGTTCCCAGACCCAAGGTGGCACCAGTGTCAAGTTGGGCTGGTTTGATAGTACCAAGTGGCTCCTGCAAGCTGCCATCCAGAAGCGGGGAAGCTGAGTTTTGTTTGCCAGAGAAAAAGTCTGTGGTTTTTGTTTGGGGGCCTGTGGCTGGCAGTGGCCGGCTGGCTCCTGAAAATCCACGATACGCAGCATGGTTCCCAGACCCAAGGTGGCACCAGTACAAAGTGGGGCTCTTTTGACAGTGTCAAGTGCCTCCTGCAATCTCCCATCCAGAAGCGGGGCAGCTGAGTTTTTTTTGCCAGGGAAACGGACCTTTGTTTTTGTTTGGGGTCTGTGGCCGAGAGTGGTCGGCTGTCTCCTGACAATCCACAATACGCAGGATGGTTCCCAGACCAAAGGTGGCACCAGTGCCAAGTCGTGCTGGTTTGATAGTACCAAGTGCCTCCTGCAATCTGCCATCCAGAAGCGGGGCAGCTGAGTTTTGTTTGCCAGAGAAAAGGGCCGTGGGTTGTGTTTGGGGGCATATGGCTGGGAGTGGCCACCTGGCTCCTTAAAATGCACGATACGCCGCATGGTAACCAGACGCAAGGTGGCACCAGTGCCAAGTCGGGCTGTTTTTGTAGTACCCAGTGGCTCCTGCAATTTGCCATCCAGAAGCGGGGCAGCTAAATTTTGTTTGCTAGAGAAAAGGGCTGTGGTTTGTGTTTGGGGGCCTATGGCCGAGAGTGGTAGGCTGGCCCCTGAAAATCAACGATAGGCAGGATGGTTCCCAGATCCAAGGTGGCACCAGTGCCAAGTAAGGCTGGTTGTATGGTTCAAAGTGACTCCTGCAATCTGCCATCCAGAAGCGGGACAGCTGAGTTTTTTTTGCCAGAGAAAAGGTCCGTGGTTTCTTTTTGGGGCATACGGCTGGGAATTGCCGGCTGGCTCCTTAAAATGCTCGATACGCAGGATGGTTCCCAGAGCCAAGGTGGCACCACTGCCAAGTCGGGCTCTTTTTGTAGTACCAAGTGCGTCCTGCAATTTGCCATCCAGAAGAGGGGCAGTTGAGTTTTGTTTGCCAGAGAAAAGGGCCGAGGTTTGTGTTTGGGAGCATATGGCTGGGAATGACCGGCTGGCCCCTGAAAATCCACGATACGCCGGATGGTTCCCAGATCCAAGGTGGTACCATTACCAAGTCGGGCTGGTTTGATAGTCCCAAGTGGCTCCTGCAATCTGCCATCCAGAAGCGGGGCAGCTGAGTTTTGTTTGCCAGGGAAATGGGCCGTTGTTTGTGTTTGGGGGCCTGTGGCTGGGAGTGTTCGGCTGGTTCCTGAATATGTACGATACGCAGGATTGTTCCCAGATCCAAGGTGGCAGCAGTGCCATGTTGTGCTGGTGTGATAGTCCCAAGTGGCTCCTGCAATCTGCCATCCAGAAGTGGGGCAGCTGATTTTTGTTTGCCAGAGAAAAGGTCCGTGGTTTGTGTTTGGGGGCATATGGCTGAGAGTGGCCGGCTGGCCCCTGAAAATCCACGATACACAGGATGGTTCCCAGATCCAAGGTGGCACCTGTGCCAAGTCGGGCTGATTTGATAGTACTAAGTAGCTCCTGCCATCTGCCATCCAGAAGCGGGGCAGCTTACTTTTGTTTGCCAGGGAAACGGGCCGAGGTTTCTGTTTGGGGGCCTATGGCTGGGAGTGACCGGCTGGCTCCTGAAAAGCTACAATAGGCAGGATGGTTCCCAGAGCCAAGGTGGCACCAGTGCCAAGTTGGGCTGGTTTGATAGTACCAAGTGGCTCCTGCAATCTGCCATCCAGAAGCAGGGCAGCTGAGTTTTGTTTGCCAGAGAAAAGGGCTTGGTTTGTGTTTGGGGGCATATGGCTGGGTGTGGCCAGCTGGCTCCTTAAAATGCACGATATGCAACATGGCTCCCAGACCCATAGTGGCACCAGTGCCAAGTCGGGCTGGTTTGATAGTACCAAGTGGCTCCTGCAATCTTCCATGATCACGTGGAGAAATACTTTCTGGTTTCAGCCATATGCTCTTTCTTCTCTCCCTCAACTTCTCTATCACCTCTCATCTGGTTCACATGCGCTGTCTTCAAGGTCCACAGGCTACTTTTCACAGAATCTTCTGGCCTGATGAAGTAAGAATGATGAATAGAACAGAGCTGGGATCTATTTTCCAGTTTGGATAAAATGCATTCTGCACACAAATCCAAGGAGAACGTGCTGCCCCAATGCCCAGAAAATCTTTCACTCCTGCTAGTGTTCTACGTCAACCGCAACTTAGTCTGAAAGAAAAGCTTTTTCTCTGAGAGCATCTGAGAGGTTTGCATGAAGCACTGATATCTGACATATGCAATTTTGAATAGGAGAGGAAAAAGAAAATGGCAAGGAGTTTTTAATTTTAGTGGTTTCAATTTTAATTTCCGTGCACTTTTTCAAAACTTGTCAGCTCAAATGCCCATCAACATCTTTTAGTCATCTGTAAGTCAGTATTCATATAAAATGTGCTTCAAATCCAAAGAATTTCAAATTTGCACTCCAAGCTTCTATGCCTAGATTTATGATTTCCTACACATATTAGATGAAAGGAAGGCCTTTTTTACTGTGGGAGTGCTGGAACACTGGAACAGGTTGCCCAGAGAAGTTGTGGGTGTCCCATCCCTGAAAGTATTCAAGGTCACCTTGGACGGGGCTTGGAGCAGCAACAAAGGAGAAGCTTGATGGTAGAGAAACAAAGTTGGACTATAGAAGAAACTCGGATTGAAGTATAGGATCAAGTTTTCTCTCAGCTCTTGGGGTAAATTCAAAGTTGTACAAAATGACATTTATCTGTGCTATTCACTACTGTAACAGAAAGTTTCATGAAAACTGTACAGAAGATAGTAAATTTTAAAAGAGATAAGAATTACAGCATAAAATCCATGGGATAGGTTACAACATGAGACACTCTCTAAGAGAAAATCTCTGTGTTTCAGCACTTCATCGGGGTAAGATTTCATGAAGTGCCAAAGAAGGCGGCAAAATATCATTCGGGACATTATTTACTGGAATTCAGCCTGGCCATTAGTAGGAACTGCCTTTGAACATATCATGTAGATATACCACACACGCTTTCCCTTCACTGAAAAATTACTGTTTACAACAAATAAGCAATTGACGATCAAAATTGATTGAAAGCATCTTAAACATGTCAAGTATTTCATTGTAGATGATCTGTGATCCAAATGCTTCTTCCACCTTCGAGAGGGACAGAAGAATTCTTCCATATTATGATGGTTTAAAATTGTATCAACCAATGTTTTCTGCTGAAAAGATATCATCTATTTTTTTCTATTTTTGGAAGAAAATATTCCTAGACATACAACAGGTGAGAACTAAGTAATTTTAAAGAAACAAATGAAATGAAAATATTCTGTAAATAGAATGAAATGAAAAGCTGTGTTTTAAATAGGAGCTAAATATTAAACAGAATTTTTGTACCAGGCATTTGAATTACTGCACCAGCTCTTTTGCCCATCAAGAGAGGCATTTAGCATTTCAGTCTTTTCCAAGGTGTTCATGATCTGCTATGCTGATCTCTGTGTGTGCCTAGGTGTGTGTGGAGGGGGGGGCATATGAAGGGGAGTGTGTATGTTTGCTTTACAATTGTTGTGGCAGATTCATGCCTCAGCTCCACATTTTGTTTTAAAAAGGTCACACCGAGTGGATATGAAGTTTACTATCAACAAGAGATCGATTCCCAAATCATCCATTTGACTCTCCCTTATAAATCATGTGCTTTGTTGCATATTTTATCAAATATACTTTCAAGCCAGATGGAGGAAGGAGGATGTGGGAATCCCTCCACCATCTTGCAACTTTTATGTAAGTAGGTTTTCAAGAAAATCATCATTTCTCTTTTAAATATGTCTGGAACAGGCATGATGGTAGTGTCAACCTGTTGGAGTTTTTGTTGCTGGAAGAAGTTGTACAAAAGGATTGGTTTTTACATT
The DNA here is from genome assembly GCF_035770615.1 of Melospiza melodia melodia. Classification (NCBI taxonomy): domain Eukaryota; kingdom Metazoa; phylum Chordata; class Aves; order Passeriformes; family Passerellidae; genus Melospiza; species Melospiza melodia. The sequence continues at coordinate 53,568,943 of NC_086198.1, forward strand.
GACCAGTTACTGAATCAAGCGCAGGAATACATTGGAAATTTAGCTGGGGGTTCCTTTTCCCAGCAGACTACTTCTAGAACGAGCTTGTACACTGAAGCTGACTCTTTTGCTCTCTTTTTGTTTCTTTCCTATTTTCTTGGCTTCTTTGCCACTATCTAGACAATTTTGGAACTTTGTTCCCAACTAAAATGGTTTCAATAGTCTGATTGTGATCATACATTTTTACAAGGAATTTTTAAAATCTTTCCTCGAGTCCAGAAAGTCAAGGACTTAGATCTTTTTCTTCCCTTATCAATATTGCCATGAAATTGATAAATAAAGACCAACTCTTTATTTTTGTTTTTAACCCACGTAGATAATTCCCATCCATTAATCCATTTTGTGGACCAATAGCTGCCATTCTGATGGAAGCTGTCACTTCTTAACAATAGGCATTCTGTGACTATGTTGACTGCACTTTGGGTGAAGATCCTAACTGGTCTTAGATATACATAGGGAGAAATTTGCTCAGCCAGTGTCAGTCTTAAGCATGCGTATCAGAAGATCTTTCTAGAGCTGGGAATTTTCCCATGAAAGGGATTCAGTTAGGGAAGAGACACTTGTGCCAGAGTTTTACATTCTTCTTGAACACTGCTTAAGGAACTTAGATGCCATGTCCATTTGGATCTCTGTCTGCACAGAACTTTGTCATGCCAGTGCTTTGAAATGCATCTTGAAGAGAATTCACTAGCACAGAATGAAAGAGAGTGGAAGGGGTTGGTGGGGCTAACCAGGCCCAACCCCCCTGCCTAAACCAGGATACCTAGAGCCTCTTGCCCAGGATTCTATCTGGGTGTACTTTTAATGTCTTCAAAGATCCAGGCTCCACAATCTTTCTGGGCAGTCTGTGCCGTGGTTCAGTCACCCTGACAGTAAAGAAACATTTACTGATGTTCAAAGGCAATCTCCTGTATTTCAGTGTGTGCCCACTGCCTCTTGTCTTTTCCCTCAGCATCACTGAAAAGACACTGATTCCCTCCCCTTTGCACTATTGCTTCCATATGTATGTGTGATGCCATGTAGAGGTATGTCAAAAACCTCCCTGAAGCCCAGGCAGATAATATTCCCTTCATCTACCAGTCAAGTTGATTCATCAGAGGAGTTTAAAGTGATGTTCAGCATGAAATTCCCCTGAAAAATCATGCTAACTACATTATTTGGTCATCTGTCATGTGCCTGGCAAGGATTTCCAGGAAGAGCTGCTTCATCAACTTCCTGGGGATAAAAAAGAGGCTGGCTGGTTTATACTATGGCGAGTCCTCTTAATTGCCTTTTTTGAAGATGGGTGTCATTTGCTAACATCCACTCTTTAGCCTCTCTTGTCGTCTACATCTTAGCAAAACGCTTTTCCACTATGTCTGGCTAGGAAAAACTGTGCCAGCACAGAAAACATCTCCCATCGTGTTCTAGAAGTTGCACGGATGTCTGCCAAGTGTTTGGCAGGAAGAAAAGAAAAGTTGTCCAAAACAGCTTCCAATCGAATGTTCATGTGATTGGAAAAGTCAGGAGAGTGCAAAGGTACTGTTTTCTATCAGTTGGCAAGGTGCGCACACAATCCCAGTGTTGTACAGCTTGCTTCTTCACCTTCCCGAAGCTGCCGCTCTCGCCGGCTGCCGGAGCCCAAGAAGCGGCTTCTTCGCGCAAAGACGATTGTGCCGCTCACAGGGCTCTCCTTAGCGCGGCTTCTGCCGAAAGACGCCCGGCAGCGGCTCTTACCTCCGGAGAGCATCCTACCTTCGTCTTTAGCTCCTCTTCTCATCTACACCTCGGCAAAACGCTTTTCCACTATGTCTGGCTAGGAAAAACTGTGCCAGCACAGAAAACATCTCCCATCGTGTTCTAGAAGTTGCACGGATGTCTGCCAAGTGTTTGGCAGGAAGAAAAGAAAAGTTGTCCAAAACAGCTTCCAATCGAATGTTCCTGTGATTGGAAAAGTCAGGAGAGTGCAAAGGTACTGTTTTCTATCAGTTGGCAAGGTGCGCACACAATCCCAGTGTTGTACAGCTTGCTTCTTCACCTTCCCGAAGCTGCCGCTCTCGCCGGCTGCCGGAGCCCAAGAAGCGGCTTCTTCGCGCAAAGACGATTGTGCCGCTCACAGGGCTCTCCTTAGCGCGGCTTCTGCCGAAAGACGCCCGGCAGCGGCTCTTACCTCCGGAGAGCATCCTACCTTCGTCTTTCGCGTCTTATGTAGTCTACATCTTAGCAAAACGCTTTTCCACTATGTCTGGCTACGAAAAACCGTGCCAGCACAGAAAACATCTCCCATCGTGTTCTAGAAGTTGCACGGATGTCTGCCAAGTGTTTGGCAGGAAGAAAAGAAAAGTTGTCCAAAACAGCTTCCAATCGAATGTTCCTGTGATTGGAAAAGTCAGGAGTGCAAAGGTACTGTTTTCTATCAGTTGGCAAGGTGCGCACACAATCCCAGTGTTGTACAGCTTGCTTCTTCACCTTCCCGAAGCTGCCACTCTCAGGAGGTAAGAGCCGCTGCCGGGCGTCTTTCGGCAGAAGCCGCGCTAAGGAGAGCCCTGTGAGCGGCACAATCGTCTTTGCGCGAAGAAGCCGCTTCTTGGGCTCCGGCAGCCGGCGAGAGCGGCAGCTTCGGGAAGGTGAAGAAGCAAGCTGTACAACACTGGGATTGTGTGCGCACCTTGCCAACTGATAGAAAACAGTACCTTTGCACTCTCCTGACTTTTCCAATCACAGGAACATTCGATTGGAAGCTGTTTTGGACAACTTTTCTTTTCTTCCTGCCAAACACTTGGCAGACATCCGTGCAACTTCTAGAACACGATGGGAGATGTTTTCTGTGCTGGCACAGTTTTTCCTAGCCAGACATAGTGGAAAAGCGTTTTGCTAAGATGTAGACTACAAAAGACGCGAAAGACGAAGGTTGGATGCTCTCCGGAGGTAAGAGCCGCTGCCGGGCGTCTTTCGGCAGAAGCCGCGCTAAGGAGAGCCCTGTGAGTGGCACAATCGTCTTTGCGCGAAGAAGCCGCTTCTTGGGCTCCGGCAGCCGGCGAGAGCGGCAGCTTCGGGAAGGTGAAGAAGCAAGCTGTACAACACTGGGATTGTGTGCGCACCTTGCCAACTGATAGAAAACAGTACCTTTGCACTCTCCTGACTTTTCCAATCACAGGAACATTCGATTGGAAGCTGTTTTGGACAACTTTTCTTTTCTTCCTGCCAAACACTTGGCAGACATCCGTGCAACTTCTAGAACACGATGGGAGATGTTTTCTGTGCTGGCACAGTTTTTCCTAGCCAGACATAGTGGAAAAGCTTTTTGCCGAGGTGTAGATGAGAAGAGGAGCTAAAGACGAAGGTAGGATGCTCTCCGGAGGTAAGAGCCGCTGCCGGGCGTCTTTCGGCAGAAGCCGCGCTAAGGAGAGCCCTGTGAGCGGCACAATCGTCTTTGCGCGAAGAAGCCGCTTCTTGGGCTCCGGCAGCCGGCGAGAGCGGCAGCTTCGGGAAGGTGAAGAAGCAAGCTGTACAACACTGGGATTGTGTGCGCACCTTGCCAACTGATAGAAAACAGTACCTTTGCACTCTCCTGACTTTTCCAATCACAGGAACATTCGATTGGAAGCTGTTTTGGACAACTTTTCTTCCTGCCAAACACTTGGCAGACATCCGTGCAACTTCTAGAACACGATGGGAGATGTTTTCTGTGCTGGCACAGTTTTTCCTAGCCAGACATAGTGGAAAAGCGTTTTGCTAAGATGTAGACTACAAAAGACGCGAAAGACGAAGGTAGGATGCTCTCCGGAGGTAAGAGCCGCTGCCGGGCGTCTTTCGGCAGAAGCCGCGCTAAGGAGAGCCCTGTGAGCGGCACAATCGTCTTTGCGCGAAGAAGCCGCTTCTTGGGCTCCGGCAGCCGGCGAGAGCGGCAGCTTCGGGAAGGTGAAGAAGCAAGCTGTACAACACTGGGATTGTGTGCGCACCTTGCCAACTGATAGAAAACAGTACCTTTGCACTCTCCTGACTTTTCCAATCACAGGAACATTCGATTGGAAGCTGTTTTGGACAACTTTTCTTTTCTTCCTGCCAAACACTTGGCAGACATCCGTGCAACTTCTAGAACACGATGGGAGATGTTTTCTGTGCTGGCACAGTTTTTCCTAGCCAGACATAGTGGAAAAGCTTTTTGCCGAGGTGTAGATGAGAAGAGGAGCTAAAGACGAAGGTAGGATGCTCTCCGGAGGTAAGAGCCGCTGCCGGGCGTCTTTCGGCAGAAGCCGCGCTAAGGAGAGCACTGTGAGCGGCACAATCGTCTTTGCGCGAAGAAGCCGCTTCTTGGGCTCCGGCAGCCGGCGAGAGCGGCAGCTTCGGGAAGGTGAAGAAGCAAGCTGTACAACACTGGGATTGTGTGCGCACCTTGCCAACTGATAGAAAACAGTACCTTTGCACTCTCCTGACTTTTCCAATCACAGGAACATTCGATTGGAAGCTGTTTTGGACAACTTTTCTTTTCTTCCTGCCAAACACTTGGCAGACATCCGTGCAACTTCTAGAACACGATGGGAGATGTTTTCTGTGCTGGCACAGTTTTTCCTAGCCAGACATAGTGGAAAAGCGTTTTGCTAAGATGTAGACTACAAAAGACGCGAAAGACGAAGGTAGGATGCTCTCCGGAGGTAAGAGCCGCTGCCGGGCGTCTTTCGACAGAAGCCGCGCTAAGGAGAGCACTGTGAGCGGCACAATCGTCTTTGCGCGAAGAAGCCGCTTCTTGGGCTCCGGCAGCCGGCGAGAGCGGCAGCTTCGGGAAGGTGAAGAAGCAAGCTGTACAACACTGGGATTGTGTGCGCACCTTGCCAACTGATAGAAAACAGTACCTTTGCACTCTCCTGACTTTTCCAATCACAGGAACATTCGATTGGAAGCTGTTTTGGACAACTTTTCTTTTCTTCCTGCCAAACACTTGGCAGACATCCGTGCAACTTCTAGAACACGATGGGAGATGTTTTCTGTGCTGGCACAGTTTTTCCTAGCCAGACATAGTGGAAAAGCTTTTTGCCGAGGTGTAGATGAGAAGAGGAGCTAAAGACGAAGGTAGGATGCTCTCCGGAGGTAAGAGCCGCTGCCGGGCGTCTTTCGGCAGAAGCCGCGCTAAGGAGAGCCCTGTGAGCGGCACAATCGTCTTTGCGCGAAGAAGCCGCTTCTTGGGCTCCGGCAGCCGGCGAGAGCGGCAGCTTCGGGAAGGTGAAGAAGCAAGCTGTACAACACTGGGATTGTGTGCGCACCTTGCCAACTGATAGAAAACAGTACCTTTGCACTCTCCTGACATTTCCAATCACAGGAACATTCGATTGGAAGCTGTTTTGGACAACTTTTCTTTTCTTCCTGCCAAACACTTGGCAGACATCCGTGCAACTTCTAGAACACGATGGGAGATGTTTTCTGTGCTGGCACAGTTTTTCCTAGCCAGACATAGTGGAAAAGCGTTTTGCCGAGGTGTAGATGAGAAGAGGAGCTAAAGACGAAGGTAGGATGCTCTCCGGAGGTAAGAGCCGCTGCCGGGCGTCTTTCGGCAGAAGCCGCGCTAAGGAGAGCACTGTGAGCGGCACAATCGTCTTTGCGCGAAGAAGCCGCTTCTTGGGCTCCGGCAGCCGGCGAGAGCGGCAGCTTCGGGAAGGTGAAGAAGCAAGCTGTACAACACTGGGATTGTGTGCGCACCTTGCCAACTGATAGAAAACAGTACCTTTGCACTCTCCTGACTTTTCCAATCACAGGAACATTCGATTGGAAGCTGTTTTGGACAACTTTTCTTTTCTTCCTGCCAAACACTTGGCAGACATCCGTGCAACTTCTAGAACACGATGGGAGATGTTTTCTGTGCTGGCACAGTTTTTCCTAGCCAGACATAGTGGAAAAGCTTTTTGCCGAGGTGTAGATGAGAAGAGGAGCTAAAGACGAAGGTAGGATGCTCTCCGGAGGTAAGAGCCGCTGCCGGGCGTCTTTCGGCAGAAGCCGCGCTAAGGAGAGCACTGTGAGCGGCACAATCGTCTTTGCGCGAAGAAGCCGCTTCTTGGGCTCCGGCAGCCGGCGAGAGCGGCAGCTTCGGGAAGGTGAAGAAGCAAGCTGTACAACACTGGGATTGTGTGCGCACCTTGCCAACTGATAGAAAACAGTACCTTTGCACTCTCCTGACTTTTCCAATCACAGGAACATTCGATTGGAAGCTGTTTTGGACAACTTTTGTTTTCTTCCTGCCAAACACTTGGCAGACATCCGTGCAACTTCTAGAACACGATGGGAGATGTTTTCTGTGCTGGCACAGTTTTTCCTAGCCAGACATAGTGGAAAAGCGTTTTGCTAAGATGTAGACGACAAGAGAGGCTAAAGAGTGGATGTTAGCAAATGACACCCATCTTCAAAAAAGGCAATTAAGAGGACTCGCCATAGTACAAACCAGCCAGCCTCTTTTTTATCCCCAGGAAGTTGATGAAGCAGCTCTTCCTGGAAATCCTTGCCAGGCACATGACAGATGACCAAATAATGTAGTTAGCAATATTTTTCAGGGGAATTTCATGCTGAACATCACTTTAAACTCCTCTGATGAATCAACTTGACTGGTAGATGAAGGGAATATTATCTGCCTGGGCTTCAGGGAGGTTTTTGACATACCTCTACATGGCATCACACATACATATGGAAGCAATAGTGCAAAGGGGAGGGAATCAGTGTCTTTTCAGTGATGCTGAGGGAAAAGACAAGAGGCAGTGGGCACACACTGAAATACAGGAGATTGCCTTTGAACATCAGTAAATGTTTCTTTACTGTCAGGGTGACTGAACCACGGCACAGACTGCCCAGAAAGATTGTGGAGCCTGGATCTTTGAAGACATTAAAAGTACACCCAGATAGAATCCTGGGCAAGAGGCTCTAGGTATCCTGGTTTAGGCAGGGGGGTTGGGCCTGGTTAGCCCCACCAACCCCTTCCACTCTCTTTCATTCTGTGCTAGTGAATTCTCTTCAAGATGCATTTCAAAGCACTGGCATGACAAAGTTCTGTGCAGACAGAGATCCAAATGGACATGGCATCTAAGTTCCTTAAGCAGTGTTCAAGAAGAATGTAAAACTCTGGCACAAGTGTCTCTTCCCTAACTGAATCCCTTTCATGGGAAAATTCCCAGCTCTAGAAAGATCTTCTGATACGCATGCTTAAGACTGACACTGGCTGAGCAAATTTCTCCCTATGTATATCTAAGACCAGTTAGGATCTTCACCCAAAGTGCAGTCAACATAGTCACAGAATGCCTATTGTTAAGAAGTGACAGCTTCCATCAGAATGGCAGCTATTGGTCCACAAAATGGATTAATGGATGGGAATTATCTACGTGGGTTAAAAACAAAAATAAAGAGTTGGTCTTTATTTATCAATTTCATGGCAATATTGATAAGGGAAGAAAAAGATCTAAGTCCTTGACTTTCTGGACTCGAGGAAAGATTTTAAAAATTCCTTGTAAAAATGTATGATCACAATCAGACTATTGAAACCATTTTAGTTGGGAACAAAGTTCCAAAATTGTCTAGATAGTGGCAAAGAAGCCAAGAAAATAGGAAAGAAACAAAAAGAGAGCAAAAGAGTCAGCTTCAGTGTACAAGCTCGTTCTAGAAGTAGTCTGCTGGGAAAAGGAACCCCCAGCTAAATTTCCAATGTATTCCTGCGCTTGATTCAGTAACTGGTCAATGTAAAAACCAATCCTTTTGTACAACTTCTTCCAGCAACAAAAACTCCAACAGGTTGACACTACCATCATGCCTGTTCCAGACATATTTAAAAGAGAAATGATGATTTTCTTGAAAACCTACTTACATAAAAGTTGCAAGATGGTGGAGGGATTCCCACATCCTCCTTCCTCCATCTGGCTTGAAAGTATATTTGATAAAATATGCAACAAAGCACATGATTTATAAGGGAGAGTCAAATGGATGATTTGGGAATCGATCTCTTGTTGATAGTAAACTTCATATCCACTCGGTGTGACCTTTTTAAAACAAAATGTGGAGCTGAGGCATGAATCTGCCACAACAATTGTAAAGCAAACATACACACTCCCCTTCATATGCCCCCCCCTCCACACACACCTAGGCACACACAGAGATCAGCATAGCAGATCATGAACACCTTGGAAAAGACTGAAATGCTAAATGCCTCTCTTGATGGGCAAAAGAGCTGGTGCAGTAATTCAAATGCCTGGTACAAAAATTCTGTTTAATATTTAGCTCCTATTTAAAACACAGCTTTTCATTTCATTCTATTTACAGAATATTTTCATTTCATTTGTTTCTTTAAAATTACTTAGTTCTCACCTGTTGTATGTCTAGGAATATTTTCTTCCAAAAATAGAAAAAAATAGATGATATCTTTTCAGCAGAAAACATTGGTTGATACAATTTTAAACCATCATGATATGGAAGAATTCTTCTGTCCCTCTCGAAGGTGGAAGAAGCATTTGGATCACAGATCATCTACAATGAAATACTTGACATGTTTAAGATGCTTTCAATCAATTTTGATCGTCAATTGCTTATTTGTTGTAAACAGTAATTTTTCAGTGAAGGGAAAGTGTGTGTGGTATATCTACATGATATGTTCAAAGGCAGTTCCTACTAATGGCCAGGCTGAATTCCAGTAAATAATGTCCCGAATGATATTTTGCCGCCTTCTTTGGCACTTCATGAAATCTTACCCCGATGAAGTGCTGAAACACAGAGATTTTCTCTTAGAGAGTGTCTCATGTTGTAACCTATCCCATGGATTTTATGCTGTAATTCTTATCTCTTTTAAAATTTACTATCTTCTGTACAGTTTTCATGAAACTTTCTGTTACAGTAGTGAATAGCACAGATAAATGTCATTTTGTACAACTTTGAATTTACCCCAAGAGCTGAGAGAAAACTTGATCCTATACTTCAATCCGAGTTTCTTCTATAGTCCAACTTTGTTTCTCTACCATCAAGCTTCTCCTTTGTTGCTGCTCCAAGCCCCGTCCAAGGTGACCTTGAATACTTTCAGGGATGGGACACCCACAACTTCTCTGGGCAACCTGTTCCAGTGTTCCAGCACTCCCACAGTAAAAAAGGCCTTCCTTTCATCTAATATGTGTAGGAAATCATAAATCTAGGCATAGAAGCTTGGAGTGCAAATTTGAAATTCTTTGGATTTGAAGCACATTTTATATGAATACTGACTTACAGATGACTAAAAGATGTTGATGGGCATTTGAGCTGACAAGTTTTGAAAAAGTGCACGGAAATTAAAATTGAAACCACTAAAATTAAAAACTCCTTGCCATTTTCTTTTTCCTCTCCTATTCAAAATTGCATATGTCAGATATCAGGGCTTCATGCAAACCTCTCAGATGCTCTCAGAGAAAAAGCTTTTCTTTCAGACTAAGTTGCGGTTGACGTAGAACACTAGCAGGAGTGAAAGATTTTCTGGGCATTGGGGCAGCACGTTCTCCTTGGATTTGTGTGCAGAATGCATTTTATCCAAACTGGAAAATAGATCCCAGCTCTGTTCTATTCATCATTCTTACTTCATCAGGCCAGAAGATTCTGTGAAAAGTAGCCTGTGGACCTTGAAGACAGCGCATGTGAACCAGATGAGAGGTGATAGAGAAGTTGAGGGAGAGAAGAAAGAGCATATGGCTGAAACCAGAAAGTATTTCTCCACGTGATCATGGAAGATTGCAGGAGCCACTTGGTACTATCAAACCAGCCCGACTTGGCACTGGTGCCACTATGGGTCTGGGAGCCATGTTGCATATCGTGCATTTTAAGGAGCCAGCTGGCCACACCCAGCCATATGCCCCCAAACACAAACCAAGCCCTTTTCTCTGGCAAACAAAACTCAGCTGCCCTGCTTCTGGATGGCAGATTGCAGGAGCCACTTGGTACTATCAAACCAGCCCAACTTGGCACTGGTGCCACCTTGGCTCTGGGAACCATCCTGCCTATTGTAGCTTTTCAGGAGCCAGCCGGTCACTCCCAGCCATAGGCCCCCAAACAGAAACCTCGGCCCGTTTCCCTGGCAAACAAAAGTAAGCTGCCCCGCTTCTGGATGGCAGATTGCAGGAGCTACTTAGTACTATCAAATCAGCCCGACTTGGCACAGGTGCCACCTTGGATCTGGGAACCATCCTGTGTATCGTGGATTTTCAGGGGCCAGCCGGCCACTCTCAGCCATATGCCCCCAAACACAAACCACGGACCTTTTCTCTGGCAAACAAAAATCAGCTGCCCCACTTCTGGATGGCAGATTGCAGGAGCCACTTGGGACTATCACACCAGCACAACATGGCACTGCTGCCACCTTGGATCTGGGAACAATCCTGCGTATCGTACATATTCAGGAACCAGCCGAACACTCCCAGCCACAGGCCCCCAAACACAAACAACGGCCCATTTCCCTGGCAAACAAAACTCAGCTGCCCCGCTTCTGGATGGCAGTTTGCAGGAGCCACTTGGGACTATCAAACCAGCCCGACTTGGTAATGGTACCACCTTGGATCTGGGAACCATCCGGCGTATCGTGGATTTTCAGGGGCCAGCCGGTCATTCCCAGCCATATGCTCCCAAACACAAACCTCGGCCCTTTTCTCTGGCAAACAAAACTCAACTGCCCCTCTTCTGGATGGCAAATTGCAGGAGGCACTTGGTACTACAAAAAGAGCCCGACTTGGCAGTGGTGCCACCTTGGCTCTGGGAACCATCCTGCGTATCGAGCATTTTAAGGAGCCAGCCGGCAATTCCCAGCCGTATGCCCCAAAAAGAAACCACGGACCTTTTCTCTGGCAAAAAAAACTCAGCTGTCCCGCTTCTGGATGGCAGATTGCAGGAGTCACTTTGAACCATACAACCAGCCTTACTTGGCACTGGTGCCACCTTGGATCTGGGAACCATCCTGCCTATCGTTGATTTTCAGGGGCCAGCCTACCACTCTCGGCCATAGGCCCCCAAACACAAACCACAGCCCTTTTCTCTAGCAAACAAAATTTAGCTGCCCCGCTTCTGGATGGCAAATTGCAGGAGCCACTGTGTACTACAAAAACAGCCCGACTTGGCACTGGTGCCACCTAGCGTCTGGTTACCATGCGGCGTATCGTGCATTTTAAGGAGCCAGGTGGCCACTCCCAGCCATATGCCCCCAAACACAACCCATGGCCCTTTTCTCTGGCAAACAAAACTCAGCTGCCCCGCTTCTGGATGGCAGATTGCAGGAGGCACTTGGTACTATCAAACCAGCCCGACTTGGCACTGGTGCCACCTTTGGTCTGGGAACCATCCTGCGTATTGTGGATTGTCAGGAGACAGCCGACCACTCTCGGCCACAGACCCCAATCAAAAAAAAAGGTCCGTTTCCCTGGCAAAAAAAACTCAGCTGCCCCGCTTCTGGATGGGAGATTGCAGGAGGCACTTGACACTGTCAAACGAGCCCCACTTTGTACTGGTGCCACCTTGGGTCTGGGAACCATGCTGCGTATCGTGGATTTTCAGGAGCCAGCCGGCCACTGCCAGCCACAGGCCCCCAAACAAAAACCACAGCCTTTTTCTCTGGCAAACAAAACTCAGCTGCCCCGCTTCTGGATGGCAGATTGCAGGAGCCACTTGGTACTATCAAACCAGCCCGACTTGGCACTGGTGCCACCTTGGGTCTGGGAACCATCCTGCCTATCGTGGATTTTAAGGAGCCAGCCGGCTACTCCCAGCCACAGGCCCCCAACAAAAACCACGGCCCTTTTTTCTCGCAAACAAAACTTAGCTGCCTCACTTCTGGATGGCAGATTGCAGGAGCCACTTGGTGTAATCAAACCAGCCCGACTTGGCACTGGTGCCACCTTGGGTCTGGGAACCATCCTGCGTATTGTGGATTCTAAGGAGCCAGCCGGCTACTCCCAGCCACAGGCCCCCAACAAAAACCACGGCCCTTTTTTCTCGCAAACAAAACTTAGCTGCCTCACTTCTGGATGGCAGATTGCAGGAGCCACTTGGTGTAATCAAACCAGCCCGACTTGGCACTGGTGCCACCTTGGGTCTGGGAACCATCCTGCGTATCGTGGATTCTAAGGAGCCAGCCGGCCACTCCCAGCCACAGGCCCCCAAACAAAATCAACGGCGCTGTTCCCTGGAAAACAAAACACGCCTGACAACTTTTTGATGGAGTTTGCAGGAACCACTTGGTATTATCAAACCAGCCCAACTTGGCACTGGTGCCACCTTGGGTCTGGATACCATGCTGCGTATCGTGGATTCTAAGGAGCCAGCCGGCCACTCCCAGCCACAGGCCCCCAAACACAAACAACGGCGCTTTTCCCTGGAAAACAAAACTCGCCTGCCAACTTTTTGATGGCAGATTGCAGGAGCCACTTGGTACTATCAAACCAGCCCGACTTGGCACTGGTGCCACCATGGGTCTGGTCACCATCCTGCCTATCGTAGCTTTTCAGTAGCCAGCCGGTCACTCCCAGCCATAGGCCCCCAGACACAAACCTCGGCCCGTTTCCCTGGCAAACAAAAGTAAGCTGCCCCGCTTCTGGATGGCAGATTGCAGGAGCCACTTGGTACTATCAAACCAGCCCAACTTGGCACTGGTGCCACCTCTGGTCTGGGAACCATCCTGCGTATCGTGGATTCTAAGGAGCCATCCGGCCACTCCCACCCACAGGCCCCCAAACACAAACAACGGCGCTTTTCCCTGGAAAAAAATGTAAGCTGCCCCGCTTCTGGATGGCAGATTGCAGGAGCCACTTGGTACTATCAAACCAGCCCGACTAGGCACTGGTGCCACCTCTGGTCTGTGAACCATCCCGCGTATCGTGGATTCTAAGGAGCCAGTCGGCAACTCCCAGCCACAGGCCCCCAAACACAAACAACGGCCCGTTTCCCTGGCAAAAAAAAGTAAGCTGCCCCGCTTCTGGATGGCAGATTGCAGAAGCCACTTGGTACTATCAAACTAGCCCAACTTGGCACTGGTGCCACCTCTGGTCTGGGAACCATCCTGCGTATCATGGGTTCTAAGGAGCCAGTCGGCAACTCCCAGCCACAGGCCCCCAAACACAAACCTCGGCCCGTTTCCCTGGCAAACAAAATTAAGCTGCCCCGCTTCTGGATGGCAGATTGCAGGACGCACTTGGTACTATCAGACCAGCCCGACTTGGCACTGGTGCCACCTCTGGTCTGGGAACCATCCTGCGTATCGTGGATTCTAAGGAGCCAACCGGCCACTCCCAGCCACAGGCCCCCAAACACAAACAACGGCGCTTTTCCCTGGAAAACAAAACTCGCCTGCCAAATTTCTGATGGCAGATTGCAGGAGCCACTTGGTACTATCAAACCAGCCCAACTTGGCACTGGTGCCACCATGGGTCTGGTCACCATCCTGCCTATCGTAGCTTTTCAGGAGCCAGCCGGTCACTCCCAGCCATAGGCCCCCAGACACAAACCTCGGCCCGTTTCCCTGGCAAACAAAAGTAAGCTGTCCCGCTTCTGGATGGCAGATTGCAGGACGCACTTGGTAGTATCAAACCAGCTCGACTTGGCACTGGTGCCACCTCTGGTCTGGGAACCATCCTGCGTATCGTGGATTCTAATTAGCCAGCCGGCCACTCCCAGCCACAGGCCCCCAAACACAAACAACGGCGCTTTTCCCTGGAAAACAAAACTCGCCTGCCAACTTTTTGATGGCAGATTGCAGGAGCCACTTGGTACTATCAAATCAGCCCAACTTGGCACTGGTGCCACCATGGGTCTGGTCACCATCCTGCCTATCGTAGCTTTTCAGGAGCCAGCAGGTCACCCCCAGCCATAGGCCCCGAGAAAAAAACCTCGGCCCGTTTCCCTGGCAAAAAAAAGTAAGCTACCCCGCTTCTGGATGGCAGTTTGCAGGACGCACTTGGTAGTATCAAACCAGCCCAACTTGGCACTGGTGCCACCTTGGGTCTGGGAACCATCCTGCGTATCGTGGATTCTGAGGAGCCCGCCGGCCACTCCCTGCCACAGGCACCCAAACACAAACAACGGCGCTTTTCCCTGGAAAACAAAACTCGCCTGCCAACTTTTTGATGGCGGATTGCAGGAGCCACTTGGTACTATCAAACCAGCCCAACTTGGCACTGGTGCCACCATGGGTCTGGTCACCATCCTGCCTATCGTAGCTTTTCAGGACCTAGCAGGTCACTCCCAGCCATAGGCGCCCAGACAAAAACCTCGGCCCGTTTCCCTGGCAAACAAAAGTAAGCTGCCCCGCTTCTGGATGGCAGATTGCAGGAAACACTTGGTACTATAAAACCAGCCCGACTTGGCACTGGTGCCACGTCAGGTCTGGGAACCATCCTGCGTATCGTGGATTCTAAGGAGCCAGCCGGCCACTCCCACCCACAGGCCCCCAAACACAAACAACGGCACTTTTCCCTGGAAAACAAAACTCGCCTGCCAACTATTTGAGGGCAGATTGCAGGAGCCACTTGGTACTATCAAACCAGCCCAACTTGGCACTGGTGCCACCATGGGTCTGCTCCCCATCCTGCCTATCGTAGCTTTTCAGGAGCCAGCCGGTCACTCCCAGCCATAGGCCCCCAGACACAAACCTCGGCCCGTTTCCCTGGCAAACAAAAGTAAGCTGCCCCGCTTCTGGATGGCAGATTGCAGGACGCACTTGGTACTATCAAACCAGCCCGACTTGTCACTGGTGCCACCTCTGGTCTGGGAACCATGCCGCGTATCGTGGATTCTAAGGAGCCAGCCGGCCACTCCCAGCCACAGGCCCCCAAACACAAACAACGGCGCTTTTCCCTGGAAAACAAAACTCGCCTGCCAACTTTTTGATGGCGGATTGCAGGAGCCACTTGGTACTATCAAAGCAGCCCAACTTGTCACTGGTGCCACAATGGATGTGGTCACCATCCTGCCTATCGTAGCTTTTCAGGACCTCGCCGGTCACTCCCAGCCATAGGCGCCCAGACACAAAGCTCGGCCCGTTTCCCTGGCACACAAAAGTAAGCTGCCCCGCTTCTGGATGGCAGATTGCAGGAACCACTTGGTACTATAAAACCAGCCCGACTTGGCGCTGGTGCCACCTCTGGTCTGGGAACCATCCTGCGTATCGTGGATTCTAAGGAGCCAGCCGGTCACTCCAGCCACAGGCCCCCAGACACAAACAACGGCGCTTTTCCCTGGAAAACAAAACTCGCCTGCCAACTTTTTGATGGCAGATTGCAGGAGCCACTTGGTACTATCAAACCAGCCCAACTTGACACTGGTGCCACCATGGGTCTGGTCACCATCCTGCCTATCGTAGCTTTCCAGGAGCCAGCCGGTCACTCCCAGCCATAGGCCCCCAGTCACAAACCTCGGCCCGTTTCCCTGGCAAACAAAACTAAGCTACCCCGCTTCTGGATGGCAGATTGCAGGAGCCACTTGGTACTATCAAACCAGCCCAACTTGGAACTGGTGCCACCTTGGGTCTGGGAACCATGCTGCGTATCGCAGATTCTAAGGCGCCAGTCGGCCACTCCCAGCCACAAGCCCCCAAACACAAACAACGGCGCTTTTCTCTGGCAAACAAAACTCAACTGCCCCTCTTCTGGATGGCAAATTGCAGGACGCACTTGGTACTATAAAAACAGCCCGACTTGGCACTGGTGCCACCTTGGGTCTGGGAACCATCGTGCGTATCGATCTTTTTAATGAGACAGCCGGCCACTCCCAGCCATAGGCCCCCAAACAAAAACCACAGCCTTTTTCTCTGGCAAACAAAATTCAGCTGCCCCACTTCTGGATGGCAGATTGCAGGAGCCACTTGGGACTATCACACCAGCACAACATGGCACTGGTGCCACCTTGGATCTGGGAACCATCCGGCGTATAGTGGATTTTCAGGGGTCAGCCGGTCACTCTCAGCCATAGGCCCCAAACACAAACCACGGCCCTTTTCTCTGGAAAACAAAACTCAACTGCCCCTCTTCTGGATGGCAGATTGCAGGAGCCACTGGGTACTATGAAACCAGCCCTACTTGGCACTGGTGCCACCTTGGGTCTGGGAACCATGCTGCGTATCATGGATTTTCAGGAGCCAGCCGTCCACTGCCAGCCACAGGCCCCGAAACACAAACAACAGCCTTTTTCTCTGGCAAACAAAATTCAGCTGCCCCGCTTCTGGATGGCAGATTGCAGGAACCACTTGGTACTAACAAACCAGCCCGACTTGGCACTGGTGCCACCTTGGGTCTGGGAACCATCCTGCGTATCGTGGATTCTAAGGAGCCAGCTGGCCACTCCCAGCCACAGGCCCCAAAACACACACAACGGCGCTTTTCCCTGGAAAACAAAACTCGCCTGCCAACATTTTGATGGCAGATTGCAGGAGCCACTTGGTACTATCAAACCAGCCCAACTTGGCACTGGTGCCACCATGGGTCTGGTCACCATCCTGCCTATCGTAGCTTTTCAGGAGCCAGCCGGTCACTCCCAGCCATAGGCCGCCAGACACAAACCTCGGCCTGTTTCCCTGGCACACAAAAGTAAGCTACCGCACTTCTGGATGGCAGATTGCAGGAGCCACTTTGCACCATCAAACCAGCCCGACTTGGCACTGGTGCCACCTCTGGTCTGGGAACCATGCTGCGTATCGTGGATTCTAAGGAGCCAGCCGGCCACTCCCAGCCACAGTCCCCCAAACACAAACAACGGCGCTTTTCCCTGGAAAACAAAACTCGCCTGCCAACATTTTGATGGCAGAGTGCAGGAGCCACTTGGTACTATCAAACCAGCCCAACTTGGCACTGGTGCCACCATGGGTCTGGTCACCATCCTGCCTATCGTAGCTTTTCAGGAGCCAGCCGGTCACTCCCAGCCATAGGCCCCCAGAAAAAAACCTCGGTCCGTTTCCCAGGAAAACAAAATTAAGCTGCCCTGCTTCTGGATGGCAGATTGCAGGAGCCACTTGGTGTTATCAAACCAGCCCGACTTGGCACTGGTGCCACCTTGGGTCTGGGAACCATCCTGCGTATCGTGTGTTCTAAGGAGCCCGCCGGCCACTCCCAGCCACAGTCCCCCAAACACAAACAACGGCGCTTTTCCCTGGAAAACAAAACTGGCCTGCCAACTTTTTGATGGCAGATTGCAGGAGCCACTTGGTACTATCAAACCAGCCCAACTTGGCACTGGTGCCACCATGGGTCTGGTCACCATCCTGCCTATCGTAGCTTTTCAGGAGCCAGCCGGTCACTCCCAGCCATAGGTCCCCAGACAAATACCTCGGCCCGTTTCCCTGGCAAACAAAAGTCAGCTGCCCCGCTTCTGGATGGCAGATTGCAGGAGCCACTTGGTACTATCAAACCAGCCCAACTTGACACTGGTGCCACCTTGGCTCTGGGAACCATGCTGCGTAACCCGGATTCTAAGACGACAGGCAGCCACTGCCAGCCACCGCCCTCCAAACAAAATCAACGGCGCTTTTCCCTGGAAAACAAAACTCGCCTGACAACTTTTAGATGGCAGATTGCAGGAGCCAGTTGGTACCATCAAACCAGCCCAACTTGGCACTGATGCCACCTTGGGTCTGGGAACCATCCTGCCTATCGTGGATTTTAAGGAGCCAGCCGGCTACTCCCAGCCACAGGCCCCCAACAAAAACCACGGCCCTTTTTCTCTGGCAAACAAAACTCAGCTGCCCCGCTTCTGGATGGCAGATTGCAGGAGCCACTTGGTACTATGAAACCAGCCCGACTTGGCACTGGTGCCACCTTGGGTCTGGGAACCATCCTGCCTATCGTGGATTTTAAGGAGCCAGCCGGCTACTCCCAGCCACAGGCCCCCAACAAAAACCACGGCCCTTTTTTCTCGCAAACAAAACTTAGCTGCCTCACTTCTGGATGGCAGATTGCAGGAGCCACTTGGTGTAATCAAACCAGCCCGACTTGGCACTGGTGCCACCTTGGGTCTGGGAACCATCCTGCGTATCGTGGATTCTAAGGAGCCAGCCGGCTACTCCCAGCCACAGGCCCCCAACAAAAACCACGGCCCTTTTTTCTCGCAAACAAAACTTAGCTGCCTCACTTCTGGATGGCAGATTGCAGGAGCCACTTGGTGTAATCAAACCAGCCCGACTTGGCACTGGTGCCACCTTGGGTCTGGGAACAATCCTGCGTATCGTGGATTCTAAGGAGCCAGCCGGCCACTCCCAGCCACAGGCCCCCAAACAAAATCAACGGCGCTGTTCCCTGGAAAACAAAACACGCCTGCCAACTTTTTGATGGAGTTTGCAGGAACCACTTGGTATTATCAAACCAGCCCAACTTGGCACTGGTGCCACCTTGGGTCTGGATACCATGCTGCGTATCGTGGATTCTAAGGAGCCTGTCGGCAACTCCCAGCCACAGGCCCCCAAACACAAACCTCGGCCCGTTTCCCTGGCAAACAAAATTAAGCTGCCCCGCTTCTGGATGGCAGATTGCAGGACGCACTTGGTACTATCAGACCAGCCCGACTTTGCACTGGTGCCACCTCTGGTCTGGGAACCATCCTGCGTATCGTGGATTCTAAGGAGCCAACCGGCCACTCCCAGCCACAGGCCCCCAAACACAAACAACGGCGCTTTTCCCTAGATAACAAACTCCCCTGCCAAATTTCTGATGGCAGATTGCAGGAGCCACTTGGTACTATCAAACCAGCCCAACTTGGCACTGGTGCCACCATGGGTCTGGTCACCATCCTGCCTATCGTAGCTTTTCAGGAGCCAGCCGGTCACTCCCAGCCATAGGCCCCCAGACACAAACCTCGGTCCGTTTCCCTGGCAAACAAAAGTAAGCTACCCCGCTTCTGGATGGCAGTTTGCAGGACGCACTTGGTAGTATCAAACCAGCCCAACTTGGCACTGGTGCCACCTTGGGTCTGGGAACCATCCTGCGTATCGTGGATTCTGAGGAGCCCGCCGGCCACTCCCTGCCACAGGCACCCAAACACAAACAACGGCGCTTTTCCCTGGAAAACAAAACTCGCCTGCCAACTTTTTGATGGCGGATTGCAGGAGCCACTTGGTACTATCAAACCAGCCCAACTTGGCACTGGTGCCACCATGGATACGGTCACCATCCTGCCTATCGTAGCTTTTCAGGACCTAGCAGGTCACTCCCAGCCATAGGCGCCCAGACAAAAACCTCGGCCCGTTTCCCTGGCAAACAAAAGTAAGCTGCCCCGCTTCTGGATGGCAGATTGCAGGAACCACTTGGTACTATAAAACCAGCCCGACTTGGCACTGGTGCCACGTCAGGTCTGGGAACCATCCTGCGTATCGTGGATTCTAAGGAGCCAGCCGGTCACTCCAGCCACAGGCCCCCAGACACAAACAACGGCGCTTTTCCCTGGAAAACAAAACTCGCCTGCCAACTTTTTGATGGCAGATTGCAGGAGCCACTTGGTGCTATCAAACCAGCCCAACTTGACACTGGTGCCACCATGGGTCTGGTCACCATCCTGCCTATCGTAGCTTTCCAGGAGCCAGCCGGTCACTCCCAGCCATAGGCCCCCAGTCACAAACCTCGGCCCGTTTCCCTGGCAAACAAAACTAAGCTACCCCGCTTCTGGATGGCAGATTGCAGGAGCCACTTGGTACTATCAAACCAGCCCAACTTTGAACTGGTGCCACCTTGGGTCTGGGAACCATGCTGCGTATCGCAGATTCTAAGGCGCCAGTCGGCCACTCCCAGCCACAAGCCCCCAAACACAAACAACGGCGCTTTTCTCTGGCAAACAAAACTCAACTGCCCCTCTTCTGGATGGCAAATTGCAGGACGCACTTGGTACTATAAAAACAGCCCGACTTGGCACTGGTGCCACCTTGGGTCTGGGAACCATCGTGCGTATCGATCTTTTTAATGAGACAGCCGGCCACTCCCAGCCATATGCCCCCGAACACAACCCACGGCCCTTTCCTCTGGCAAACAAAACTCAGCTGCACCGCTTCTGGATGGCAGATTGCAGGAGCCACTTGGTACTATCAAACCAGCACGACTTGGCACTGGTGCCACCTTGGGTCTGGGAACCATCCTGCGTATTGTGGATTGTCAGGAGCCAGCTGAACACTCTCGGCCACAGACCCCAATCAAAAACAAAGGCCCGTTTCACAGGCAAACAAAACTCAGCTGCCCCGCTTCTGGATGGGAGATTGCAGGAGGCACTTGACACTGTGAAACCAGCCCCACTTGGCACTGGTGCCACCTTGGGTCTGGGAACCATGCTGCGTATCATGGATTTTCAGGAGCCAGCCGGCCACTCCCAGCCATAGGCCCCCAAAAAAAAACCACAGCCTTTTTCTCTGGCAAACAAAATTCAGCTGCCCCACTTCTGGATGGCAGATTGCAGGAGCCACTTGAGACTATCACACCAGCACAACATGGCACTGGTGCCACCTTGGATCTGGGAACCATCCGGCGTATAGTGGATTTTCAGGGGTCAGCCGGTCACTCTCAGCCATAGGCCCCAAACACAAACCACGGCCCTTTTCCCTGGAAAACAAAACTCAACTGCCCCTCTTCTGGATGGCAGATTGCAGGAGCCACTGGGTACTATGAAACCAGCCCTACTTGGCACTGGTGCCACCTTGGGTCTGGGAACCATGCTGCGTATCATGGATTTTCAGGAGCCAGCCGTCCACTGCCAGCCACAGGCCCCGAAACACAAACAACAGCCTTTTTCTCTGGCAAACAAAATTCAGCTGCCCCGCTTCTGGAGGGCAGATTGCAGGAACCACTTGGTACTAACAAACCAGCCCGACTTGGCACTGGTGCCACCTTGGGTCTGGGAACCATCCTGCGTATCGTGGATTCTAAGGAGCCAGCTGGCCACTCCCAGCCACAGGCCCCAAAACACACACAACGGCGCTTTTCCCTGGAAAACAAAACTCGCCTGCCAACTTTTTGATGGCAGATTGCAGGAGCCACTTGGTACTATCAAACCAGCCCAACATGGCACTGGTGCCACCATGGGTCTGGTCACCATCCTGCCTATCGTAGCTTTTCAGGAGCCAGCCGGTCACTCCCAGCCATAGGCCGCCAGACACAAACCTCGGCCTGTTTCCCTGGCACACAAAAGTAAGCTACCGCACTTCTGGATGGCAGATTGCAGGAGCCACTTTGCACCATCAAACCAGCCCGACTTGGCACTGGTGCCACCTCTGGTCTGGGAACCATGCTGCGTATCGTGGATTCTAAGGAGCCAGCCGGCCACTCCCAGCCACAGGCCCCCAAACACAAACAACGGCGCTTTTCCCTGGAAAACAAAACTCGCCTGCCAACATTTTGATGGCAGAGTGCAGGAGCCACTTGGTACTATCAAACCAGCCCAACTTGGCACTGGTGCCACCATGGGTCTGGTCACCATCCTGCCTATCGTAGCTTTTCAGGAGCCAGCCGGTCACTCCCAGCCATAGGCCCCCAGAAAAAAACCTCGGTCCGTTTCCCTGGAAAACAAAAGTAAGCTGCCCTGCTTCTGGATGGCAGATTGCAGGAGCCACTTGGTGTTATCAAACCAGCCCGACTTGGCACTGGTGCCACCTTGGGTCTGGGAACCATCCTGCGTATCGTGTGTTCTAAGGAGCCAGCCGGCCACTCCCAGCCACAGTCCCCCAAACAAGAACAACGGCGCTTTTCCCTGGAAAACAAAACTGGCCTGCCAACTTTTTGATGGCAGATTGCAGGAGCCACTTGGTACTATCAAACCAGCCCAACTTGGCACTGGTGCCACCATGGGTCTGGTCACCATCCTGCCTATCGTAGCTTTTCAGGAGCCAGCCGGTCACTCCCAGCCATAGGTCCCCAGACAAATACCTCGGCCCGTTTCCCTGGCAAACAAAAGTCAGCTGCCCCGCTTCTGGATGGCAGATTGCAGGAGCCACTTGGTACTATCAAACCAGCCCAACTTGACACTGGTGCCACCTTGGCTCTGGGAACCATGCTGCGTAACCCGGATTCTAAGACGACAGGCAGCCACTGCCAGCCACCGCCCTCCAAACAAAATCAACGGCGCTTTTCCCTGGAAAACAAAACTCGCCTGACATCTTTTAGATGGCAGATTGCAGGAGCCAGTTGGTACCATCAAACCAGCCCAACTTGGCACTGGTGCCACCTTGGGTCTGGGAACCATCCTGCCTATTGTTGCTTTTCAGGAGCCAGCCGGTCACTCCTAGCCCTAGGCCCCCAGTCATAAACCTCGGCCCGTTTCCCTGGTACACAAATGTAAGCTACCCCGCTTCAGGATGGCAGATTGCAGGAGCCACTTTTCACCATCAAACCAGCCCGACGTGGCACTGGTGCCACCTTGGGTCTGGGAACCATCCTGCGTATCGTGTGTTCTAAGGAGCCAGCCGGCCACTCCCACCCACAGACCCCCAAACACAAACAACGGCGCTTTTCCCTGGAAAACAAAACTCTCCTGCCAACTTTTTGATGGCAGATTGCAGGAGCCACTTGGTACTATCAAACCAGCCCAACTTGGCACTGGTGCCACCATGGGTCTGGTCACCATCCTGCCTATCGTAGCTATTCAGGAGCCAGGCGGTCACTCCCAGCCATAGGCCCCCAGACACAAACCTCGGCCCGTTTCCCTGGCAAACAAAAGTAAGCTGCCCCGCTTCTGCATGGCAGATTGCAGGTGCTATTTAGTACTATCAAACCAGCCCGACTTGGCACTGGTGCCACCTCTGGTCTGGGAACCATCCTGCCTATCGTGGATTTTCAGGGGCCAGACGGCCACTATCAGCCATATGCCCCCAAAAACAAACCACGGCCCTTTTCTCTGGTAAACAAAAACTCAACTGACCCTCTTCTGGATGGCAAATTTTAGGACGCACTTTGTACTACGAAAACTGCCTGACTTGGCACTGGTGCCACCTTGGGTCAGGGAACCATCCTGCCTATCGTAGCTTTTTAAGGAGCCAGCAGGCCACGCCCAGCCATATAGCCCCAAAAACAAACCACGGACCATTTCTCTTGGAAACAAAAATCCGCTGCCCCGCGTCAGAATGGCAGATTGCAGGAGCCACTTTGCACCATCAAACCACCCCGACTTGGCACTGGTGCCATCTTGGATCTGCTCCCCATCCTGCCTATCGTAGCTTTTCAGGAGCCAGCCGGTCACTCCCAGCCATAGGCCCCCAGACACAAAGCTCGGCCCGTTTCCCTGGCACACAAAAGTAAGCTGCCCCGCTTCTGGATGGCAGATTGCAGGAACCACTTGGTACTATAAAACCAGCCCGACTTGGCGCTGGTGCCACCTCTGGTCTGGGAACCATCCTGCGTATCGTGGATTCTAAGGAGCCAGCCGGTCACTCCAGCCACAGGCCCCCAG
The DNA here is from genome assembly GCF_035770615.1 of Melospiza melodia melodia. Taxonomy (NCBI): domain Eukaryota; kingdom Metazoa; phylum Chordata; class Aves; order Passeriformes; family Passerellidae; genus Melospiza; species Melospiza melodia. The sequence goes on from NC_086198.1 coordinate 53,592,328, forward strand.
ACACAAACAACGGCGCTTTTCCCTGGAAAACAAAACTCGCCTGCCAACTTTTTGATGGCAGATTGCAGGAGCCACTTGGTGCTATCAAACCAGCCCAACTTGACACTGGTGCCACCATGGGTCTGGTCACCATCCTGCCTATCGTAGCTTTCCAGGAGCCAGCCGGTCACTCCCAGCCATAGGCCCCCAGTCACAAACCTCGGCCCGTTTCCCTGGCAAACAAAACTAAGCTACCCCGCTTCTGGATGGCAGATTGCAGGAGCCACTTGGTACTATCAAACCAGCCCAACTTTGAACTGGTGCCACCTTGGGTCTGGGAACCATGCTGCGTATCGCAGATTCTAAGGCGCCAGTCGGCCACTCCCAGCCACAAGCCCCCAAACACAAACAACGGCGCTTTTCTCTGGCAAACAAAACTCAACTGCCCCTCTTCTGGATGGCAAATTGCAGGACGCACTTGGTACTATAAAAACAGCCCGACTTGGCACTGGTGCCACCTTGGGTCTGGGAACCATCGTGCGTATCGATCTTTTTAATGAGACAGCCGGCCACTCCCAGCCATATGCCCCCGAACACAACCCACGGCCCTTTCCTCTGGCAAACAAAACTCAGCTGCACCGCTTCTGGATGGCAGATTGCAGGAGCCACTTGGTACTATCAAACCAGCACGACTTGGCACTGGTGCCACCTTGGGTCTGGGAACCATCCTGCGTATTGTGGATTGTCAGGAGCCAGCTGAACACTCTCGGCCACAGACCCCAATCAAAAACAACGGCCCGTTTCACAGGCAAACAAAACTCAGCTGCCCCGCTTCTGGATGGGAGATTGCAGGAGGCACTTGACACTGTGAAACCAGCCCCACTTGGCACTGGTGCCACCTTGGGTCTGGGAACCATGCTGCGTATCATGGATTTTCAGGAGCCAGCCGGCCACTCCCAGCCATAGGCCCCCAAACAAAAACCACAGCCTTTTTCTCTGGCAAACAAAATTCAGCTGCCCCACTTCTGGATGGCAGATTGCAGGAGCCACTTGGGACTATCACACCAGCACAACATGGCACTGGTGCCACCTTGGATCTGGGAACCATCCGGCGTATAGTGGATTTTCAGGGGTCAGCCGGTCACTCTCAGCCATAGGCCCCAAACACAAACCACGGCCCTTTTCCCTGGAAAACAAAACTCAACTGCCCCTCTTCTGGATGGCAGATTGCAGGAGCCACTGGGTACTATGAAACCAGCCCTACTTGGCACTGGTGCCACCTTGGGTCTGGGAACCATGCTGCGTATCATGGATTTTCAGGAGCCAGCCGTCCACTGCCAGCCACAGGCCCCGAAACACAAACAACAGCCTTTTTCTCTGGCAAACAAAATTCAGCTGCCCCGCTTCTGGAGGGCAGATTGCAGGAACCACTTGGTACTAACAAACCAGCCCGACTTGGCACTGGTGCCACCTTGGGTCTGGGAACCATCCTGCGTATCGTGGATTCTAAGGAGCCAGCTGGCCACTCCCAGCCACAGGCCCCAAAACACACACAACGGCGCTTTTCCCTGGAAAACAAAACTCGCCTGCCAACTTTTTGATGGCAGATTGCAGGAGCCACTTGGTACTATCAAACCAGCCCAACATGGCACTGGTGCCACCATGGGTCTGGTCACCATCCTGCCTATCGTAGCTTTTCAGGAGCCAGCCGGTCACTCCCAGCCATAGGCCGCCAGACACAAACCTCGGCCTGTTTCCCTGGCACACAAAAGTAAGCTACCGCACTTCTGGATGGCAGATTGCAGGAGCCACTTTGCACCATCAAACCAGCCCGACTTGGCACTGGTGCCACCTCTGGTCTGGGAACCATGCTGCGTATCGTGGATTCTAAGGAGCCAGCCGGCCACTCCCAGCCACAGGCCCCCAAACACAAACAACGGCGCTTTTCCCTGGAAAACAAAACTCGCCTGCCAACATTTTGATGGCAGAGTGCAGGAGCCACTTGGTACTATCAAACCAGCCCGACTTGGCACTGGTGCCACCATGGGTCTGGTCACCATCCTGCCTATCGTAGCTTTTCAGGAGCCAGCCGGTCACTCCCAGCCATAGGCCCCCAGAAAAAAACCTCGGTCCGTTTCCCTGGAAAACAAAAGTAAGCTGCCCTGCTTCTGGATGGCAGATTGCAGGAGCCACTTGGTGTTATCAAACCAGCCCGACTTGGCACTGGTGCCACCTTGGGTCTGGGAACCATCCTGCGTATCATGTGTTCTAAGGAGCCAGCCGGCCACTCCCAGCCACAGTCCCCCAAACACAAACAACGGCGCTTTTCCCTGGAAAACAAAACTGGCCTGCCAACTTTTTGATGGCAGATTGCAGGAGCCACTTGGTACTATCAAACCAGCCCAACTTGGCACTGGTGCCACCATGGGTCTGGTCACCATCCTGCCTATCGTAGCTTTTCAGGAGCCAGCCGGTCACTCCCAGCCATAGGTCCCCAGACAAATACCTCGGCCCGTTTCCCTGGCAAACAAAAGTCAGCTGCCCCGCTTCTGGATGGCAGATTGCAGGAGCCACTTGGTACTATCAAACCAGCCCAACTTGACACTGGTGCCACCTTGGCTCTGGGAACCATGCTGCGTAACCCGGATTCTAAGACGACAGGCAGCCACTGCCAGCCACCGCCCTCCAAACAAAATCAACGGCGCTTTTCCCTGGAAAACAAAACTCGCCTGACATCTTTTAGATGGCAGATTGCAGGAGCCAGTTGGTACCATCAAACCAGGCCAACTTGGCACTGGTGCCACCTTGGGTCTGGGAACCATCCTGCCTATTGTTGCTTTTCAGGAGCCAGCCGGTCACTCCTAGCCCTAGGCCCCCAGTCATAAACCTTGGCCCGTTTCCCTGGTACACAAATGTAAGCTACCCCGCTTCAGGATGGCAGATTGCAGGAGCCACTTTTCACCATCAAACCAGCCCGACGTGGCACTGGTGCCACCTTGGGTCTGGGAACCATCCTGCGTATCGTGTGTTCTAAGGAGCCAGCCGGCCACTCCCACCCACAGACCCCCAAACACAAACAACGGCGCTTTTCCCTGGAAAACAAAACTCTCCTGCCAACTTTTTGATGGCAGATTGCAGGAGCCACTTGGTACTATCAAACCAGCCCAACTTGGCACTGGTGCCACCATGGGTCTGGTCACCATCCTGCCTATCGTAGCTATTCAGGAGCCAGGCGGTCACTCCCAGCCATAGGCCCCCAGACACAAACCTCGGTCCGTTTCCCTGGAAAACAAAAGTAAGCTGCCCCGCTTCTGGATGGCAGATTGCAGGAACCACTTGGTACTATCAAACCAGCCCAACTTGGCACTGGTGCCACCTTGGGTCTGGGAACCATCCTACGTATCGTGGATTCTAAGCAGCCAGCCGGCCACTCCCTGCCACAGGCACCCAAACACAAACAACGGCGCTTTTCCCTGGAAAACAAAACTCGCCCTCCCACTTTTTGATGGCGGATTGCAGGAGCCACTTGGTACTATCAAACCAGCCCAACTTGGCACTGGTGCCACCATGGGTCTGGTCACCATCCTGCCTATCGTAGCTTTTCAGGACCTAGCAGGTCACTCCCAGCAATAGGCGCCCAGACACAAAGCTCGGCCCGTTTCCCTGGCAAACAAAAGTAAGCTGCCCCGCTTCTGGATGGCAGATTACCGGAGCCACTTGGTACTATCAAACCAGCCCGACTTGGCACTGGTGCCACCTCTGGTCTGGGAACCATGCTGCGTATCGTGGATTCTAAGGAGCCAGCCGGCCACTCCCAGCCACAGGCCGCCAAACACAAACAACGGCGCTTTTCCCTGGAAAACAAAACTCGCCTGCCAACATTTTGATGGCAGATTGCAGGAGCCACTTGCTACTATCAAATCAGCCCAACTTGGCACTGGTGCCACCATGGGTCTGGTCACCATCCTGCCTATCGTAGCTGTTCAGGCGCCAGCCGGTCACTCCCAGCCATAGGCCCCCAGACACAATACTCGGCCCGTTTCCCTGGGAAACAAAAGTAAGCTGCCCCGCTTCTGGATGGCAGATTGCAGGAGCCACTTTGCACCATCAAACCAGCCCAACTTGGCACTGGTGCCACCTCTGGTCTGGGAACCATGCCGCGTATGGTGGATTCTAAGGAGCCAGCCGGCCACTCCCAGCCACAGGCCCCCAAACACAAACAACGGCGCTTTTCCCTGGAAAACAAAACTCGCCTGCCAACTTTTTGATGGCAGATTGCAGGAGCCACTTGGTACTATCAAATCAGCCCAACTTGGCACTGGTGCCACCATGGGTCTGGTCACCATCCTGCCTATCGTAGCTTTTCAGGACCTAGCCGGTCACTCCAAGCCATAGGCGCCCAGACACAAAGCTCGGCCCGTTTCCCTGGCAAACAAATGTAAGCTGTCCCGCTTCTGGATGGCAGATTGCAGGATCCACTAGGTATTATCAAACCAGCCCGACTTGGCACTGGTGCCACCTCTGGTCTGGGAACCATCCTGCGTATCGTGGATTCTAAGCAGCCAGCCGGCCACTCCCAGCCACAGGCCCCCAAACACAAACAACGGCGCTTTTCCCTGGAAAACAAAACTCGCCTGCCAACATTTTGATGGCAGATTGCAGGAGCCATTTGGTACTATCAAACCAGCCCAACTTGGCACTGGTGCCACCATGGGTCTGCTCACCATCCTGCCTATCGTAGCTTTTCAGGAGCCAGCCGGTCACTCCAAGCCATAGGCCCCCAGACAAAAACCTCGGCACGTTTCCCTGGCAAAGAAAAGTAAGCTGCCCCGCTTCTGGATGGCAGATTGCAGGAGCCACTTTGCACCATCAAACTAGCCAGACTTGGCACTTGTGCCACCTCTGGTCTGGGAACCATGCTGCGTATCGTGGATTCTAAGGAGCCAGCCGGCCACTCCAAGCCACAGGCCCCCAAACACAAACAACGGCGCTTTTCGCTGGAAAACAAAACTCGCCTGCCAAATTTTGATGGCAGATTGCAGGAGCCACTTGGTACTATCAAACCAGCCCAACTTGGCACTGCTGCGACCATGGGTCTGGTCACCTTCCTGCCTATCTTAGCTTTTCAGGTCCTAGCCGGTCACTCCCAGCCATAGGCCCCCAGACACAAAGCTCGACCCGTTTCCCTGGCAAACAAAAGTAAGCTGTCCCGCTTCTGGATGGCAGATTGCAGGAGCCACTTGGTACTATCAAACCAGCCCAACTTGGCACTGGTGCCACCTTGGGTCTGGGAACCATCCTGCGTATCGTGGATTCTAAGGAGCCAGCCGGTCACTCCCAGCCACAGGCCCCCAAACACAAACAACGGCGCTTTTCCCTGGAATACAAAACCCGCCTGCCAACATTTTGATGGCAGATTGCAGGAGCCACTTGGTACTATCAAATCAGCCCAACTCGGCACTGGTGCCACCATGGGTCTGGTCACCATCCTGCCTATCATAGCTTTTCAGGAGCCAGCCGGTCCCTCTCTGCCATAGGGCCCCAGAGAAATCCTCGGCCAGTTTCCCTGGCAAAAAAAAGTAACCTACCCCGCTTCTGGATGGCAGATTGCAGGAGCCACTTTACACCATCAAACTAGCCCGACTTGGCACTGGTGCCACCTCAGGTCTGGGAACCATCCTGCGTATCGTGGATTCTAAGGAGCCAGCCGGCCACTCCAGCCACAGGCCCCCAGACAAAATCAACGGCGCTTTTCCCTGGAAAACAAAACTCGCCTGCCGACTTTTTGATGGCAGATTGCAGGAGCCACTTGGTACTATCAAATCAGCCCAACTTGGCACTGGTGCCACCATGGGTCTGGTCACCATCCTGCCTATCGTAGCTTTTCAGGGCCTAGCCGGTCACTCCAAGCCATAGGCCCCCAGACACAAAGCTCGGCCCGTTTCCCTGGCAAACAAAAGCAAGCTGCCCCGCTTCTGGATGGCATATTTCAGGAGCCACTTTGCACCATCAAACTAGCCCGACTTGGCACTGGTGCCACCTCAGGTCTGGGAACCATGCTGCGTATCGTGGATTCTAATTAGCCATCCGGCCACTCCCACCCACAGGCCCCCAAACAAAAACAACGGTGTTTTTCCCTGGAAAACAAATCTCGCCTGCCAAATTTTGATGGCAGATTGCAGGAGCCACTTGGTACTATCAAACCAGCCCAACTTGACACTGGTGCCACCATGGGTCTGGTCACCATCCTGCCTATCGTAGCTTTTCAGGAGCCAGCCGGTCAATCCCAGCCATAGGCCCCCAGACACAAACCTCGGTCCGTTTCCCTGGCAAACAAAAGTAAGCTACCCCGCTTCTGGATGGCAGATTGCAGGACGCACTTGGTACTATCAAACCAGCACAACTTGGCACTGGTGCCACCTTGGGTCTGGGAACCATCCTGCATATCGTGGATTCTAATTAGCCATCCGTCCACTCCCAGCCACAGGCCCCCAAACAAAAACAACGGCGCTTTTCCCTGGAAAACAAAACTCGCCTGCCAACATTTTGATGGCGGATTGCAGGAGCCACTTGGTACAATCAAACCAGCCCAACTTGACACTGGTGCCACCATGGGTCTGGTCACCATCCTGCCTATCGTAGCATTTCAGGAGCCAGCCGGTCACTCCCAGCCATAGGCCCCCAGACAAAAACCTTGGCCCGTTTCCCTGGCAAACAAAAGTAAGTTATCCCGCTACTGGATGGCAGATTGCAGGAGCCACTTTTCACCATCAAACCAGCCCGACTTGGCACTGGTGCCACCTCAGGTCTGGGAACCATGCTGCGTATCGTGGATTCTAAGCAGCCAGCCGGCCACTCCCAGCCACAGGCCCCCAAACAAAAACAACGGCGCATTTCCCTGGATAACAAACTCGCCTGCCAAATTTTTGATGGCAGATTGCAGGAGCCACTTGGTACTATCAAACCAGCCCAACTTGGCACTGGTGCCACCATGGGTCTGGTCACCATCCTGCCTATCGTAGCTTTTCAGGAGCCAGCCGGTCACTCCCAGCCATAGGCCCCCAGACAAAAACCTCGGCCCGTTTCCCTGGCAAACAAAAGTAAGCTGCCCTGCTTCTGGATGGCAGATTGCAGGACGCACTTGGTACTATCAAACCAGCCCAACTTGGCACTGTTGCCACCTTGGGTCTGGGAACCATGCTGCGTATCGTGGATTATAAGGAGCCAGCCGGCCACTCCCTGCCACAGGCCCCCAAACAGAAACAACGGCGCTTTTCCCTGGAAAACATAATTCGCCGGCCAACTATTTGATGGCAGATTGCAGGAGCCACTTGGTACTATCAAATCAGCCCAACTTGGCACTGGTTGCACCTCAGGTCTGGGAACCATCCTGCCTATCGTAGCTTTTCAGGAGCCAGCCGGTCACTCCCAGCCATAGGCGCCCAGACACAAAGCTCGGCCCGTTTCCCTGGCAAACCAAAGTAAGCTGCCCCGCTTCTTGATGGCAGATTGCAGGAACAACTTTTCACCATCAACGTAGCTCGACTTGGAACTGGTGCCACCTCTGGTCTGGGAACCATGCTGCGTATCGTGGATTCTAAGGAGCCAGCCGGCCACTCCCAGCCACAGGCCCCCAAACACAAACAACGGCGCTTTTCCCTGGAAAACAAAACTCGCCTGCCAACTTTTTGATGGCAGATTGCAGGAGCCACTTGCTACTATCAAATCAGCCCAACTTGGCACTGGTGCCACCATGGGTCTGGTCACCATCCTGCCTATCGTAGCTTTTCAGGAGCCAGCCGGTCACTCCCAGCCATAGGCGCCCAGACAAAAACCTCGGCCCGTTTCCCTGGCAAACAAAAGTAAGCTGCCCCGCTTCTGCATGGCAGATTGCAGGAACCACTTGGTATTATAAAACCAGCCCGACTTGGCACTGGTGCCACCTCTGGTCTGGGAACCATGCTGCGTATCGGGGATTCTAAGGAGCCAGCCGGCCACTCCCACCCAAAGGCCCCCAAACACAAACAACGGCGCTTTTCCCTGGAAAACAAAACTCGCCTGCCAACTTTTTGATGGCAGATTGCAGGAGCCACTTGGTACTATCAAACCAGCTCAACTTGGCACTGGTGCCACCATGGGTCTGGTCACCATCCTGCCTATCTTAGCTTTTCAGGACCTAGCCGGTCACTCCCAGCCATAGGCCCGCAGACACAAAGCTCGGCCCGTTTCCCTGGCAAACAAAAGTAAGCTGCCCTGCTTCTGGATGGCAGATTGCAGGAACCACTTGGTACTATCAAACCAGCCCAATTTTGCACTGGTGCCACCTTGGCTCTGGGAACCATCCTACGTATCCTGGGTTCAAAGGAGGCAGCCGGCCGCTCCCAGCCACAGGCCTCTAAACAAAAACAACGGCGCTTTTCCCTGGAAAACAAAACTCGCCTGACAACTTTTTGATGGCAGATTGCAGGAGGCACTTGGTACTATCAAACCTGCCCAACTTGGCACTGGTGCCACCATGGGTCTGGTCACCATCCTGCCTATCGTAGCTTTTCAGGAGCCAGCCGGTCCCTCCCAGCCATAGACCCCCAGACACAAACCTCGGCCCGTTTCCCTGGAAAACAAAAGTAAGCTGCCCCGATTCTGGATGGCAGATTGCAGGAGCCACTTGGTACTATCAAATCAGCCCAACTTGGCACTGGTGCCACCATGGGTCTGGTAAACATCCTGCCTATCGTAGCTTTTCAGGAGCCAGACGGTCACTCCCTGCCATAGGCCCCCAGACACAAACCTCGGCCCGTTTCCCTGGCAAACAAAAGTGAACTGCCCCGCGTTTGGATGGCAGATTGCAGGATGCATTTGGTACTATCAAACCTGCCCGACTTGGCCCTCGTGCCACCTTGGCTCTGGGAACCATGCTGCGTAACGTAGATTCTACGAGGACAGGCGGCCACTCCCAGCCACAGGCCTCTAAACAAAAACAACGGCGCTTTTCCCTGGAAAACAAAACTCGCCTGCCAACTTTTTGATGGCAGATTGCAGGAGCCACTTGGTACTATCAAACCAGCCCAACTTGGTACTGGTTCCACTTTGGGTCTGGTCACCATCCTGCCTATCGTAGCTTTTCAGGAGCCAGCCGGCCACTCCCAGCCATAGGCCCCCAGACAAATATCTCGGCCCGTTTCCCTGGCAAACAAAAGTAAGCTGCCCCGCTTCTGGATGGCAGATTGCAGGAGCCACTTGGTACTATCAAACCAGCCCGACTTGGCACTGGTGCCACCTCTGGTCTGGGACTCATCCTGCGTATCGTGGATTCTAAGGAGCCAGTCGGCCACTCCCAGCCACAGGCCCCCAAACACAAACAACGGCCCGTTTCCGTGGCAAACAAAAGTAAGCTGCCCCGCTTCTGGATGGCAGATTGCAGGAACCACTTGGTAGTATCAAACCAGCCCAACTTGGCACTGGTGGCACCTCTTGTCTGGTAACCATGCTGCGTATCGTGGTTTCTAAGGAGCCAGCCGGGCACTCCCAACCACAGGCCCCCAAACACAAACAATGGTGCTTTTCCCTGGAAAACAAAACTCGCCTGCCAACATTTTGATGGCAGATTGCAGGAGCCACTTGGTACTATCAAACCAGCCCAACTTGGCACTGGTGCCACCATGGGTCTGGTCACCATCCTGCCTATCGTAGCTTTTCAGGAGCCAGCCGGTCACTCCCTGCCATAGGCCCCGAGACACAAAGCTCGGCCCGTTTCCCTGGCAAACAAAAGTAAGCACCCCCGCTTCTGGATGGCAGATTGCAGGAGCCACTTGGTACTATCAAACCAGCCCGACTAGGCACTGGTGCCACCTCTGGTCTGGGAACCATCCTGCGTATCGTGGATTTTAAGGAGCCAGTCGGCCACTCCCAGCCATACGCCTCCAAACACAAACAACGGTCCGTTTCCCTGGCAAAGAAAAGTAAGCTGCCCCGCTTCTGGATGGCAGATTGCAGGAACCACTTGTTGCCAAGTTGGGGTGGTTTGATAGTACCAAGTGGCTCCTGCAATCTGCCATCAAAAAGTTGGCAGGCGAGTTTTGTTTTCCAGGGAAAAGCGCCGTTGTTTTTGTTTAGAGGCCTGTGGCTGGGAGTGGCCGCCTGTCCTCGTAGAATCTACGTTACGCAGCATGGTTCCCAGAGCCAAGGTGGCACGAGGGCCAAGTCGGGCAGGTTTGATAGTACCAAATGCATCCTGCAATCTGCCATCCAAAAGCGGGGCAGTTTACTTTTGTTTGCCAGGGAAACGGGCCGAGGTTTGTGTCTGGGGGCCTATGGCAGGGAGTGACCGTCTGGCTCCTGAAAAGCTACGATAGGCAGGAGGTTTACCAGACCCATGGTGGCACCAGTGCCAAGTTGGGCTGGTTTGATAGTACCAAGTGGTTCCTGCAATCTGCCATCCAGAAGCGGGGTAGCTTACTTTTGTTTGCCAGGGAAACGGGCCGAGTATTGTGTCTGGGGGCCTATGGCTGCGAGTGACCGGCTGGCTCCTGAAAACTACGATAGGCAGGATGGTGACCAGACCCATGGTGGCACCAGTCCCAAGTTGGGCTGATTTGATAGTACCAAGTGGCTCCTGCAATCTGCCATCAAAAAGTTGGCAGGCGAGTTTTGTTTTCCAGGGAAAAGCGCCGTTGATTGTGTCTGGGGGCCTGTGGCTGGAGTGGCCGGCTGGCTCCTTACAATGAACGATACGCAGGATGGTTCCCAGACCTGAGGTGGCACCAGTGCCAAGTCGGGCTAGTTTGATGGTGCAAAGTGGCTCCTGCAATCTGCCATCCAGAAGCGGGGTAGCTTACTTTTGTTTGCCAGGGAAACGGGCCGAGCTTTGTGTCTGGGCGCCTATGGCTTGGAGTGACCGGCTAGGTCCTGAAAAGCTACGATAGGCAGGATGGTGACCAGACCCATGGTGGCACCAGTGCCAAGTTGGGCTGATTTGATAGTACCAAGTGGCTCCTGCAATCTGCCATCAAAAAGTTGGCAGGCGAGTTTTGTTTTCCAGGGAAAAGCGCCGTTGTTTGTGTTTGGGGGCCTGTGGCTGGGAGTGGCCGGCTGGCTCCTTAGAATCCACGATACGCGGCATGGTTCCCAGACCAGAGGTGGCACCAGTGCCAAGTTGGGCTGGTTTGATAGTACCGAGTGCGTCCTGCAATCTGCCATCCAGAAGCGGGGCAGCTTACTTTTGTTTGCCAGGGAAACGGGCCGAGGTTTTTGTCTGGGGGCCTATGGCTGGGAGTGACCGGCTGGCTCCTGAAAAGCTACGATAGGCAGGATGGTGACCAGACCCATGGTGGCACCAGTGCCAAGTTGGGCTGGTTTGATAGTACCAAGTGGCTCCTGCAATCTGCCATCAAATAGTTGGCAGGCGAGTTTTGTTATCCAGGGAAAAGCGCCGTTGTTTGTGTTTGGGGGCCTGTGGCTGGGAGTGGCCGGCTGGCTCCTTAGAATCCACGATACGCAGGATGGTTCCCAGACCAGAGGTGGCACCAGTGCCAAGTCGGGCTGGTTTGATGGTGCAAAGTGGCTCCTGCAATCTGCCATCCAGAAGCGGGGTAGCTTACTTTTGTTTGCCAGGGAAACGGGCCGAGGTTTGTGACTGGGGGCCAATGGCTGGAAGCACCGGCTGGCGCCTGAAAAGCTACGATAGGCAGGATGGTGACCAGACCCATGGTGGCACCAGTGCCAAGTTGGGCTGGTTTGATAGTACCAAGTGGCTCCTGCAATCTGCCATCAAAAAGTTGGCAGGCGAGTTTTGTTTTCCAGGGAAAAGCGCCGTTGTTTGTGTTTGGAGGCCTGTGGCTGGGAGTGGCCGGCTGCCTCCTTTGAACCCAGGATACGCAGGATGGTTCCCAGAGCCAAGGTGGCGCCAGTGCCAAGTTGGGCTGGTTTGATAGTACCAAGTGGCTCCTGCAATCTGCCATCCAGAAGCGGGACAGCTTACTTTTGTTTCCCAGGGAAACGGGCCGAGGTATTTGTCTGGGGGCCTATGGCTGGGAGTGACTGGCTGGCTACTGAAAAGCTACGATAGGCAGGATGGTTACCAGACTCATGGTGGCACCAGTGCCAAGTCGGGCTGGTTTGATAATACTAAATAGCTCCTGCAATCTGCCATCCAGACGCGGGGCAGCGGATTTTTGTTTGCTGGAGTAAAGTTCCGTGGTTTTTTTTTGGGGGTATATGTCTGGACGTGGCCGGCTGGCTCCTTAAAAAGCTCGATACGCAGGATTGTTCCCTGACCCAAGGTGGCATCAGTGCCAAGTCGGGCTGTTTTCGTAGTACCAAGTGCGTCCTGCAATTTGCCATCCAGAAGAGGGGCAGTTGAGTTTTGTTTGCCAGAGAAAAGGGCCGTGGTATATGTTTGGGGGCATATGGTTGAGAGTGGCCGGCTGGCCCCTGAAAATCCACGATAGGCAGGATGGTTCCCAGAACCAAGGTGGCACCAGTGCCATGTTGGCCTGGTTTGATAGTACCATGTGGCTCCTGCAATCTGCCATCCAGAAGCAGGGCTGCTTACTTTTGTTTGCCAGGGAAACGGGCCGAGATATTTGTCTGGGGGCCTATGGCTGGGAGTGAGCGGCTGGCGCCTGAAAAGCTACGATAGGCAGGATGGTGACCAGACCCATGGTGGCACCAGTGCCAAGTTGGGCTGGTTTGATAGTACCAAGTGGCTCCTGCAATCTGCCATCAAAAAGTTGTCAGGCGAGTTTTGTTTTCCAGGGAAAAGCGCCGTTGTTCTTGTTTAGAGGCCTGTGGCTGGGAGTGGCCGGCTGCCTCCTTTGAACCCAGGATACGCAGGATGTTTCCCAGAGCCAAAGTGGCACCAGTGCCAAGTTGGGCTGGTTTGATAATACCAAGTGGCTCCTGCAATCTGCCATCCAGAAGCGGGACAGCTTACTTTTGTTTCCCAGGGAAACGGGCTGAGGTATTTGTCTGGGGGCCTATGGCTGGGAGTGACCGGCTGGCTACTGAAAAGCTACGATAGGCAGGATGGTTACCAGACTCATGGTGGCACCAGTGCCAAGTCGGGCTGGTTTGATAATACTAAATAGCTCCTGAAATCTGCCATTCAGACGCGGGGCAGCGGATTTTTGTTTGCTGGAGAAAAGTTCCGTGGTTTTGTTTTGGGGGTATATGGCTGGACGTGGCCGGCTGGCTCCTTAAAAAGATCGATACGCAGGATTGTTCCCTGACCCAAGGTGGCATCAGTGCCAAGTCGGGCTGTTTTCGTAGTACCAAGTGCGTCCTGCAATTTGCCATCCAGAAGAGGGGCAGTTGAGTTTTGTTTGCCAGAGCAAAGGGCCGTGGTATGTGTTTGGGGGCATATGGCTGAGAGTGGCCGGCTGGCCCCTGAAAATCCACGATAGGCAGGATGGTTCCCAGAGCCAAGGTGGCACCAGTGCCATGTTGGCCTGGTTTGATAGTACCATGTGGCTCCTGCAATCTGCCATCAAAAAGTTGGCAGGCGAGTTTTGTTTTCCAGGGAAAAGCGCCGTTGTTTTTGTTTAGAGGCCTGTGGCTGGGAGTGGCCGCCTGTCCTCGTAGAATCTACGTTACGCAGCATGGTTCCCAGAGCCAAGGTGGCACGAGGGCCAAGTCGGGCAGGTTTGATAGTACCAAATGCATCCTGCAATCTGCCATCCAAAAGCGGGGCAGTTTACTTTTGTTTGCCAGGGAAACGGGCCGAGGTTTGTGTCTGGGGGCCTATGGCAGGGAGTGACCGTCTGGCTCCTGAAAAGCTACGATAGGCAGGAGGTTTACCAGACCCATGGTGGCACCAGTGCCAAGTTGGGCTGATTTGATAGTACCAAGTGGCTCCTGCAATCTGCCATCCAGAATCGGAGCAGCTTACTTTTGTTTTCCAGGGAAACGGGCCGAGGTTTGTGTCTGGGGGTCTATGGCTGGGAGTGACCGGCTGGCTCCTGAAAAGCTACGATAGGCAGGATGGTGACCAGACCCATGGTGGCACCAGTGCCAAGTTGGGCTGGTTTGATAGTACCAAGTGGCTCCTGCAATCTGCCATCAAAAAGATGTCAGGCGAGTTTTGTTTTCCAGGGAAAAGCGCCGTTGTTTTTGTTTAGAGGCCTGTGGCTGGGAGTGGCCGGCTGCCTCCTTTGAACCCAGGATACGTAGGATGGTTCCCAGAGCCAAGGTGGCACCAGTGCAAAATTGGGCTGGTTTGATAGTACCAAGTGGTTCCTGCAATCTGCCATCCAGAAGCAGGGCAGCTTACTTTTGTTTGCCAGGGAAACGGGCCGAGATTTGTGTCTGCGGGCCTATGGCTGGGAGTGACCGGCTAGGTCTTGAAAAGCTAAGATAGGCAGGATGGTGACCAGACCCATGGTGGCACCAGTGCCAAGTTGAGCTGGTTTGATAGTACCAAGTGGCTCCTGCAATCTGCCATCAAAAATTTGGCAGGCGAGTTTTGTTTTCCAGGGAAAAGCGCCGTTGTTTGTGTTTGGGGGCCTTTGGGTGGGAGCGGCCGGCTGGCTCCTTAGAATCCCCGATACGCAGCATGGTTCCCAGACCAGAGGTGGCACCAGTGCCAAGTCGGGCTGGTTTTATAATACCAAGTGGTTCCTGCAATCTGCCATGCAGAAGCGGGGCAGCTTACTTTTGTTTGCCAGGGAAACGGGCCGAGGTTTTTGTCTGGGGGCCTATGGCTGGGAGTGACCGGCTGGCTCCTGAAAAGCTACGATAGGCAGGATGGTGACCAGACCCATGGTGGCACCAGTGCCAAGTTGGGCTGATTTGATAGTAGCAAGTGGCTCCTGCAATCTGCCATCAAAAAGTTGGCAGGCGAGTTTTGTTTTCCAGGGAAAAGCGCCGTTGTTTGTGTTTGGGGGCCTGTGGCTGGGAGTGGCCGGCTGGCTCCTTAGAATCCACGATACGCAGCATGGTTCCCAGACCTGAGGTGGTACCAGTTCCAAGTCGGGCTACTTTGATGGTGAAAAGTGGTTCCTGCAATCTGCCATCAAGAAGCGGGGCAGCTTACTTTGGTTTGCCAGGGAAACGGGCCGAGCTTTGTGTCTGGGCGCCAATGGCTGGGATTGACCGGCTGGCTCCTGAAAAGCTACGATAGGCAGGATGGTTCCCAGACCTGAGGTGCAACCAGTGCCAAGTTGGGCTGATTTGATAGTACCAAGTGGCTCCTGCAATCTGCCATCAAATAGTTGGCCGGCGAATTATGTTTTCCAGGGAAAAGCGCCGTTGTTTCTCTTTGGGGGCCTGTGGCAGGGAGTGGCCGGCTGGCTCCTTAGAATCCACGATACGCAGCATGGTTCCCAGACCCAAGGTGGCAACAGTGCCAAGGTGGGCTGGTTTGATAGTACCAAGTGGCTCCGGCAATCTGCCATCAAAATGTTGGCAGACGAGTTTTGTTTTCCAGGGTAAAGCGCCGTTGTTTGCGTTTGGGGGCTGTGGCTGGGAGTGGACGGATGGCTAATTAGAATCCACGATATGCAGGATGGTTCCCAGACCAGAGGTGGCACCAGTGCCAAATTGGGCTGATTTGATAGTACCAAGTGTCTCCTGGAATCTGCCATCCAGAAGCGGGACAGCTTACTTTTGTTTGTCAGGGAAACGGGCCGAGCTTTGTGTCTGGGGGCCTATGGCTGGGAGTGACCGGCTGGCTCCTGAAAAGCTACGATAGGCAGGATGGTGACCAGACCCATGGTGGCACCAGTGTCAAGTTGGGCTGGTTTGATAGTACCAAGTGGCTCCTGCAATCTGCCATCAAAAAGTTGGCAGGCGAGTTTTGTTTTCCAGGGAAAAGCGCCGTTGTTTGTGTTTGGGGGCCTGTGGCTGGGAGTGGCCGGCTGGCTCCTTAGAATCCACGATACGCAGCATGGTTCCCAGACCAGAGGTGGCACCAGTGCCAAGTTGGGCTGGTTTTATAGTACCAAGTGCGTCCTGCAATCTGCCATCCAGAAGCGGGGCAGCTTACTTTTGTTTGCCAGGGAAACGGGCCGAGGTTTTTGTCTGGGGGCCTATGGCTGGGAGTGACCGGCTGGCTCCTGAAATGCTACAATAGACAGGATGGTGACCAGACCCATGGTGGCACCAGTGTCAAGTCGGGCTAGTTTGATGGTGTAAAGTGGCTCCTGCAATCTGCCATCCAGAAGCGGGGTAGGTTACTTTTTTTTGCCAGGGAAACTGGCCGAGGATTTCTCTGGGGCCCTATGGCAGAGAGGGACCGGCTGGCTCCTGAAAAGCTACGATAGGCAGGATGGTGACCAGACCCATGGTGGCACCAGTGCCGAGTTGGGCTGATTTGATAGTACCAAGTGGCTCCTGCAATCTGCCATCAAAATGTTGGCAGGCGGGTTTTGTATTCCAGGGAAAAGCGCCGTTGTTTGTGTTTGGGGGCCTGTGGCTGGGAGTGACCGGCTGGCTCCTTAGAATCCACGATACGCAGGATGGTTCCCAGACCCAAGGTGGCACCAGTGCCAAGTTGGGCTGGTTTGATAGTACCAAGTGGCTCCTGCAATCTGCCATCCAGAAGCGGGGCAGCTTAATTTTGTTTGCCAGGGAAACGGGTCGAGCTTTGTGTCTGGGCGCCTATGGCTGGGAGTGACCGGCTAGGACCTGAAAAGCTAAGATAGGCAGGATGGTGACCAGACCCCTGGTGGCAGCAGTGCCAAGTTGGGCTGGTTTGATAGTACCAAGTGGCTCCTGCAATCTGCCATCAAAATTTGGCAGGCGAGTTTTGTTTTCCAGGGAAAAGCGCCGTTGTTTGTGTTTGGGGGCCTGTGGCTTGGAGTGGCCGGCTGGCTCCTTAGAATCCACGATACGCAGCATGGTTCCCAGACCAGAGGTGGCACCAGTGCCAAGTCTGGCTAGTTTGATGGTGCAAAGTGGCTCCTGCAATCTGCCATCCAGAAGCGGGGCAGCTTACTTTTCTTTGCCAGGGAAACGGGCCGAGGTTTTTGTCTGGGGACATATGGCTTGGAGTGACCGGCTGGCTCCTGAAAAGCTACGATAGGCAGGATGGTGAGCAGACCCATGGTGGCACCAGTGCCAAGTTGGGCTGGTTTGATAGTACCAAGTGGCTCCTGCAATCTGCCATCAAAAAGTTGGCAGGCGAGTTTTGTTTTCCAGGGAAAAGCGCCGTTGTTTGTGTTTGGGGGCCTGTGGCTGGGAGTGGCCGGCTGGCTGCTTAGAATCCACGATACGCAGGATGGTTCCCAGACCAGAGGTGGCACCAGTGCCAAGTCGGGCTGGTTTGATGGTGCAAAGTGGCTCCTGCAATCTGCCATCCAGAAGCGGGGTAGCTTACTTTTGTTTGCCAGGGAAACGGGCCGAGGTATTTGTCTGGGGGCCTATGGCTGGGAGTGACTGGCTGGCTACTGAAAAGCTACGATAGGCAGGATGGTTACCAGACTCATGGTGGCACCAGTGCCAAGTCGGGCTGGTTTGATGATACTAAATAGCTCCTGCAATCTGCCATCCAGACGCGGGGCAGCGGATTTTTGTTTGCTGGAGAAAAGTTCCGTGGTTTTTTTTTGGGGGTATATGGCTGGACGTGGCCGGCTGGCTCCTTAAAAAGCTCGATACGCAGGATTGTTCCCTGACCCAAGGTGGCATCAGTGCCAAGTCGGGCTGTTTTCGTAGTACCAAGTGCGTCCTGCAATTTGCCATCCAGAAGAGGGGCAGTTGAGTTCTGTTTGCCAGAGAAAAGGGCCGTGGTATGTGTTTGGGGGCATATGGTTGAGAGTGGCCGGCTGGCCCCTGAAAATCCACGATAGGCAGGATGGTTCCCAGAACCAAGGTGGCACCAGTGCCATGTTGGCCTGGTTTGATAGTACCATGTGGCTCCTGCAATCTGCCATCCAGAAGCGGGGCTGCTTACTTTTGTTTGCCAGGGAAACGGGCCGAGGTATTTGTCAGGGGGCCTATGGCTGGGAGTGACCGGCTGGCTCCTGAAAAGCTACGATAGGCAGGATGGTGACCAGACCCATGGTGGCACCAGTGCCAAGTTGGGCTGGTTTGATAGTACCAAGTGGCTCCTGCAATCTGCCATCAAAAAGTTGTCAGGCGAGTTTTGTTTTCCAGGGAAAAGCGCCGTTGTTTTTGTTTAGAGGCCTGTGGCTGGGAGTGGCCGGCTGCCTCCTTTGAACCCAGGATACGTAGGATGGTTCCCAGAGCCAAGGTGGCACCAGTGCAAAATTGGGCTGGTTTGATAGTACCAAGTGGCTCCTGCAATCTGCCATCCAGAAGCGGGGCAGCTTACTTTTGTTTCCCAGGGAAACGGGCCGAGGTATTTGTCTGGGGGCCTATGGCTGGGAGTGACCGGCTGGCTACTGAAAAGCTACGATAGGCAGGATGGTTACCAGACTCATGGTAGCACCAGTGCCAAGTCGGGCTGGTTTATAATACTAAATAGCTCCTGAAATCTGCCATTCAGACGCGGGGCAGCGGATTTTTGTTTGCTGGAGAAAAGTTCCGTGGTTGTTTTTTGGGGGTATATGGCTGGGCGGGGCCGGCTGGCTCCTTAAAAAGATCGATACGCAGGATTGTTCCCTGACCCAAGGTGGCATCAGTGCCAAGTCGGGCTGTTTTCGTAGTACCAAGTGCGTCCTGCAATTTGCCATCCAGAAGAGGGGCAGTTGAGTTTTGTTTGCCAGAGAAAAGGGCCGTGGTATGTGTTTCGGGGCATATGGCTGAGAGTGGCCGGCTGGCCCCTGAAAATCCAAGATAGGCAGGATGGTTCCCAGAGCCAAGGTGGCACCAGTGCCATGTTGGCCTGGTTTGATAGTACCATGTGGCTCCTGCAATCTGCCATCCAGAAGCGGGGCAGCTTACTTTTGTTTGCCAGGGAAACGGGCCGAGGTATTTGTCTGGGGGCCTATGGCTGGGAGTGACCGGCTGGCTCCTGAAAAGCTACGATAGGCAGGATGGTGACCAGACCCATGGTGGCACCAGTGCCAAGTTGGGCTGGTTTGATAGTACCAAGTGGCTCCTGCAATCTGCCATCAAAAAGTTGGCAGGCGAGTTTTGTTTTCCAGGGAAAAGCGCCGTTGCTTTTGTTTAGAGGCCTGTGGCAGGGAGTGGCCGCCTGTCCTCGTAATCTACGTTACGCAGCATGGTTCCCAGAGCCAAGGTGGCACCAGGGCCAAGTCGGGCTGGTTTGATAGTACCAAGTGGCTCCTGCAATCTGCCATCAAAAAGTTGGCAGGCGAGTTTTGTTTTCCAGGGAAAAGCGCCGTTGTTTGTGTTTGGGGGCCTATGGCTGGGAGTGGCCGGCTGGCTCCTTAGAATCCACAATACGCAGCATGGTTCCCAGACCAGAGGTGGCACCAGTGCCAAGTCGGGCTGGTTTGATAGTACCAAGTGGCTCCGGCAATCTGCCATCCAGAAGCGGGGCAGCTTACTTTTGTTTGCCAGGGAAACGGGCCGAGCTTTGTGTCTGGGCGCCTATGGCTGGGAGTGACCTGCTAGGTCCTGAAAAGCTACGATAGGCAGGATGGTGACCAGACCCATGGTGGCACCAGTGCCAAGTTGGGCTGGTTTGATAGTACCAAGTGGCTCCTGCAATCCGCCATCAAAAAGTGGGAGGGCGAGTTTTGTTTTCCAGGGAAAAGCGCCGTTGTTTGTGTTTGGGTGCCTGTGGCAGGGAGTGGCCGGCTGGCTGCTTAGAATCCACGATACGCAGGATGGTTCCCAGACCCAAGGTGGCACCAGTGCCAAGTTGGGCTGGTTTGATAGTACCAAGTGGTTCCTGCAATCTGCCATCCAGAAGCGGGGTAGCTTACTTTTGTTTGCCAGGGAAACGGGCCGAGTATTGTGTCTGGGGGCCTATGGCTGGGAGTGACCGGCTGGCTCCTGAAAACTACGATAGGCAGGATGGTGACCAGACCCATGGTGGCACCAGTGTCAAGTTGGGCTGGTTTGATAGTACCAAGTGGCTCCTGCAATCTGCCATCAAAAAGTTGGCAGGCGAGTTTTGTTTTCCAGGGAAAAGCGCCGTTGATTGTGTCTGGGGGCCTGTGGCTGGAGTGGCCGGCTGGCTCCTTACAATGAACGATACGCAGGATGGTTCCCAGACCTGAGGTGGCACCAGTGCCAAGTCGGGCTAGTTTGATGGTGCAAAGTGGCTCCTGCAATCTGCCATCCAGAAGCGGGGTAGCTTACTTTTGTTTGCCAGGGAAACGGGCCGAGCTTTGTGTCTGGGCGCCTATGGCTTGGAGTGACCGGCTAGGTCCTGAAAAGCTACGATAGGCAGGATGGTGACCAGACCCATGGTGGCACCAGTGCCAAGTTGGGCTGATTTGATAGTACCAAGTGGCTCCTGCAATCTGCCATCCAAAAGTTGGCAGGCGAGTTTTGTTTTCCAGGGAAAAGCGCCGTTGTTTGTGTTTGGGGGCCTGTGGCTGGGAGTGGCCGGCTGGCTCCTTAGAATCCACGATACGCGGCATGGTTCCCAGACCAGAGGTGGCACCAGTGCCAAGTTGGGCTGGTTTGATAGTACCAAGTGCGTCCTGCAATCTGCCATCCAGAAGCGGGGCAGCTTACTTTTGTTTGCCAGGGAAACGGGCCGAGGTTTGTGTCTCAGGGCCTATGGCTGGGAGTGAGCGGCTGGCTCCTGAAAAGCTACGATAGGCAGGATGGTGACCAGACCCATGGTGGCACCAGTGCCAAGTTGGGCTGGTTTGATAGTACCAAGTGGCTCCTGCAATCTGCCATCAAAAAGTTGGCAGGCGAGTTTGTTATCCAGGGAAAAGCGCCGTTGTTTGTGTTTGGGGGCCTGTGGCTGGGAGTGGCCGGCTGGCTCCTTAGAATCCACGATACGCAGGATGGTTCCCAGACCAGAGGTGGCACCAGTGCCACGTCGGGCTGGTTTGATGTTGAAAAGTGGCTCCTGCAATCTGCCATCCAGAAGCGGGATAACTTACTTTTGTTTGCCAGGGAAACGGGCCGAGGTTTTTGTCTGGGGGCCTATGGCTGGGAGTGTTTGGCTGGCTCCTGAAAAGCTACGATAGGCAGGATGGTGACCAGACCCATGGTGGCACCAGTGCCAAGTTGGGCTGGTTTGATAGTACCAAGTGGCTCCTGCAATCTGCCATCAAAAAGTTGGCAGGCGAGTTTTGTTTTCCAGGGAAAAGCGCCGTTGTTTGTGTTTGGGGGCCTGTGGCTGGGAGTGGCCGGCTGTCTCCTTAGAATCCACGATACGCAGGATGGTTCCCAGACCAGAGGTGGCACCAGTGCCAAGTCGGGCTGGTTTGATGGTGCAAAGTGGCTCCTGCAATCTGCCATCCAGAAGCAGGGTAGCTTACTTTTGTTTCCCAGGGAAACGGGCCGAGGTATTTGTCTGGGGGCCTATGGCTGGGAGTGACTGGCTGGCTACTGAAAAGCTACGATAGGCAGGATGGTTACCAGACTCATGGTGGCACCAGTGCCAAGTCGGGCTGGTTTGATGATACTAAATAGCTCCTGCAATCTGCCATCCAGACGCGGGGCAGCGGATTTTTGTTTGCTGGAGAAAAGTTCCGTGGTTTTTTTTTGGGGGTATATGGCTGGACGTGGCCGGCTGGCTCCTTAAAAAGCTCGATACGCAGGATTGTTCCCTGACCCAAGGTGGCATCAGTGCCAAGTCGGGCTGTTTTCGTAGTACCAAGTGCGTCCTGCAATTTGCCATCCAGAAGAGGGGCAGTTGAGTTCTGTTTGCCAGAGAAAAGGGCCGTGGTATGTGTTTGGGGGCATATGGTTGAGAGTGGCCGGCTGGCCCCTGAAAATCCACGATAGGCAGGATGGTTCCCAGAACCAAGGTGGCACCAGTGCCATGTTGGCCTGGTTTGATAGTACCATGTGGCTCCTGCAATCTGCCATCCAGAAGCGGGGCTGCTTACTTTTGTTTGCCAGGGAAACGGGCCGAGGTATTTGTCAGGGGGCCTATGGCTGGGAGTGACCGGCTGGCTCCTGAAAAGCTACGATAGGCAGGATGGTGACCAGACCCATGGTGGCACCAGTGCCAAGTTGGGCTGGTTTGATAGTACCAAGTGGCTCCTGCAATCTGCCATCAAAAAGTTGTCAGGCGAGTTTTGTTTTCCAGGGAAAAGCGCCGTTGTTTTTGTTTAGAGGCCTGTGGCTGGGAGTGGCCGGCTGCCTCCTTTGAACCCAGGATACGTAGGATGGTTCCCAGAGCCAAGGTGGCACCAGTGCAAAATTGGGCTGGTTTGATAGTACCAAGTGGCTCCTGCAATCTGCCATCCAGAAGCGGGGCAGCTTACTTTTGTTTCCCAGGGAAACGGGCCGAGGTATTTGTCTGGGGGCCTATGGCTGGGAGTGACCGGCTGGCTACTGAAAAGCTACGATAGGCAGGATGGTTACCAGACTCATGGTAGCACCAGTGCCAAGTCGGGCTGGTTTATAATACTAAATAGCTCCTGAAATCTGCCATTCAGACGCGGGGCAGCGGATTTTTGTTTGCTGGAGAAAAGTTCCGTGGTTGTTTTTTGGGGGTATATGGCTGGGCGGGGCCGGCTGGCTCCTTAAAAAGATCGATACGCAGGATTGTTCCCTGACCCAAGGTGGCATCAGTGCCAAGTCGGGCTGTTTTCGTAGTACCAAGTGCGTCCTGCAATTTGCCATCCAGAAGAGGGGCAGTTGAGTTTTGTTTGCCAGAGAAAAGGGCCGTGGTATGTGTTTGGGGGCATATGGCTGAGAGTGGCCGGCTGGCCCCTGAAAATCCAAGATAGGCAGGATGGTTCCCAGAGCCAAGGTGGCACCAGTGCCATGTTGGCCTGGTTTGATAGTACCATGTGGCTCCTGCAATCTGCCATCCAGAATCGGAGCAGCTTACTTTTGTTTGCCAGGGAAACGGGCCGAGGTATTTGTCTGGGGGCCTATGGCTGGGAGTGACCGGCTGGCTCCTGAAAAGCTACGATAGGCAGGATGGTGACCAGACCCATGGTGGCACCAGTGCCAAGTTGGGCTGGTTTGATAGTACCAAGTGGCTCCTGCAATCTGCCATCAAAAAGTTGGCAGGCGAGTTTTGTTTTCCAGGGAAAAGCGCCGTTGCTTTTGTTTAGAGGCCTGTGGCAGGGAGTGGCCGCCTGTCCTCGTAGAATCTACGTTACGCAGCATGGTTCCCAGAGCCAAGGTGGCACCAGGGCCAAGTCGGGCTGGTTTGATAGTACCAAGTGGCTCCTGCAATCTGCCATCAAAAAGTTGGCAGGCGAGTTTTGTTTTCCAGGGAAAAGCGCCGTTGTTTGTGTTTGGGGGCCTGTGGCTGGGAGTGGCCGGCTGGCTCCTTAGAATCCACGATACGCAGCATGGTTCCCAGACCAGAGGTGGCACCAGTGCCAAGTCGGGCTGGTTTGATAGTACCAAGTGGCTCCGGCAAACTGCCATCCAGAAGCGGGGCAGCTTACTTTTGTTTGCCAGGGAAACGGGCCGAGCTTTGTGTCTGGGCGCCTATGGCTGGGAGTGACCTGCTAGGTCCTGAAAAGCTACGATAGGCAGGATGGTGACCAGACCCATGGTGGCACCAGTGCCAAGTTGGGCTGGTTTGATAGTACCAAGTGGCTCCTGCAATCCGCCATCAAAAAGTGGGAGGGCGAGTTTTGTTTTCCAGGGAAAAGCGCCGTTGTTTGTGTTTGGGTGCCTGTGGCAGGGAGTGGCCGGCTGGCTGCTTAGAATCCACGATACGCAGGATGGTTCCCAGACCCAAGGTGGCACCAGTGCCAAGTTGGGCTGGTTTGATAGTACCAAGTGGTTCCTGCAATCTGCCATCCAGAAGCGGGGTAGCTTACTTTTGTTTGCCAGGGAAACGGGCCGAGTATTGTGTCTGGGGGCCTATGGCTGGGAGTGACCGGCTGGCTCCTGAAAACTACGATAGGCAGGATGGTGACCAGACCCATGGTGGCACCAGTGCCAAGTTGGGCTGATTTGATAGTACCAAGTGGCTCCTGCAATCTGCCATCAAAAAGTTGGCAGGCGAGTTTTGTTTTCCAGGGAAAAGCGCCGTTGATTGTGTCTGGGGGCCTGTGGCTGGAGTGGCCGGCTGGCTCCTTACAATGAACGATACGCAGGATGGTTCCCAGACCTGAGGTGGCACCAGTGCCAAGTCGGGCTAGTTTGATGGTGCAAAGTGGCTCCTGCAATCTGCCATCCAGAAGCGGGGTAGCTTACTTTTGTTTGCCAGGGAAACGGGCCGAGCTTTGTGTCTGGGCGCCTATGGCTTGGAGTGACCGGCTAGGTCCTGAAAAGCTACGATAGGCAGGATGGTGACCAGACCCATGGTGGCACCAGTGCCAAGTTGGGCTGATTTGATAGTACCAAGTGGCTCCTGCAATCTGCCATCCAAAAGTTGGCAGGCGAGTTTTGTTTTCCAGGGAAAAGCGCCGTTGTTTGTGTTTGGGGGCCTGTGGCTGGGAGTGGCCGGCTGGCTCCTTAGAATCCACGATACGCGGCATGGTTCCCAGACCAGAGGTGGCACCAGTGCCAAGTTGGGCTGGTTTGATAGTACCAAGTGCGTCCTGCAATCTGCCATCCAGAAGCGGGGCAGCTTACTTTTGTTTGCCAGGGAAACGGGCCGAGGTTTGTGTCTCAGGGCCTATGGCTGGGAGTGAGCGGCTGGCTCCTGAAAAGCTACGATAGGCAGGATGGTGACCAGACCCATGGTGGCACCAGTGCCAAGTTGGGCTGGTTTGATAGTACCAAGTGGCTCCTGCAATCTGCCATCAAAAAGTTGGCAGGCGAGTTTGTTATCCAGGGAAAAGCGCCGTTGTTTGTGTTTGGGGGCCTGTGGCTGGGAGTGGCCGGCTGGCTCCTTAGAATCCACGATACGCAGGATGGTTCCCAGACCAGAGGTGGCACCAGTGCCACGTCGGGCTGGTTTGATGTTGAAAAGTGGCTCCTGCAATCTGCCATCCAGAAGCGGGATAACTTACTTTTGTTTGCCAGGGAAACGGGCCGAGGTTTTTGTCTGGGGGCCTATGGCTGGGAGTGTTTGGCTGGCTCCTGAAAAGCTACGATAGGCAGGATGGTGACCAGACCCATGGTGGCACCAGTGCCAAGTTGGGCTGGTTTGATAGTACCAAGTGGCTCCTGCAATCTGCCATCAAAAAGTTGGCAGGCGAGTTTTGTTTTCCAGGGAAAAGCGCCGTTGTTTGTGTTTGGGGGCCTGTGGCTGGGAGTGGCCGGCTGTCTCCTTAGAATCCACGATACGCAGGATGGTTCCCAGACCAGAGGTGGCACCAGTGCCAAGTCGGGCTGGTTTGATGGTGCAAAGTGGCTCCTGCAATCTGCCATCCAGAAGCGGGGTAGCTTACTTTTGTTTCCCAGGGAAACGGGCCGAGGTATTTGTCTGGGGGCCTATGGCTGGGAGTGACTGGCTGGCTACTGAAAAGCTACGATAGGCAGGATGGTTACCAGACTCATGGTGGCACCAGTGCCAAGTCGGGCTGGTTTGATGATACTAAATAGCTCCTGCAATCTGCCATCCAGACGCGGGGCAGCGGATTTTTGTTTGCTGGAGAAAAGTTCCGTGGTTTTTTTTTGGGGGTATATGGCTGGACGTGGCCGGCTGGCTCCTTAAAAAGCTCGATACGCAGGATTGTTCCCTGACCCAAGGTGGCATCAGTGCCAAGTCGGGCTGTTTTCGTAGTACCAAGTGCGTCCTGCAATTTGCCATCCAGAAGAGGGGCAGTTGAGTTCTGTTTGCCAGAGAAAAGGGCCGTGGTATGTGTTTGGGGGCATATGGTTGAGAGTGGCCGGCTGGCCCCTGAAAATCCACGATAGGCAGGATGGTTCCCAGAACCAAGGTGGCACCAGTGCCATGTTGGCCTGGTTTGATAGTACCATGTGGCTCCTGCAATCTGCCATCCAGAAGCGGGGCTGCTTACTTTTGTTTGCCAGGGAAACGGGCCGAGGTATTTGTCAGGGGGCCTATGGCTGGGAGTGACCGGCTGGCTCCTGAAAAGCTACGATAGGCAGGATGGTGACCAGACCCATGGTGGCACCAGTGCCATGTTGGCCTGGTTTGATAGTACCAAGTGGCTCCTGCAATCTGCCATCAAAAAGTTGTCAGGCGAGTTTTGTTTTCCAGGGAAAAGCGCCGTTGTTTTTGTTTAGAGGCCTGTGGCTGGGAGTGGCCGGCTGCCTCCTTTGAACCCAGGATACGTAGGATGGTTCCCAGAGCCAAGGTGGCACCAGTGCAAAATTGGGCTGGTTTGATAGTACCAAGTGGCTCCTGCAATCTGCCATCCAGAAGCGGGGCAGCTTACTTTTGTTTCCCAGGGAAACGGGCCGAGGTATTTGTCTGGGGGCCTATGGCTGGGAGTGACCGGCTGGCTACTGAAAAGCTACGATAGGCAGGATGGTTACCAGACTCATGGTAGCACCAGTGCCAAGTCGGGCTGGTTTATAATACTAAATAGCTCCTGAAATCTGCCATTCAGACGCGGGGCAGCGGATTTTTGTTTGCTGGAGAAAAGTTCCGTGGTTGTTTTTTGGGGGTATATGCCTGGGCGGGGCCGGCTGGCTCCTTAAAAAGATCGATACGCAGGATTGTTCCCTGACCCAAGGTGGCATCAGTGCCAAGTCGGGCTGTTTTCGTAGTACCAAGTGCGTCCTGCAATTTGCCATCCAGAAGAGGGGCAGTTGAGTTTTGTTTGCCAGAGAAAAGGGCCGTGGTATGTGTTTGGGGGCATATGGCTGAGAGTGGCCGGCTGGCCCCTGAAAATCCAAGATAGGCAGGATGGTTCCCAGAGCCAAGGTGGCACCAGTGCCATGTTGGCCTGGTTTGATAGTACCATGTGGCTCCTGCAATCTGCCATCCAGAAGCGGGGCAGCTTACTTTTGTTTGCCAGGGAAACGGGCCGAGGTATTTGTCTGGGGGCCTATGGCTGGGAGTGACCGGCTGGCTCCTGAAAAGCTACGATAGGCAGGATGGTGACCAGACCCATGGTGGCACCAGTGCCATGTTGGCCTGGTTTGATAGTACCATGTGGCTCCTGCAATCTGCCATCAAAAAGTTGGCAGGCGAGTTTTGTTTTCCAGGGAAAAGCGCCGTTGCTTTTGTTTAGAGGCCTGTGGCAGGGAGTGGCCGCCTGTCCTCGTAGAATCTACGTTACGCAGCATGGTTCCCAGAGCCAAGGTGGCACCAGGGCCAAGTCGGGCTGGTTTGATAGTACCAAGTGGCTCCTGCAATCTGCCATCAAAAAGTTGGCAGGCGAGTTTTGTTTTCCAGGGAAAAGCGCCGTTGTTTGTGTTTGGGGGCCTGTGGCTGGGAGTGGCCGGCTGGCTCCTTAGAATCCACGATATGCAGCATGGTTCCCAGACCAGAGGTGGCACCAGTGCCAAGTCGGGCTGGTTTGATAGTACCAAGTGGCTCCGGCAATCTGCCATCCAGAAGCGGGGCAGCTTACTTTTGTTTGCCAGGGAAACGGGCCGAGCTTTGTGTCTGGGCGCCTATGGCTGGGAGTGACCTGCTAGGTCCTGAAAAGCTACGATAGGCAGGATGGTGACCAGACCCATGGTGGCACCAGTGCCATGTTGGGCTGGTTTGATAGTACCAAGTGGCTCCTGCAATCCGCCATCAAAAAGTGGGAGGGCGAGTTTTGTTTTCCAGGGAAAAGCGCCGTTGTTTGTGTTTGGGTGCCTGTGGCAGGGAGTGGCCGGCTGGCTGCTTAGAATCCACGATACGCAGGATGGTTCCCAGACCCAAGGTGGCACCAGTGCCAAGTTGGGCTGGTTTGATAGTACCAAGTGGTTCCTGCAATCTGCCATCCAGAAGCGGGGTAGCTTACTTTTGTTTGCCAGGGAAACGGGCCGAGTATTGTGTCTGGGGGCCTATGGCTGGGAGTGACCGGCTGGCTCCTGAAAACTACGATAGGCAGGATGGTGACCAGACCCATGGTGGCACCAGTGCCAAGTTGGCCTGATTTGATAGTACCAAGTGGCTCCTGCAATCTGCCATCAAAAAGTTGGCAGGCGAGTTTTGTTTTCCAGGGAAAAGCGCCGTTGTTTGTGTTTGGGGGCCTGTGGCTGGGAGTGGCCGGCTGGCTCCTTAGAATCCACGATACGCGGCATGGTTCCCAGACCAGAGGTGGCACCAGTGCCAAGTTGGGCTGGTTTGATAGTACCAAGTGGCTCCTGCAATCTGCCATCCAGAAGCGGGGCAGCTTACTTTTGTTTGCCAGGGAAACGGGCCGAGGTTTGTGTCTCAGGGCCTATGGCTGGGAGTGAGCGGCTGGCTCCTGAAAAGCTACGATAGGCAGGATGGTGACCAGACCCATGGTGGCACCAGTGCCAAGTTGGGCTGGTTTGATAGTACCAAGTGGCTCCTGCAATCTGCCATCAAAAAGTTGGCAGACGAGTTTGTTATCCAGGGAAAAGCGCCGTTGTTTGTGTTTGGGGGCCTGTGGCTGGGAGTGGCCGGCTGGCTCCTTAGAATCCACGATACGCAGGATGGTTCCCAGACCAGAGGTGGCACCAGTGCCAAGTCGGGCTGGTTTGATGTTGAAAAGTGGCTCCTGCAATCTGCCATCCAGAAGCGGGATAACTTACTTTTGTTTGCCAGGGAAACGGGCCGAGGTTTTTGTCTGGGGGCCTATGGCTGGGAGTGTTTGGCTGACTCCTGAAAAGCTACGATAGGCAGGATGGTGACCAGACCCATGGTGGCACCAGTGCCAAGTTGGGCTGGTTTGATAGTACCAAGTGGCTCCTGCAATCTGCCATCAAAAAGTTGGCAGGCGAGTTTTGTTTTCCAGGGAAAAGCGCCGTTGTTTGTGTTTGGGGGCCTGTGGCTGGGAGTGGCCGGCTGTCTCCTTAGAATCCACGATACGCAGGATGGTTCCCAGACCAGAGGTGGCACCAGTGCCAAGTCGGGCTGGTTTGATGGTGCAAAGTGGCTCCTGCAATCTGCCATCCAGAAGCGGGGTAGCTTACTTTTGTTTCCCAGGGAAACGGGCCGAGGTATTTGTCTGGGGGCCTATGGCTGGGAGTGACTGGCTGGCTACTGAAAAGCTACGATAGGCAGGATGGTTACCAGACTCATGGTGGCACCAGTGCCAAGTCGGGCTGGTTTGATGATACTAAATAGCTCCTGCAATCTGCCATCCAGACGCGGGGCAGCGGATTTTTGTTTGCTGGAGAAAAGTTCCGTGGTTTTTTTTTGGGGGTATATGGCTGGACGTGGCCGGCTGGCTCCTTAAAAAGCTCGATACGCAGGATTGTTCCCTGACCCAAGGTGGCATCAGTGCCAAGTCGGGCTGTTTTCGTAGTACCAAGTGCGTCCTGCAATTTGCCATCCAGAAGAGGGGCAGTTGAGTTCTGTTTGCCAGAGAAAAGGGCCGTGGTATGTGTTTGGGGGCATATGGTTGAGAGTGGCCGGCTGGCCCCTGAAAATCCACGATAGGCAGGATGGTTCCCAGAACCAAGGTGGCACCAGTGCCATGTTGGCCTGGTTTGATAGTACCATGTGGCTCCTGCAATCTGCCATCCAGAAGCGGGGCTGCTTACTTTTGTTTGCCAGGGAAACGGGCCGAGGTATTTGTCAGGGGGCCTATGGCTGGGAGTGACCGGCTGGCTCCTGAAAAGCTACGATAGGCAGGATGGTGACCAGACCCATGGTGGCACCAGTGCCAAGTTGGGCTGGTTTGATAGTACCAAGTGGCTCCTGCAATCTGCCATCAAAAAGTTGTCAGGCGAGTTTTGTTTTCCAGGGAAAAGCGCCGTTGTTTTTGTTTAGAGGCCTGTGGCTGGGAGTGGCCGGCTGCCTCCTTTGAACCCAGGATACGTAGGATGGTTCCCAGAGCCAAGGTGGCACCAGTGCAAAATTGGGCTGGTTTGATAGTACCAAGTGGCTCCTGCAATCTGCCATCCAGAAGCGGGGCAGCTTACTTTTGTTTCCCAGGGAAACGGGCCGAGGTATTTGTCTGGGGGCCTATGGCTGGGAGTGACCGGCTGGCTACTGAAAAGCTACGATAGGCAGGATGGTTACCAGACTCATGGTAGCACCAGTGCCAAGTCGGGCTGGTTTATAATACTAAATAGCTCCTGAAATCTGCCATTCAGACGCGGGGCAGCGGATTTTTGTTTGCTGGAGAAAAGTTCCGTGGTTGTTTTTTGGGGGTATATGCCTGGGCGGGGCCGGCTGGCTCCTTAAAAAGATCGATACGCAGGATTGTTCCCTGACCCAAGGTGGCATCAGTGCCAAGTCAGGCTGTTTTCGTAGTACCAAGTGCGTCCTGCAATTTGCCATCCAGAAGAGGGGCAGTTGAGTTTTGTTTGCCAGAGAAAAGGGCCGTGGTATGTGTTTGGGGGCATATGGCTGAGAGTGGCCGGCTGGCCCCTGAAAATCCAAGATAGGCAGGATGGTTCCCAGAGCCAAGGTGGCACCAGTGCCATGTTGGCCTGGTTTGATAGTACCATGTGGCTCCTGCAATCTGCCATCCAGAAGCGGGGCAGCTTACTTTTGTTTGCCAGGGAAACGGGCCGAGGTATTTGTCTGGGGGCCTATGGCTGGGAGTGACCGGCTGGCTCCTGAAAAGCTACGATAGGCAGGATGGTGACCAGACCCATGGTGGCACCAGTGCCATGTTGGCCTGGTTTGATAGTACCATGTGGCTCCTGCAATCTGCCATCAAAAAGTTGGCAGGCGAGTTTTGTTTTCCAGGGAAAAGCGCCGTTGCTTTTGTTTAGAGGCCTGTGGCAGGGAGTGGCCGCCTGTCCTCGTAGAATCTACGTTACGCAGCATGGTTCCCAGAGCCAAGGTGGCACCAGGGCCAAGTCGGGCTGGTTTGATAGTACCAAGTGGCTCCTGCAATCTGCCATCAAAAAGTTGGCAGGCGAGTTTTGTTTTCCAGGGAAAAGCGCCGTTGTTTGTGTTTGGGGGCCTGTGGCTGGGAGTGGCCGGCTGGCTCCTTAGAATCCACAATACGCAGGATGGTTCCCAGACCAGAGGTGGCACCAGTGCCAAGTCGGGCTGGTTTGATAGTACCAAGTGGCTCCGGCAATCTGCCATCCAGAAGCGGGGCAGCTTACTTTTGTTTGCCAGGGAAACGGGCCGAGCTTTGTGTCTGGGCGCCTATGGCTGGGAGTGACCTGCTAGGTCCTGAAAAGCTACGATAGGCAGGATGGTGACCAGACCCATGGTGGCACCAGTGCCAAGTTGGGCTGGTTTGATAGTACCAAGTGGCTCCTGCAATCCGCCATCAAAAAGTGGGAGGGCGAGTTTTGTTTTCCAGGGAAAAGCGCCGTTGTTTGTGTTTGGGTGCCTGTGGCAGGGAGTGGCCGGCTGGCTGCTTAGAATCCACGATACGCAGGATGGTTCCCAGACCCAAGGTGGCACCAGTGCCAAGTTGGGCTGGTTTGATAGTACCAAGTGGTTCCTGCAATCTGCCATCCAGAAGCGGGGTAGCTTACTTTTGTTTGCCAGGGAAACGGGCCGAGTATTGTGTCTGGGGGCCTATGGCTGGGAGTGACCGGCTGGCTCCTGAAAACTACGATAGGCAGGATGGTGACCAGACCCATGGTGGCACCAGTGCCAAGTTGGGCTGATTTGATAGTACCAAGTGGCTCCTGCAATCTGCCATCAAAAAGTTGGCAGGCGAGTTTTGTTTTCCAGGGAAAAGCGCCGTTGATTGTGTCTGGGGTCCTGTGGCTGGAGTGGCCGGCTGGCTCCTTACAATGAACGATACGCAGGATGGTTCCCAGACCTGAGGTGGCACCAGTGCCAAGTCGGGCTAGTTTGATGGTGCAAAGTGGCTCCTGCAATCTGCCATCCAGAAGCGGGGTAGCTTACTTTTGTTTGCCAGGGAAACGGGCCGAGCTTTGTGTCTGGGCGCCTATGGCTTGGAGTGACCGGCTAGGTCTTGAAAAGCTACGATAGGCAGGATGGTGACCAGACCCATGGTGGCACCAGTGCCAAGTTGGGCTGATTTGATAGTACCAAGTGGCTCCTGCAATCTGCCATCAAAAAGTTGGCAGGCGAGTTTTGTTTTCCAGGGAAAAGCGCCGTTGTTTGTGTTTGGGGGCCTGTGGCTGGGAGTGGCCGGCTGGCTCCTTAGAATCCACGATACGCGGCATGGTTCCCAGACCAGAGGTGGCACCAGTGCCAAGTTGGGCTGGTTTGATAGTACCAAGTGCGTCCTGCAATCTGCCATCCAGAAGCGGGGCAGCTTACTTTTGTTTGCCAGGGAAACGGGCCGAGGTTTGTGTCTCAGGGCCTATGGCTGGGAGTGAGCGGCTGGCTCCTGAAAAGCTACGATAGGCAGGATGGTGACCAGACCCATGGTGGCACCAGTGCCAAGTTGGGCTGGTTTGATAGTACCAAGTGGCTCCTGCAATCTGCCATCAAAAAGTTGGCAGGCGAGTTTGTTATCCAGGGAAAAGCGCCGTTGTTTGTGTTTGGGGGCCTGTGGCTGGGAGTGGCCGGCTGGCTCCTTAGAATCCACGATACGCAGGATGGTTCCCAGACCAGAGGTGGCACCAGTGCCAAGTCGGGCTGGTTTGATGTTGAAAAGTGGCTCCTGCAATCTGCCATCCAGAAGCGGGGCAGCTTACTTTTGTTTCCCAGGGAAACGGGCCGAGGTATTTGTCTGGGGGCCTATGGCTGGGAGTGACCGGCTGGCTACTGAAAAGCTACGATAGGCAGGATGGTTACCAGACTCATGGTAGCACCAGTGCCAAGTCGGGCTGGTTTATAATACTAAATAGCTCCTGAAATCTGCCATTCAGACGCGGGGCAGCGGATTTTTGTTTGCTGGAGAAAAGTTCCGTGGTTGTTTTTTGGGGGTATATGGCTGGGCGGGGCCGGCTGGCTCCTTAAAAAGATCGATACGCAGGATTGTTCCCTGACCCAAGGTGGCATCAGTGCCAAGTCGGGCTGTTTTCGTAGTACAAAGTGCGTCCTGCAATTTGCCATCCAGAAGAGGGGCAGTTGAGTTTTGTTTGCCAGAGAAAAGGGCCGTGGTATGTGTTTGGGGGCATATGGCTGAGAGTGGCCGGCTGGCCCCTGAAAATCCAAGATAGGCAGGATGGTTCCCAGAGCCAAGGTGGCACCAGTGCCATGTTGGCCTGGTTTGATAGTACCATGTGGCTCCTGCAATCTGCCATCCAGAAGCGGGGCAGCTTACTTTTGTTTGCCAGGGAAACGGGCCGAGGTATTTGTCTGGGGGCCTATGGCTGGGAGTGACCGGCTGGCTCCTGAAAAGCTACGATAGGCAGGATGGTGACCAGACCCATGGTGGCACCAGTGCCAAGTTGGGCTGGTTTGATAGTACCAAGTGGCTCCTGCAATCTGCCATCAAAAAGTTGGCAGGCGAGTTTTGTTTTCCAGGGAAAAGCGCCGTTGCTTTTGTTTAGAGGCCTGTGGCAGGGAGTGGCCGCCTGTCCTCGTAGAATCTACGTTACGCAGCATGGTTCCCAGAGCCAAGGTGGCACCAGGGCCAAGTCGGGCTGGTTTGATAGTACCAAGTGCATCCTGCAATCAGCCATCCAAAAGCGGGGCAGCTTACTTTTGTTTGCCAGGGAAACGGGCCGAGGTTTGTGTCTGGGGGCCTATGGCAGGGAGTGACCGGCTGGCTCCTGAAAAGCTACGATAGGCAGGATGTTTACCAGACCCATGGTGGCACCAGTGCCAAGTTGGGCTGATTTCATAGTACCAAGTGGCACCTGCAATCTGCCATCCAGAATCGGGGCAGCTTACTTTTGTTTTCCAGGGAAACGGGCCGAGGTTTGTGTCTGGGGGCCTATGGCTGGGAGTGACCGGCTGGCTCCTGAAAAGCTACGATAGGCAGGATGGTGACCAGACCCATGGTGGCACCAGTGCCAAGTTGGGCTGGTTTGATAGTACCAAGTGGCTCCTGCAATCTGCCATCAAAATGTTGGCAGGCGAGTTTTGTTTTCCAGGGAAAAGCGCCGTTGGTTTTGTTTGGGGGCCTGTGGCTCAGAGTGGCCGGGTGGCTGCTTAGAATCCACGATACGCAGGATGGTTCCCAGACCCAAGGTGGCACCAGTGCCAAGTCGGGCTGGTTTGACACTACCAAGTGGCTCCTGCACTCTGCCATCCAGAATCGGGGCAGCTTAATTTTGTTTGCCAGGGAAACGGTCCGAGGTTTGTGTCTGGGGGCCTATGGCTGGGAGTGACCGGCTGGCTCCTGAAAAGCTACGATAGGCAGGATGGTTCCCAGATCCAAGATGGCACCAGTGCCAAGTCGGGGTGGTTTGATGGTGCAAAGTGGCTCCTGCAATCTGCCATCCTGACGCGGGGCAGCGGATTTTTGTTTCCAAGAGAAATGGTCCGTGGTTTGTTTTTGGGGCTATATGGCTGGGCGTGGCCTGCTGGCTCCTTAAAAAGCTACGATAGGCAGGATGGTTCCCTGACCCAAGGTTGCACCAGTGCCAAGTCGGGCGGTTTTCGTAGTACAAAGTGCGTCCTAAAATTTGCCATCCAGAAGAGGGTCAGTTGAGTTTTGTTTACCAGAGAAAAGGGCCGTGGTTTGTTTTTGGGGGCATATGGCTGATAGTGGCCGTCTGGCCCCTGAAAATCCACGATAGGCAGGATGGTTCCCAGACCAGAGGTGGCACCAGTGCCAAGTCGGGCTGGTTTGATAGTACTAAATAGCACCTGCAATCTGCCATGCAGAAGCGGGGCAGCTTACTTTTGTTTGCCAGGGAAACGGGCCGAGGTTTGTGTCTGGGGGCCTATGGCTGGGAGTGACCGCCTGGCTCCTGAAAAGCTACGATAGGCAGGATGGTGACCAGACCCATGGTGGCACCAGTGCCAAGTTGGGCTGGTTTGATAGTACCAAGTGGCTCCTGCAATCTGCCATCAAAAAGTTGGCAGGCGAGTTTTGTTTTCCAGGGAAAAGCGCCGTTGTTTGTGTTTGGGGGCCTGTGGCTGGGAGTGGCCGGCTGTCTCCTTAGAATCCACGATACGCAGGATGGTTCCCAGACCAGAGGTGGCACCAGTGCCAAGTCGGGCTGGTTTGATGGTGCAAAGTGGCTCCTGCAATCTGCCATCCAGAAGCGGGGTAGCTTACTTTTGTTTCCCAGGGAAACGGGCCGAGGTATTTGTCTGGGGGCCTATGGCTGGGAGTGACTGGCTGGCTACTGAAAAGCTACGATAGGCAGGATGGTTACCAGACTCATGGTGGCACCAGTGCCAAGTCGGGCTGGTTTGATGATACTAAATAGCTCCTGCAATCTGCCATCCAGACGCGGGGCAGCGGATTTTTGTTTGCTGCAGAAAAGTTCCGTGGTTTTTTTTTGGGGGTATATGGCTGGACGTGGCCGGCTGGCTCCTTAAAAAGCTCGATACGCAGGATTGTTCCCTGACCCAAGGTGGCATCAGTGCCAAGTCGGGCTGTTTTCGTAGTACCAAGTGCGTCCTGCAATTTGCCATCCAGAAGAGGGGCAGTTGAGTTCTGTTTGCCAGAGAAAAGGGCCGTGGTATGTGTTTGGGGGCATATGGTTGAGAGTGGCCGGCTGGCCCCTTAAAATCCACGATAGGCAGGATGGTTCCCAGAACCAAGGTGGCACCAGTGCCATGTTGTCCTGGTTTGATAGTACCATGTGGCTCCTGCAATCTGCCATCCAGAAGCGGGGCAGCTTACTTTTGTTTGCCAGGGAAACGGGCCGAGGTATTTGTCAGGGGGCCTATGGCTGGGAGTGACCGGCTGGCTCCTGAAAAGCTACGATAGGCAGGATGGTGACCAGACCCATGGTGGCACCAGTGCCAAGTTGGGCTGGTTTGATAGTACCAAGTGGCTCCTGCAATCTGCCATCAAAAAGTTGTCAGGCGAGTTTTGTTTTCCAGGGAAAAGCGCCGTTGTTTTTGTTTAGAGGCCTGTGGCTGGGAGTGGCCGGCTGCCTCCTTTGAACCCAGGATACGTAGGATGGTTCCCAGAGCCAAGGTGGCACCAGTGCAAAATTGGGCTGGTTTGATAGTACCAAGTGGCTCCTGCAATCTGCCATCCAGAAGCGGGGCAGCTTACTTTTGTTTCCCAGGGAAACGGGCCGAGGTATTTGTCTGGGGGCCTATGGCTGGGAGTGACCGGCTGGCTACTGAAAAGCTACGATAGGCAGGATGGTTACCAGACTCATGGTAGCACCAGTGCCAAGTCGGGCTGGTTTATAATACTAAATAGCTCCTGAAATCTGCCATTCAGACGCGGGGCAGCGGATTTTTGTTTGCTGGAGAAAAGTTCCGTGGTTGTTTTTTGGGGGTATATGGCTGGGCGGGGCCGGCTGGCTCCTTAAAAAGATCGATACGCAGGATTGTTCCCTGACCCAAGGTGGCATCAGTGCCAAGTCGGGCTGTTTTCGTAGTACCAAGTGCGTCCTGCAATTTGCCATCCAGAAGAGGGGCAGTTGAGTTTTGTTTGCCAGAGAAAAGGGCCGTGGTATGTGTTTGGGGGCATATGGCTGAGAGTGGCCGGCTGGCCCCTGAAAATCCAAGATAGGCAGGATGGTTCCCAGAGCCAAGGTGGCACCAGTGCCATGTTGGCCTGGTTTGATAGTACCATGTGGCTCCTGCAATCTGCCATCCAGAAGCGGGGCAGCTTACTTTTGTTTGCCAGGGAAACGGGCCGAGGTATTTGTCTGGGGGCCTATGGCTGGGAGTGACCGGCTGGCTCCTGAAAAGCTACGATAGGCAGGATGGTGACCAGACCCATGGTGGCACCAGTGCCAAGTTGGGCTGGTTTGATAGTACCAAGTGGCTCCTGCAATCTGCCATCAAAAAGTTGGCAGGCGAGTTTTGTTTTCCAGGGAAAAGCGCCGTTGCTTTTGTTTAGAGGCCTGTGGCAGGGAGTGGCCGCCTGTCCTCGTAGAATCTACGTTACGCAGCATGGTTCCCAGAGCCAAGGTGGCACCAGGGCCAAGTCGGGCTGGTTTGATAGTACCAAGTGCATCCTGCAATCAGCCATCCAAAAGCGGGGCAGCTTACTTTTGTTTGCCAGGGAAACGGGCCGAGGTTTGTGTCTGGGGGCCTATGGCAGGGAGTGACCGGCTGGCTCCTGAAAAGCTACGATAGGCAGGATGTTTACCAGACCCATGGTGGCACCAGTGCCAAGTTGGGCTGATTTCATAGTACCAAGTGGCACCTGCAATCTGCCATCCAGAATCGGGGCAGCTTACTTTTGTTTTCCAGGGAAACGGGCCGAGGTTTGTGTCTGGGGGCCTATGGCTGGGAGTGACCGGCTGGCTCCTGAAAAGCTACGATAGGCAGGATGGTGACCAGACCCATGGTGGCACCAGTGCCAAGTTGGGCTGGTTTGATAGTACCAAGTGGCTCCTGCAATCTGCCATCAAAATGTTGGCAGGCGAGTTTTGTTTTCCAGGGAAAAGCGCCGTTGGTTTTGTTTGGGGGCCTGTGGCTCAGAGTGGCCGGGTGGCTGCTTAGAATCCACGATACGCAGGATGGTTCCCAGACCCAAGGTGGCACCAGTGCCCAGTCGGGCTGGTTTGACACTACCAAGTGGCTCCTGCACTCTGCCATCCAGAATCGGGGCAGCTTAATTTTGTTTGCCAGGGAAACGGTCCGAGGTTTGTGTCTGGGGGCCTATGGCTGGGAGTGACCGGCTGGCTCCTGAAAAGCTACGATAGGCAGGATGGTTCCCAGATCCAAGATGGCACCAGTGCCAAGTCGGGGTGGTTTGATGGTGCAAAGTGGCTCCTGCAATCTGCCATCCTGACGCGGGGCAGCGGATTTTTGTTTCCAAGAGAAATGGTCCGTGGTTTGTTTTTGGGGCTATATGGCTGGGCGTGGCCTGCTGGCTCCTTAAAAAGCTACGATAGGCAGGATGGTTCCCTGACCCAAGGTTGCACCAGTGCCAAGTCGGGCGGTTTTCGTAGTACAAAGTGCGTCCTAAAATTTGCCATCCAGAAGAGGGTCAGTTGAGTTTTGTTTACCAGAGAAAAGGGCCGTGGTTTGTTTTTGGGGGCATATGGCTGATAGTGGCCGTCTGGCCCCTGAAAATCCACGATAGGCAGGATG
This sequence comes from Melospiza melodia melodia, assembly GCF_035770615.1. NCBI lineage: Eukaryota > Metazoa > Chordata > Aves > Passeriformes > Passerellidae > Melospiza > Melospiza melodia. The sequence goes on from NC_086198.1 coordinate 53,630,288, forward strand.
GTTCCCAGACCAGAGGTGGCACCAGTGCCAAGTCGGGCTGGTTTGATAGTACTAAATAGCACCTGCAATCGGCCATGCAGAAGCGGGGCAGCTTACTTTTGTTTGCCAGGGAAACGGGCCGAGGTTTGTGTCTGGGGGCCTATGGCTGGGAGTGACCGCCTGGCTCCTGAAAAGCTACGATAGGCAGGATGGTGACCAGACCCATGGTGGCACCAGTGCCAAGTTGGGCTGGTTTGATAGTACCAAGTGGCTCCTGCAATCTGCCATCAAAAAGTTGGCAGGAGAATTTTGTTTTCCAGGGAAAAGCACCATTGATTGTGTTTGGGGGTCTGTGGGTGGGAGTGGCCGGCTGGCTCCTTAGAACACACGATACGCAGGATGGTTCCCAGACCCAAGGTGGCACCAGTGCCACGTCGGGCTGGTTTGATGGTGAAAAGTGGCTCCTGCAATCTGCCATCCTGAAGCGGGGTAGGTTACATTTGTGTACCAGGGAAACGGGCCGAGGTTTATGACTGGGGGCCTAGGGCTAGGAGTGACCGGCTGGCTCCTGAAAAGCAACAATAGGCAGGATGGTTCCCAGACCCAAGGTGGCACCAGTGCCAAGTTGGGCTGGTTTGATGGTACCAACTGGCTCCTGCAATCTGCCATCTAAAAGTTGTCAGGCGAGTTTTGTTTTCCAGGGAAAAGCGCCGTTGATTTTGTTTGGAGGCCGGTGGCTGGCAGTGGCTGCCTGTCGTCTTAGAATCCGGGTTACGCAGCATGGTTCCCAGAGCCAAGGTGGCACCAGTGTCAAGTTGGGCTGGTTTGATAGTACCAAGTGGCTCCTGCAATCTGCCATCCAGAAGCGGGGCAGCTTACTTTTGTTTGCCAGGGAAACGGGCCGAGGTATTTGTCTGGGGGCCTACGGCAGGGAGTGACCGGCTGGCTCCTGAAAAGCTACGATAGGCAGGATGGTGACCAGACCCATGGTGGCACCAGTGCCAAGTTGGGCTGGTTTGATAGTACCAAGTGGCTCCTGCAATCTGCCATCAAAAAGTTGGCAGGCCAGTTTTGTTTTCCAGGGAAAAGCGCCGTTGTTTTTGTTTGGGGGACTGTGGCTGGGAGTGGCCGGCTGGCTCCCTAGAACACACGATACGCAGGATGGTTCCCAGACCCAAGGTGGCACCAGTGCCAAGTCGGGCTGGTTTGATAACACCAAGTGGCTCCTGCAATCTGCCATCCAGAAGCAGGGCAGCTTACTTTTGTTTTCCAGGGAAACGGACCGAGGTTTTTGTCTGGGGGCCTATGGCTGGGAGTGACCGGCTGGCTCCTGAAAAGCTACGTTAGGCAGGATGGTGACCAGACCCATGGTGGCACCAGTGCCAAGTTGGGCTGGTTTGATAGTACCAAGTGGCTCCTGCAATCTGCCATCAAAATGTTGGCAGGCGAGTTTTGTTTTCCAGGGAAAAGCGCCGTTGTTTGTGTTTGGGGGCCTGTGGCTGGGAGTGGCCGGCTGGCTCCTTAGTATCCACAATACGCAGCATGGTTCCCAGACCAGAGGTGGCACCAGTGCCAAGTCGGGCTGGTTTGATGGTGCAAAGTGGCTCCTGCAATCTGACATCCAGAAGTGCGGTAGCTTACTTTTGTGTGCCAGGGAAACAGGCCGAGGTTTGTGTCTGGGGGCCTATGGCTGGGAGTGACCGGCTGGCTCCTGAAAAGCTACGATAGGCAGGATGGTGACCAGACCCATGGTGGCACCAGTGCCAAGTTGGGCTGGTTTGATAGTACCAAGTGGCTCCTGCAATCTGCCATCAAAAAGTTGGCAGGCGAGTTTTGTTTTCCAGGGAAAAGCGCCGTTGTGTGTGTTTTGGGGCCTGTGGCTGGGAGTGGCCAGCTGGCTCCTTAGAATCCACGATACGCAGGATGGTTCCCAGACCCAAGGTTGCACCAGTGCCAAGTCGGGCTGGTTTGTTAGTACCAAGTGGTTCCTGCAATCTGCCATCCAGAAGCGGGGCAGCTGAATTTTGTTTGCCAGAGAAAAAGGCTGTTGTTTGTGTTTCGGGGCCTGTGGCTGGCAGTGGACGGCTGGCTCCTGAAAATCCATGATACGCAGCATGGTTCCCAGACCCAAGGTGGCACCAGTGCCAAGTAGGGCTGGTTTCATAGTACCCAGTGGCTCCTGCAATCTGCCATCCAGAAGAGGGGCAGTTGAGTTTTGTTTTCCAGAGAAAAGGGCCGTGGTTTGTGTTTGGGGCCTATGGCTGAGAGTGACCGGCTGACCCCTGAAAATCCACTATACGCCGGATGGTTCCCAGATCCAAGGTGGCACCAGTGCCATGTTGTGCTGATGTGATAGTCCCAAGTGGCTCCTGCAATCTGCCATCCAGAAGTGGGGCAGCTGAATTTTGTTTGCCAGAGAAAAAGGCTGTGGTTTTTGTTTGGGGGCCTATGGCTGGGAGTGGCCGGCTGGCTCCTGAAAATCCATGATACGCAGCATGGTTCCCAGACCCAAGGTGGCACCAGTGCCAAGTGGGGCTGGTTTCACAGTGTCAAGTGCCTCCTGCAATCTCCCATCCAGAAGCGGGGCAGCTGAGTTTTGTTTGCCTGTGAAACGGGCCGTTGTTTTTGATTGGGGTCTGTGGCCGAGAGTGTTCAGCTGGCTCCTGACAATCCACAATACGCAGGATGGTTCCCAGACCCAAGGTGGCACCAGTGCCAAGTCTTGCTGGTTTGATAGTACCAAGTGGCTCCTGCAATCTGCCATCCAGAAGCGGTGCAGCTGAGTTTTGTTTGCCAGAGGAAAGGGCCGTGGGTTGTGTTCGGGGGCATATGGCTGGGAGTGGCCGGCTGTCTCATTAAAAAGATCGATACGCACGATGGTTCCCAGACCCAAGGTGGCACCAGTGCCAAGTCGGGCTGTTTTTATAGTACCAAGTGCGTCCTGCAATTTGCCATCCAGAAGAGGGGCAGTTGAGTTTTGTTTGCCAGAGAAAAGCGCCGTTGTTTGTGTTTGGGGGCTTGTGGCTGGGAGTGGCCGACTGGCGCCTTAGAATCTGCGATACGCAGCATGGTTCCCAGACCCAAGGTGGCACCAGTTCCAAGTTGGGCTGGTTTGATAGTAGCAAGTGGCTCCTGCAATCTGCCATCCAGAAGCGGGGTAGCTTACTTTTGTTTGCCAGGGAAACGGGCCGAGGTTTGTGACTGGGGGCCTATGGCTGGGAGTGACCGGCTGGCTCCTGGAAAGCTACGATAGGCAGGATGGTGACCAGACCCATGGTGGCACCAGTGCCAAGTTGGGCTGGTTTGATAGTACCAAGTGGCTCCTGCAATCTGCCATCAAAAAGTTGGCAGGCGAGTTTTGTTTTCCAGGGAAAAGCGCCGTTGTTTGTGTCTGGGGGCCTGTGGCTGGAGTGACCGGCTAGCTCCTTAGAATCCACGATACGCAGGATGGTTCCCAGACCAGAGGTGGCACCAGCGCCAAGTCGGGCTGGTTTTATAGTACCAAGTGGTTCCTGCAATCTGCCATCCAGAAGCGGGGCAGCTTACTTTTGTGTGCCAGGGAAACGGGCCGAGCTTTGTGTCTGGGCGCCTATGGCTGGGAGTGACCGGCGAGGTCCTGAAAAGCTACGATAGGCAGGATGGTGACCACATCCATTGTGGCACCAGTGACAAGTTGGGCTGCTTTGATAGTACCAAGTGGCTCCTGCAATCCGCCATCAAAAATTTGGCAGGCGAGTTTTGTTTTCCAGGGAAAAGCGCCGTTGTTTGTGTTTGGGGGCCTGTGGCTGGGAGTGGCCGGCTGGCTCCTTAGAAGCCACGATACGCGGCATGGTTCCCAGACCAGAGGTGGCACCAGTGACAAGTCGGGCTGGTTTGATAGTACCAAGTGCGTCCTGCAATCTGCCATCCAGAAGCGGGGCAGCTTACTTTTGTTTGCCAGGGAAACGGGCAGAGCTTTGTGTCTGGGGGCCTATGGCTGGGAGTGACCGGCTGGCTCCTGAAAAGCTACGATAGGCAGGATGGGGAGCAGACCCATGGTGGCACCAGTGCCAAGTTGGGCTGGTTTGATAGTACCAAGTGGCTCCTGCAATCTGCCATCAAAAAGTTGGCAGGCGAGTTTTGTTTTCCAGGGAAAAGCGCCGTTGTTTGTGTTTGGGGGCCTGTGGGTGGGAGAGGCCGGCTGGCTCCTTAGAATCCACGATACGCAGGATGGTTCCCAGACCTGACGTGGCACCAGTGCCAAGTCGGGCTGGTTTTATAGTACCAAGTGGTTCCTGCAATCTGCCATCCAGAAGCGGGGCAGCTTACTTTTGTTTGCCAGGGAAACGGGCCGAGGTTTTTGTCTGGGTGCCTATGGCTGGGAGTGACCTGCTAGGTCCTGAAAAGCTACGATAGGCAGGATGGTGACTATATCCATTGTGGCACCAGTGCCAAGTTGGGCTGGTTTGATAGTACCAAGTGGCTCCTGCAATCCGCCATCAAAAAGTTGGCAGGCGAGTTTTGTTTTCCAGGGAAAAGCGCCGTTGTTTGTGTTTGGGTGCCTGTGGCAGGGAGTGGCCGGCGGGCTCCTCAGAATCCACGATACGCAGGATGGTTCCCAGACCCAAGGTGGCACCAGTGCCAAGTTGGGCTGGTTTGATACTACCAAGTGCGTCCTGCAAACTGCCATCCAGAAGCGGGGTAGCTTACTTTTTTTTGCCAGGGAAACGGGCCGCGGTTTTTTTCTCGGGGCCTATGGCTGGGGGTGACCTGCTGGCTTCTGAAAAGCTACGATAGGCAGGATGGTGACCAGACCCATGGTGGCACCAGTGCCAAGTTGGGCTTATTTGATAGTACCAAGTGGCTCCTGCAATCTGCCATCAAAAAGTTGGCAGGCGAGTTTTGTTATCTAGGGAAAAGCGCAGTTGTTTGTGTTTGGGGGCCTGTGGCTGGGAGTGGCCGGTTGGCTCCTTAGAATCCACGATACGCAGGATGGTTCCCAGACCAGAGGTGGCACCAGTGCCAAGTCGGGCTGGTCTGATAGTACCAAGTGCGTCCTGCAATCTGCCATCCAGAAGCGGGGCAGCTTAATTTTGTTTGCCAGGGAAACGGGCCGAGGTTTGTGTTTGGGGGCCTGTGGCTGGGAGTTGCCGACTGGCTCCTTAGAACCCATGATACGCAGGATGGTTCCCAGACCAGAGGTGGCACCAGTGCCAAGTTGGGCTAGTTTGATAGTACCAAGTGGCTTCTGCAATCTGCCATCCAGAAGCGGGGCAGCTTACTTTTGTTTGCCAGGGAAACGGGCCGTTGTTTGTGTTTGGGGGCCTGTGGCTGGGAGTTGCCGACTGGCTCCTTAGAATCCACGATACGCGGGATGGTTCCCAGACCAGAGGTGGCACCAGTGCCTAGTCGGGCTGGTTTGATAGTACCAAGTGGCTCCTGCAATCTGCCATCCAGAAGCGGGGCAGCTTACTTTTGTTTTCCAGGGAAAAGCGCCGTTGTTTGTGTTTGGGGGCCTGTGGGTGGGAGTGGCCGGATGGCTCCTTAGAATCCACGATACGCAGGATGGTTCCCAGACCAGAGGTGGCACCAGTGCCAAGTCGGGCTGGTTTGATAGTACCAAGTGGCTCCTGCAATCTGCCATCCAGAAGCGGGGCAGCTTACTTTTGTTTGCCAGGGAAACGGGCCGAGGTTTGTGTCTCAGGGCCTATGGCTGGGAGTGACCGGCTGGCTCCTGAAAAGTTACAATAGGCAGGATGGTGACCAGACCCATGGTGGCACCAGTGCCAAGTCGGGCTGGTTTGATAGTACCAAGTGGCTCCTGCAATCTGCCATCAAAAAGTTGGCAGGCGAGTTTTGTTTTCCAGGGAAAAGCGCCGTTGTTTGTGTTTGGGGGCCTGTGGCTGGGAGTGGCCGGCTGGCTCCTTAGAATCCACGATACGCAGCATGGTATCCAGACCCAAGGTGGCACCAGTGCCAAGTTGGGCTGGTTTGATAATACCAAGTGGTTCCTGCAAACTCCATCAAAAAGTTGGCAGGCGTGTTTTGTTTTCCAGGGAACAGCGCCGTTGATTTTGTTTGGGGGCCTGTGGCTGGGAGTGGCCGGCTGGCTCCTTAGAATCCACGATACGCAGGATGGTTCCCAGACCCAAGGTGGCACCAGTGCCAAGTCGGGCTGGTTTGATTACACCAAGTGGCTCCTGCAATCTGCCATCCAGAAGTGAGGCAGCTAAGTTTTGTTTGCGAGAAAAAAGGGCCGTGGTTTTTGTTGGGGGCCTGTGGCTGGGAGTAGCCGGCTGGCTCCTTAAAATCCACGATAGGCAGGATGGTTCCCAGACCCAAGGTGGCACCAGTGCCAAGTCGGGCTGGTTTGATAGTACCAAGTGGCTCCTGCAATCTGCCATCCAGAAGCGGGGCAGCTGAGTTTTGTTTGCCAGAGAAAAAGGCTGTGGTTTTTTTTTGGGGGCCTGTGGCTGGCAGTGGCCGGCTGGCTCCTGAAAATCCACGATACGCAGCATGGTTCCCAGACCCAAGGTGGCACCAGTACAAAGTGGGGCTCGTTTGACAGTGTCAAGTGCCTCCTGCAATCTCCCATCCAGAAGCGGGGCAGCTGAGTTTTTTTTGCCAGGGAAACGGACCTTAGTTTTTGATTGGGGTCTGTGGCCGAGAGTGGTCGGCTGTCTCCTGACAATCCACAATACGCAGGATGGTTCCCAGACCAAAGGTGGCACCAGTGCCAAGTCGGGCTGGTTTGATAGTACCAAGTGCCTCCTGCAATCTGCCATCCAGAAGCGGAGCAGCTGAGTTTTGTTTGCCAGAGAAAAGGGCCATGGGTTGTGTTTGGGGGCATATGGCTGGGAGTGGCCACCTGGCTCCTTAAAATGCACGATACGCCGCATGGTAACCAGACGCAAGGTGGCACCAGTGCCAAGTCGGGCTGTTTTTGTAGTACCCAGTGGCTCCTGCAATTTGCCATCCAGAAGCGGGGCAGCTAAATTTTGTTTGCTAGAGAAAAGGGCTGTGGTTTGTGTTTGGGGGCCTATGGCCGAGAGTGGTAGGCTGGCCCCTGAAAATCAACGATAGGCAGGATGGTTCCCAGATCCAAGGTGGCACCAGTGCCAAGTAAGGCTGGTTGTATGGTTCAAAGTGACTCCTGCAATCTGCCATCCAGAAGCGGGACAGCTGAGTTTTTTTTGCCAGAGAAAAGGTCCGTGGTTTCTTTTTGGGGCATACGGCTGGGAATTGCCGGCTGGCTCCTTAAAATGCTCGATACGCAGGATGGTTCCCAGAGCCAAGGTGGCACCACTGCCAAGTCGGGCTCTTTTTGTAGTACCAAGTGCGTCCTGCAATTTGCCATCCAGAAGAGGGGCAGTTGAGTTTTGTTTGCCAGAGAAAAGGGCCGAGGTTTGTGTTTGGGAGCATATGGCTGAGAGTGGCCGGCTGGCCCCTGAAAATCCACGATACACAGGATGGTTCCCAGATCCAAGGTGGCACCTGTGCCAAGTCGGGCTGATTTGATAGTACTAAGTAGCTCCTGCAATCTGTCATCCAGAAGCGGGGCAGCTTACTTTTGTTTGCCAGGGAAACGGGCCGAGGTTTCTGTTTGGGGGCCTATGGCTGGGAGTGACCGGCTGGCTCCTGAAAAGCTACAATAGGCAGGATGGTTCCCAGAGCCAAGGTGGCACCAGTGCCAAGTTGGGCTGGTTTGATAGTACCAAGTGGCTCCTGCAATCTGCCATCCAGAAGCAGGGCAGCTGAGTTTTGTTTGCCAGAGAAAAGGGCCTTGGTTTGTGTTTGGGGGCATATGGCTGGGTGTGGCCAGCTGGCTCCTTAAAATGCACGATATGCAACATGGCTCCCAGACCCATAGTGGCACCAGTGCCAAGTCGGGCTGGTTTGATAGTACCAAGTGGCTCCTGCAATCTTCCATGATCACGTGGAGAAATACTTTCTGGTTTCAGCCATATGCTCTTTCTTCTCTCCCTCAACTTCTCTATCACCTCTCATCTGGTTCACATGCGCTGTCTTCAAGGTCCACAGGCTACTTTTCACAGAATCTTCTGGCCTGATGAAGTAAGAATGATGAATAGAACAGAGCTGGGATCTATTTTCCAGTTTGGATAAAATGCATTCTGCACACAAATCCAAGGAGAACGGGCTGCCTCAATGCCCAGAAAATCTTTCACTCCTGCTAGTGTTCTACGTCAACCGCAACTTAGTCTGAAAGAAAAGCTTTTTCTCTGAGAGCATCTGAGAGGTTTGCATGAAGCCCTGATATCTGACATATGCAATTTTGAATAGGAGAGGAAAAAGAAAATGGCAAGGAGTTTTTAATTTTAGTGGTTTCAATTTTAATTTCCGTGCACTTTTTCAAAACTTGTCAGCTCAAATGCCCATCAACATCTTTTAGTCATCTGTAAGTCAGTATTCATATAAAATGTGCTTCAAATCCAAAGAATTTCAAATTTGCACTCCAAGCTTCTATGCCTAGATTTATGATTTCCTACACATATTAGATGAAAGGAAGGCCTTTTTTACTGTGGGAGTGCTGGAACACTGGAACAGGTTGCCCAGAGAAGTTGTGGGTGTCCCATCCCTGAAAGTATTCAAGGTCACCTTGGACGGGGCTTGGAGCAGCAACAAAGGAGAAGCTTGATGGTAGAGAAACAAAGTTGGACTATAGAAGAAACTCGGATTGAAGTATAGGATCAAGTTTTCTCTCAGCTCTTGGGGTAAATTCAAAGTTGTACAAAATGACATTTATCTGTGCTATTCACTACTGTAACAGAAAGTTTCATGAAAACTGTACAGAAGATAGTAAATTTTAAAAGAGATAAGAATTACAGCATAAAATCCATGGGATAGGTTACAACATGAGACACTCTCTAAGAGAAAATCTCTGTGTTTCAGCACTTCATCGGGGTAAGATTTCATGAAGTGCCAAAGAAGGCGGCAAAATATCATTCGGGACATTATTTACTGGAATTCAGCCTGGCCATTAGTAGGAACTGCCTTTGAACATATCATGTAGATATACCACACACGCTTTCCCTTCACTGAAAAATTACTGTTTACAACAAATAAGCAATTGACGATCAAAATTGATTGAAAGCATCTTAAACATGTCAAGTATTTCATTGTAGATGATCTGTGATCCAAATGCTTCTTCCACCTTCGAGAGGGACAGAAGAATTCTTCCATATCATGATGGTTTAAAATTGTATCAACCAATGTTTTCTGCTGAAAAGATATCATCTATTTTTTTCTATTTTTGGAAGAAAATATTCCTAGACATACAACAGGTGAGAACTAAGTAATTTTAAAGAAACAAATGAAATGAAAATATTCTGTAAATAGAATGAAATGAAAAGCTGTGTTTTAAATAGGAGCTAAATATTAAACAGAATTTTTGTACCAGGCATTTGAATTACTGCACCAGCTCTTTTGCCCATCAAGAGAGGCATTTAGCATTTCAGTCTTTTCCAAGGTGTTCATGATCTGCTATGCTGATCTCTGTGTGTGCCTAGGTGTGTGTGGAGGGGGGGGCATATGAAGGGGAGTGTGTATGTTTGCTTTACAATTGTTGTGGCAGATTCATGCCTCAGCTCCACATTTTGTTTTAAAAAGGTCACACCGAGTGGATATGAAGTTTACTATCAACAAGAGATCGATTCCCAAATCATCCATTTGACTCTCCCTTATAAATCATGTGCTTTGTTGCATATTTTATCAAATATACTTTCAAGCCAGATGGAGGAAGGAGGATGTGGGAATCCCTCCACCATCTTGCAACTTTTATGTAAGTAGGTTTTCAAGAAAATCATCATTTCTCTTTTAAATATGTCTGGAACAGGCATGATGGTAGTGTCAACCTGTTGGAGTTTTTGTTGCTGGAAGAAGTTGTACAAAAGGATTGGTTTTTACATTGACCAGTTACTGAATCAAGCGCAGGAATACATTGGAAATTTAGCTGGGGGTTCCTTTTCCCAGCAGACTACTTCTAGAACGAGCTTGTACACTGAAGCTGACTCTTTTGCTCTCTTTTTGTTTCTTTCCTATTTTCTTGGCTTCTTTGCCACTATCTAGACAATTTTGGAACTTTGTTCCCAACTAAAATGGTTTCAATAGTCTGATTGTGATCATACATTTTTACAAGGAATTTTTAAAATCTTTCCTCGAGTCCAGAAAGTCAAGGACTTAGATCTTTTTCTTCCCTTATCAATATTGCCATGAAATTGATAAATAAAGACCAACTCTTTATTTTTGTTTTTAACCCACGTAGATAATTCCCATCCATTAATCCATTTTGTGGACCAATAGCTGCCATTCTGATGGAAGCTGTCACTTCTTAACAATAGGCATTCTGTGACTATGTTGACTGCACTTTGGGTGAAGATCCTAACTGGTCTTAGATATACATAGGGAGAAATTTGCTCAGCCAGTGTCAGTCTTAAGCATGCGTATCAGAAGATCTTTCTAGAGCTGGGAATTTTCCCATGAAAGGGATTCAGTTAGGGAAGAGACACTTGTGCCAGAGTTTTACATTCTTCTTGAACACTGCTTAAGGAACTTAGATGCCATGTCCATTTGGATCTCTGTCTGCACAGAACTTTGTCATGCCAGTGCTTTGAAATGCATCTTGAAGAGAATTCACTAGCACAGAATGAAAGAGAGTGGAAGGGGTTGGTGGGGCTAACCAGGCCCAACCCCCCTGCCTAAACCAGGATACCTAGAGCCTCTTGCCCAGGATTCTATCTGGGTGTACTTTTAATGTCTTCAAAGATCCAGGCTCCACAATCTTTCTGGGCAGTCTGTGCCGTGGTTCAGTCACCCTGACAGTAAAGAAACATTTACTGATGTTCAAAGGCAATCTCCTGTATTTCAGTGTGTGCCCACTGCCTCTTGTCTTTTCCCTCAGCATCACTGAAAAGACACTGATTCCCTCCCCTTTGCACTATTGCTTCCATATGTATGTGTGATGCCATGTAGAGGTATGTCAAAAACCTCCCTGAAGCCCAGGCAGATAATATTCCCTTCATCTACCAGTCAAGTTGATTCATCAGAGGAGTTTAAAGTGATGTTCAGCATGAAATTCCCCTGAAAAATCATGCTAACTACATTATTTGGTCATCTGTCATGTGCCTGGCAAGGATTTCCAGGAAGAGCTGCTTCATCAACTTCCTGGGGATAAAAAAGAGGCTGGCTGGTTTGTACTATGGCGAGTCCTCTTAATTGCCTTTTTTGAAGATGGGTGTCATTTGCTAACATCCACTCTTTAGCCTCTCTTGTCGTCTACATCTTAGCAAAAAGCTTTTCCACTATGTCTGGCTAGGAAAAACTGTGCCAGCACAGAAAACATCTCCCATCGTGTTCTAGAAGTTGCACGGATGTCTGCCAAGTGTTTGGCAGGAAGAAAAGAAAAGTTGTCCAAAACAGCTTCCAATCGAATGTTCATGTGATTGGAAAAGTCAGGAGAGTGCAAAGGTACTGTTTTCTATCAGTTGGCAAGGTGCGCACACAATCCCAGTGTTGTACAGCTTGCTTCTTCACCTTCCCGAAGCTGCCGCTCTCGCCGGCTGCCGGAGCCCAAGAAGCGGCTTCTTCGCGCAAAGACGATTGTGCCGCTCACAGGGCTCTCCTTAGCGCGGCTTCTGCCGAAAGACGCCCGGCAGCGGCTCTTACCTCCGGAGAGCATCCTACCTTCGTCTTTAGCTCCTCTTCTCATCTACACCTCGGCAAAAAGCTTTTCCACTATGTCTGGCTAGGAAAAACTGTGCCAGCACAGAAAACATCTCCCATCGTGTTCTAGAAGTTGCACGGATGTCTGCCAAGTGTTTGGCAGGAAGAAAAGAAAAGTTGTCCAAAACAGCTTCCAATCGAATGTTCCTGTGATTGGAAAAGTCAGGAGAGTGCAAAGGTACTGTTTTCTATCAGTTGGCAAGGTGCGCACACAATCCCAGTGTTGTACAGCTTGCTTCTTCACCTTCCCGAAGCTGCCGCTCTCGCCGGCTGCCGGAGCCCAAGAAGCGGCTTCTTCGCGCAAAGACGATTGTGCCGCTCACAGGGCTCTCCTTAGCGCGGCTTCTGCCGAAAGACGCCCGGCAGCGGCTCTTACCTCCGGAGAGCATCCTACCTTCGTCTTTCGCGTCTTTTGTAGTCTACATCTTAGCAAAACGCTTTTCCACTATGTCTGGCTAGGAAAAACTGTGCCAGCACAGAAAACATCTCCCATCGTGTTCTAGAAGTTGCACGGATGTCTGCCAAGTGTTTGGCAGGAAGAAAAGAAAAGTTGTCCAAAACAGCTTCCAATCGAATGTTCCTGTGATTGGAAAAGTCAGGAGAGTGCAAAGGTACTGTTTTCTATCAGTTGGCAAGGTGCGCACACAATCCCAGTGTTGTACAGCTTGCTTCTTCACCTTCCCGAAGCTGCCGCTCTCGCCGGCTGCCGGAGCCCAAGAAGCGGCTTCTTCGCGCAAAGACGATTGTGCCGCTCACAGGGCTCTCCTTAGCGCGGCTTCTGCCGAAAGACGCCCGGCAGCGGCTCTTACCTCCGGAGAGCATCCTACCTTCGTCTTTAGCTCCTCTTCTCATCTACACCTCGGCAAAAAGCTTTTCCACTATGTCTGGCTAGGAAAAACTGTGCCAGCACAGAAAACATCTCCCATCGTGTTCTAGAAGTTGCACGGATGTCTGCCAAGTGTTTGGCAGGAAGAAAAGAAAAGTTGTCCAAAACAGCTTCCAATCGAATGTTCCTGTGATTGGAAAATTCAGGAGAGTGCAAAGGTACTGTTTTCTATCAGTTGGCAAGGTGCGCACACAATCCCAGTGTTGTACAGCTTGCTTCTTCACCTTCCCGAAGCTGCCGCTCTCGCCGGCTGCCGGAGCCCAAGAAGCGGCTTCTTCGCGCAAAGACGATTGTGCCGCTCACAGTGCTCTCCTTAGCGCGGCTTCTGCCGAAAGACGCCCGGCAGCGGCTCTTACCTCCGGAGAGCATCCTACCTTCGTCTTTCGCGTCTTTTGTAGTCTACATCTTAGCAAAACGCTTTTCCACTATGTCTGGCTAGGAAAAACTGTGCCAGCACAGAAAACATCTCCCATCGTGTTCTAGAAGTTGCACGGATGTCTGCCAAGTGTTTGGCAGGAAGAAAAGAAAAGTTGTCCAAAACAGCTTCCAATCGAATGTTCCTGTGATTGGAAAAGTCAGGAGAGTGCAAAGGTACTGTTTTCTATGAGTTGGCAAGGTGCGCACACAATCCCAGTGTTGTACAGCTTGCTTCTTCACCTTCCCGAAGCTGCCGCTCTCGCCGGCTGCCGGAGCCCAAGAAGCGGCTTCTTCGCGCAAAGACGATTGTGCCGCTCACAGGGCTCTCCTTAGCGCGGCTTCTGCCGAAAGACGCCCGGCAGCGGCTCTTACCTCCGGAGAGCATCCTACCTTCGTCTTTAGCTCCTCTTCTCATCTACACCTCGGCAAAAAGCTTTTCCACTATGTCTGGCTAGGAAAAACTGTGCCAGCACAGAAAACATCTCCCATCGTGTTCTAGAAGTTGCACGGATGTCTGCCAAGTGTTTGGCAGGAAGAAAAGTTGTCCAAAACAGCTTCCAATCGAATGTTCCTGTGATTGGAAAATTCAGGAGAGTGCAAAGGTACTGTTTTCTATCAGTTGGCAAGGTGCGCACACAATCCCAGTGTTGTACAGCTTGCTTCTTCACCTTCCCGAAGCTGCCGCTCTCGCCGGCTCCCGGAACCGAAGAAGCGGCTTCTTCGCGCAAAGACGATTGTGCCGCTCACAGTGCTCTCCTTAGCGCGGCTTCTGCCGAAAGACGCCCGGCAGCGGCTCTTACCTCCGGAGAGCATCCTGCCTTCGTCTTTCGCGTCTTTTGTAGTCTACATCTTAGCAAAACGCTTTTCCACTATGTCTGGCTAGGAAAAACTGTGCCAGCACAGAAAACATCTCCCATCGTGTTCTAGAAGTTGCACGGATGTCTGCCAAGTGTTTGGCAGGAAGAAAAGAAAAGTTGTCAAAAACGCTTCCAATCGAATGTTCCTGTGATTGGAAAATTCAGGAGAGTGCAAAGGTACTGTTTTCTATCAGTTGGCAAGGTGCGCACACAATCCCAGTGTTGTACAGCTTGCTTCTTCACCTTCCCGAAGCTGCCGCTCTCGCCGGCTGCCGGAGCCCAAGAAGCGGCTTCTTCGCGCAAAGACGATTGTGCCGCTCACAGTGCTCTCCTTAGCGCGGCTTCTGCCGAAAGACGCCCGGCAGCGGCTCTTACCTCCTGAGAATGGCAGCTTCGGGAAGGTGAAGAAGCAAGCTGTACAACACTGGGATTGTGTGCGCACCTTTCCAACTGATAGAAAACAGTACCTTTGCACTCCTGACTTTTCCAATCACATGAACATTCGATTGGAAGCTGTTTTGGACAACTTTTCTTTTCTTCCTGCCAAACACTTGGCAGACATCCGTGCAACTTCTAGAACACGATGGGAGATGTTTTCTGTGCTGGCACGGTTTTTCCTAGCCAGACATAGTGGAAAAGCGTTTTGCTAAGATGTAGACTACATAAGACGCGAAAGACGAAGGTAGGATGCTCTCCGGAGGTAAGAGCCGCTGCCGGGCGTCTTTCGGCAGAAGCCGCGCTAAGGAGAGCCCTGTGAGCGGCACAATCGTCTTTGCGCGAAGAAGCCGCTTCTTGGGCTCCGGCAGCCGGCGAGAGCGGCAGCTTCGGGAAGGTGAAGAAGCAAGCTGTACAACACTGGGATTGTGTGCGCACCTTGCCAACTGATAGAAAACAGTACCTTTGCACTCTCCTGACTTTTCCAATCACAGGAACATTCGATTGGAAGCTGTTTTGGACAACTTTTCTTTTCTTCCTGCCAAACACTTGGCAGACATCCGTGCAACTTCTAGAACACGATGGGAGATGTTTTCTGTGCTGGCACAGTTTTTCCTAGCCAGACATAGTGGAAAAGCTTTTTGCCGAGGTGTAGATGAGAAGAGGAGCTAAAGACGAAGGTAGGATGCTCTCCGGAGGTAAGAGCCGCTGCCGGGCGTCTTTCGGCAGAAGCCGCGCTAAGGAGAGCCCTGTGAGCGGCACAATCGTCTTTGCGCGAAGAAGCCGCTTCTTGGGCTCCGGCAGCCGGCGAGAGCGGCAGCTTCGGGAAGGTGAAGAAGCAAGCTGTACAACACTGGGATTGTGTGCGCACCTTGCCAACTGATAGAAAACAGTACCTTTGCACTCTCCTGACTTTTCCAATCACAGGAACATTCGATTGGAAGCTGTTTTGGACAACTTTTCTTTTCTTCCTGCCAAACACTTGGCAGACATCCGTGCAACTTCTAGAACACGATGGGAGATGTTTTCTGTGCTGGCACAGTTTTTCCTAGCCAGACATAGTGGAAAAGCGTTTTGCCGAGGTGTAGATGAGAAGAGGAGCTAAAGACGAAGGTAGGATGCTCTCCGGAGGTAAGAGCCGCTGCCGGGCGTCTTTCGGCAGAAGCCGCGCTAAGGAGAGCAGTGTGAGCGGCACAATCGTCTTTGCGCGAAGAAGCCGCTTCTTGGGCTCCGGCAGCCGGCGAGAGCGGCAGCTTCGGGAAGGTGAAGAAGCAAGCTGTACAACACTGGGATTGTGTGCGCACCTTGCCAACTGATAGAAAACAGTACCTTTGCACTCTCCTGACTTTTCCAATCACAGGAACATTCGATTGGAAGCTGTTTTGGACAACTTTTCTTTTCTTCCTGCCAAACACTTGGCAGACATCCGTGCAACTTCTAGAACACGATGGGAGATGTTTTCTGTGCTGGCACAGTTTTTCCTAGCCAGACATAGTGGAAAAGCTTTTTGCCGAGGTGTAGATGAGAAGAGGAGCTAAAGACGAAGGTAGGATGCTCTCCGGAGGTAAGAGCCGCTGCCGGGCGTCTTTCGACAGAAGCCGTGCTAAGGAGAGCACTGTGAGCGGCACAATCGTCTTTGCGCGAAGAAGCCGCTTCTTGGGCTCCGGCAGCCGGCGAGAGCGGCAGCTTCGGGAAGGTGAAGAAGCAAGCTGTACAACACTGGGATTGTGTGCGCACCTTGCCAACTGATAGAAAACAGTACCTTTGCACTCTCCTGACTTTTCCAATCACATGAACATTCGATTGGAAGCTGTTTTGGACAACTTTTCTTTTCTTCCTGCCAAACACTTGGCAGACATCCGTGCAACTTCTAGAACACGATGGGAGATGTTTTCTGTGCTGGCACAGTTTTTCCTAGCCAGACATAGTGGAAAAGCGTTTTGCTAAGATGTAGACGACAAGAGAGGCTAAAGAGTGGATGTTAGCAAATGACACCCATCTTCAAAAAAGGCAATTAAGAGGACTCGCCATAGTACAAACCAGCCAGCCTCTTTTTTATCCCCAGGAAGTTGATGAAGCAGCTCTTCCTGGAAATCCTTGCCAGGCACATGACAGATGACCAAATAATGTAGTTAGCATGATTTTTCAGGGGAATTTCATGCTGAACATCACTTTAAACTCCTCTGATGAATCAACTTGACTGGTAGATGAAGGGAATATTATCTGCCTGGGCTTCAGGGAGGTTTTTGACATACCTCTACATGGCATCACACATACATATGGAAGCAATAGTGCAAAGGGGAGGGAATCAGTGTCTTTTCAGTGATGCTGAGGGAAAAGACAAGAGGCAGTGGGCACACACTGAAATACAGGAGATTGCCTTTGAACATCAGTAAATGTTTCTTTACTGTCAGGGTGACTGAACCACGGCACAGACTGCCCAGAAAGATTGTGGAGCCTGGATCTTTGAAGACATTAAAAGTACACCCAGATAGAATCCTGGGCAAGAGGCTCTAGGTATCCTGGTTTAGGCAGGGGGGTTGGGCCTGGTTAGCCCCACCAACCCCTTCCACTCTCTTTCATTCTGTGCTAGTGAATTCTCTTCAAGATGCATTTCAAAGCGCTGGCATGACAAAGTTCTGTGCAGACAGAGATCCAAATGGACATGGCATCTAAGTTCCTTAAGCAGTGTTCAAGAAGAATGTAAAACTCTGGCACAAGTGTCTCTTCCCTAACTGAATCCCTTTCATGGGAAAATTCCCAGCTCTAGAAAGATCTTCTGATACGCATGCTTAAGACTGACACTGGCTGAGCAAATTTCTCCCTATGTATATCTAAGACCAGTTAGGATCTTCACCCAAAGTGCAGTCAACATAGTCACAGAATGCCTATTGTTAAGAAGTGACAGCTTCCATCAGAATGGCAGCTATTGGTCCACAAAATGGATTAATGGATGGGAATTATCTACGTGGGTTAAAAACAAAAATAAAGAGTTGGTCTTTATTTATCAATTTCATGGCAATATTGATAAGGGAAGAAAAAGATCTAAGTCCTTGACTTTCTGGACTCGAGGAAAGATTTTAAAAATTCCTTGTAAAAATGTATGATCACAATCAGACTATTGAAACCATTTTAGTTGGGAACAAAGTTCCAAAATTGTCTAGATAGTGGCAAAGAAGCCAAGAAAATAGGAAAGAAACAAAAAGAGAGCAAAAGAGTCAGCTTCAGTGTACAAGCTCGTTCTAGAAGTAGTCTGCTGGGAAAAGGAACCCCCAGCTAAATTTCCAATGTATTCCTGCGCTTGATTCAGTAACTGGTCAATGTAAAAACCAATCCTTTTGTACAACTTCTTCCAGCAACAAAAACTCCAACAGGTTGACACTACCATCATGCCTGTTCCAGACATATTTAAAAGAGAAATGATGATTTTCTTGAAAACCTACTTACATAAAAGTTGCAAGATGGTGGAGGGATTCCCACATCCTCCTTCCTCCATCTGGCTTGAAAGTATATTTGATAAAATATGCAACAAAGCACATGATTTATAAGGGAGAGTCAAATGGATGATTTGGGAATCGATCTCTTGTTGATAGTAAACTTCATATCCACTCGGTGTGACCTTTTTAAAACAAAATGTGGAGCTGAGGCATGAATCTGCCACAACAATTGTAAAGCAAACATACACACTCCCCTTCATATGCCCCCCCCTCCACACACACCTAGGCACACACAGAGATCAGCATAGCAGATCATGAACACCTTGGAAAAGACTGAAATGCTAAATGCCTCTCTTGATGGGCAAAAGAGCTGGTGCAGTAATTCAAATGCCTGGTACAAAAATTCTGTTTAATATTTAGCTCCTATTTAAAACACAGCTTTTCATTTCATTCTATTTACAGAATATTTTCATTTCATTTGTTTCTTTAAAATTACTTAGTTCTCACCTGTTGTATGTCTAGGAATATTTTCTTCCAAAAATAGAAAAAAATAGATGATATCTTTTCAGCAGAAAACATTGGTTGATACAATTTTAAACCATCATGATATGGAAGAATTCTTCTGTCCCTCTCGAAGGTGGAAGAAGCATTTGGATCACAGATCATCTACAATGAAATACTTGACATGTTTAAGATGCTTTCAATCAATTTTGATCGTCAATTGCTTATTTGTTGTAAACAGTAATTTTTCAGTGAAGGGAAAGCGTGTGTGGTATATCTACATGATATGTTCAAAGGCAGTTCCTACTAATGGCCAGGCTGAATTCCAGTAAATAATGTCCCGAATGATATTTTGCCGCCTTCTTTGGCACTTCATGAAATCTTACCCCGATGAAGTGCTGAAACACAGAGATTTTCTCTTAGAGAGTGTCTCATGTTGTAACCTATCCCATGGATTTTATGCTGTAATTCTTATCTCTTTTAAAATTTACTATCTTCTGTACAGTTTTCATGAAACTTTCTGTTACAGTAGTGAATAGCACAGATAAATGTCATTTTGTACAACTTTGAATTTACCCCAAGAGCTGAGAGAAAACTTGATCCTATACTTCAATCCGAGTTTCTTCTATAGTCCAACTTTGTTTCTCTACCATCAAGCTTCTCCTTTGTTGCTGCTCCAAGCCCCGTCCAAGGTGACCTTGAATACTTTCAGGGATGGGACACCCACAACTTCTCTGGGCAACCTGTTCCAGTGTTCCAGCACTCCCACAGTAAAAAAGGCCTTCCTTTCATCTAATATGTGTAGGAAATCATAAATCTAGGCATAGAAGCTTGGAGTGCAAATTTGAAATTCTTTGGATTTGAAGCACATTTTATATGAATACTGACTTACAGATGACTAAAAGATGTTGATGGGCATTTGAGCTGACAAGTTTTGAAAAAGTGCACGGAAATTAAAATTGAAACCACTAAGAGCAAAAACTCCTTGCCATTTTCTTTTTCCTCTCCTATTCAAAATTGCATATGTCAGATATCAGGGCTTCATGCAAACCTCTCAGATGCTCTCAGAGAAAAAGCTTTTCTTTCAGACTAAGTTGCGGTTGACGTAGAACACTAGCAGGAGTGAAAGATTTTCTGGGCATTGAGGCAGCCCGTTCTCCTTGGATTTGTGTGCAGAATGCATTTTATCCAAACTGGAAAATAGATCCCAGCTCTGTTCTATTCATCATTCTTACTTCATCAGGCCAGAAGATTCTGTGAAAAGTAGCCTGTGGACCTTGAAGACAGCGCATGTGAACCAGATGAGAGGTGATAGAGAAGTTGAGGGAGAGAAGAAAGAGCATATGGCTGAAACCAGAAAGTATTTCTCCACGTGATCATGGAAGATTGCAGGAGCCACTTGGTACTATCAAACCAGCCCGACTTGGCACTGGTGCCACTATGGGTCTGGGAGCCATGTTGCATATCGTGCATTTTAAGGAGCCAGCTGGCCACACCCAGCCATATGCCCCCAAACACAAACCAAGCCCTTTTCTCTGGCAAACAAAACTCAGCTGCCCTGCTTCTGGATGGCAGATTGCAGGAGCCACTTGGTACTATCAAACCAGCCCAACTTGGCACTGGTGCCACCTTGGCTCTGGGAACCATGCTGCCTATTGTAGCTTTTCAGGAGCCAGCCGGTCACTCCCAGCCATAGGCCCCCAAACAGAAACCTCGGCCCGTTTCCCTGGCAAACAAAAGTAAGCTGCCCCGCTTCTGGATGGCAGATTGCAGGAGCTACTTAGTACTATCAAATCAGCCCGACTTGGCACAGGTGCCACCTTGGATCTGGGAACCATCCTGTGTATCGTGGATTTTCAGGGGCCAGCCGGCCACTCTCAGCCATATGCCCCCAAACACAAACCACGGACCTTTTCTCTGGCAAACAAAACTCAGCTGCCCCACTTCTGGATGGCAGATTGCAGGAGCCACTTGGGACTATCACAGCAGCACAACATGGCACTGCTGCCACCTTGGATCTGGGAACAATCCTGCGTATCGTACATATTCAGGAATCAGCCGAACACTCCCAGCCACAGGCCCCCAAACACAAACAACGGCCCATTTCCCTGGCAAACAAAACTCAGCTGCCCCGCTTCTGGATGGCAGTTTGCAGGAGCCACTTGGGACTATCAAACCAGCCCGACTTGGTAATGGTACCACCTTGGATCTGGGAACCATCCGGCGTATCGTGGATTTTCAGGGGCCAGCCGGTCATTCCCAGCCATATGCTCCCAAACACAAACCTCGGCCCTTTTCTCTGGCAAACAAAACTCAACTGCCCCTCTTCTGGATGGCAAATTGCAGGAGGCACTTGGTACTACAAAAAGAGCCCGACTTGGCAGTGGTGCCACCTTGGCTCTGGGAACCATCCTGCGTATCGAGCATTTTAAGGAGCCAGCCGGCAATTCCCAGCCGTATGCCCCAAAAAGGAACCACGGACCTTTTCTCTGGCAAAAAAAACTCAGCTGTCCCGCTTCTGGATGGCAGATTGCAGGAGTCACTTTGAACCATACAACCAGCCTTACTTGGCACTGGTGCCACCTTGGATCTGGGAACCATCCTGCCTATCGTTGATTTTCAGGGGCCAGCCTACCACTCTCGGCCATAGGCCCCCAAACACAAACCACAGCCCTTTTCTCTAGCAAACAAAATTTAGCTGCCCCGCTTCTGGATGGCAAATTGCAGGAGCCACTGGGTACTACAAAAACAGCCCGACTTGGCACTGGTGCCACCTTGCGTCTGGTTACCATGCGGCGTATCGTGCATTTTAAGGAGCCAGGTGGCCACTCCCAGCCATATGCCCCCAAACACAACCCACGGCCCTTTTCTCTGGCAAACAAAACTCAGCTGCCCCGCTTCTGGATGGCAGATTGCAGGAGGCACTTGGTACTATCAAACCAGCCCGACTTGGCACTGGTGCCACCTTTGGTCTGGGAACCATCCTGCGTATTGTGGATTGTCAGGAGACAGCCGACCACTCTCGGCCACAGACCCCAATCAAAAACAAAGGTCCGTTTCCCTGGCAAAAAAAACTCAGCTGCCCCGCTTCTGGATGGGAGATTGCAGGAGGCACTTGACACTGTCAAACGAGCCCCACTTTGTACTGGTGCCACCTTGGGTCTGGGAACCATGCTGCGTATCGTGGATTTTCAGGAGCCAGCCGGCCACTGCCAGCCACAGGCCCCCAAACAAAAACCACAGCCTTTTTCTCAGGCAAACAAAAATCAGCTTCCCCGCTTCTGGATGGCAGATTGCAGGAGCCACTTGGTACTATCAAACCAGCCCGACTTGGCACTGGTGCCACCTTGGGTCTGGGAACCATCCTGCCTATCGTGGATTTTAAGGAGCCAGCCGGCTACTCCCAGCCACAGGCCCCCAACAAAAACCACGGCCCTTTTTTCTCGCAAACAAAACTTAGCTGCCTCACTTCTGGATGGCAGATTGCAGGAGCCACTTGGTGTAATCAAACCAGCCCGACTTGGCACTGGTGCCACCTTGGGTCTGGGAACCATCCTGCGTATCGTGGATTCTAAGGAGCCAGCCGGCCACTCCCAGCCACAGGCCCCCAAACAAAATCAACGGCGCTGTTCCCTGGAAAACAAAACACGCCTGCCAAATTTTGATGGAGTTTGCAGGAACCACTTGGTATTATCAAACCAGCCCAACTTGGCACTGGTGCCACCTTGGGTCTGGATACCATGCTGCGTATCGTGGATTCTAAGGAGCCAGCCGGCCACTCCCAGCCACAGGCCCCCAAACACAAACAACGGCGCTTTTCCCTGGAAAACAAAACTCGCCTGCCAACATTTTCATGGCAGATTGCAGGAGCCACTTGGTACTATCAAACCAGCCCGACTTGGCACTGGTGCCACCTTGGGTCTGGTCACCATCCTGCCTATCGTAACTTTTCAGGAGCCAGCCGGTCACTCCCAGCCATAGGCCCTGAGACACAAACCTCGGCCCGTTTCCCTGGCAAACAAAAGTAAGCTGCCCCGCTTCTGGATGGCAGATTGCAGGAGCCACTTGGTACTATCAAACCAGCCCGACTTGGCACTGGTGCCACCTTGGGTCTGGATACCATGCTGCGTATCGTGGATTCTAAGGAGCCAGCCGGCCACTCCCACCCACAGGCCCCCAAACACAAACAACGGCGCTTTTCCCTGGAAAACAAAACTCGCCTGCCAACTTTTTGATGGCAGATTGCAGGAGCAACTTGGTACTATCAAACCAGCCAAACTTGGCACTGGTGTCACCATGGGTCTGGTCACCATCCTGCCTATGGTAGCTTTTCAGGAGCCAGCAGGTCACCCTCAGCCATAGGCCCCGAGACAAAAACCTCGGCCCGTTTCCCTGGCAAAAAAAAGTAAGCTACCCCGCTTCTGGATGGCAGATTGCAGGACGCACTTGGTACTATCAAACCAGCCCAACTTGGCACTGGTGCCACCTCTGGTCTGGGAACCATCCTGCGTATCGTGGATTCCAATTTGCAAGCCGGCCACTCCCAGCCACAGGCCCCCAAACACAAACAACGGCGCTTTTCCCTGGAAATCAAAACTCGCCTTCCAAATTTTTGATGGCAGATTGCAGGAGCCACTTGGTACTATCAAACCAGCCCAACTTGGCACTGGTGCCACCATGGGTCTGGTCACCATCCTGCCTATCGTAGCTTTTCAGGAGCCAGCCGGTCACTCGCAGCCATAGGCCCCCAGACACAAAGCTCGGCCCGTTTCCCTGGCAAACAAAAGTAAGCTGCCCCGCTTCTGGATGGCAGATTGCAGGAACCACTTGGTACTATCAAACCAGACAACTTGGCACTGGTGCCACCTTGGGTCTGGGAACCATCCTGCGTATCGTGGATTCTAAGCAGCCAGCCGGCCACTCCCAGCCACAGGCCCCCATATACAACAACGGCGCTTTTCCCTGGAAAACAAAACTCGCCTGCCAACATTTTGATGGCAGATTGCAGGAGCCACTTGGTACTATCAAATCAGCCCAACATGGAACTGGTGCCACCATGGGTCTGGGAACCATCCTGCCTATCGTAGCTGTTCACGCGCCAGCCGGTCACTCCCAGCCATAGGCCCCCAGAGAAAAACCTCGGCCCTTTTCCCTGGAAAACAAAAGTAAGCTGCCCCGCTTCTGGATGGCAGATTGCAGGAGCCACTTTGCACCATCAAACTGGCCCGACTTGTCACTGGTGCCACCTCTGGTCTGGGAACCATGCTGCGTATCGTGGATTCTAAGGAGCCAGCCGGCCACTCCCAGCCACAGGCCCCCAAACACAAACAACGGCGCTTTTCCCTGGAAAACAAAACTCGCCTGCCAACTTTTTGATGGCAGATTGCAGGAGCCACTTGGTACTATCAAACCAGCCCAACTTGGCACTGGTGCCACCATGGGTCTGGTCACCATCCTGCTTATCGTAGCTTTTCAGGAGCCAGCCGGTCACTCCCAGCCATAGGCCCCCAGACACAAAGCTCGGCCCTTTTCCCTGGCAAACAAAAGTAAGCTGCCCCGCATCTGGACGGCAGATTGCAGGAATCACTTGGTACTATCAAACCAGCCCAACTTGGCAGTGGTTCCACCTTGGGTCTGGGAACCATCCTGCGTATCGTGGATTCTAAGGAGCCAGCCGGTCACTCCCAGCCACAGGCCCCCAAACACAAACAACGGCGCTTTTCCCTGGAAAACAAAACTCGCCTGCCAACATTTTGATGGCAGATTGCAGGAGCCACTTGCTACTATCAAATCAGCCCAACTTGGCACTGGTGCCACCATGGGTCTGGTCACCATCCTGCCTATCGTAGCTTTTCAGGAGCCAGCCGGTCCCTCCCTGCCATAGGCCCCCAGAGAAAAACCTCGGCCCGTTTCCCTGGCAAACAAAAGTAAGCTGCCCTGCTTCTGGATGGCAGATTGCAGGAACGACTTGGTACTATCAAACCAGCAAAACTTGGCACTGGTGCCACCTTGGGTCTGGATACCATGCTGCGTATCGTGGATTCTAAGGAGCCAGCCGGCCACTCCCAGCCACAGGCCCCCAAACACAAACAACGGCGCTTTTCCCTGGAAAACAAAACTCTCCTGCCAACTTTTTGATGGCAGATTGCAGGAGCCACTTGGTTTTATCAAATCAGCCCAACTTGGCACTGGTGCCACCATGGGTCTGGTCACCATCCTGCCTATCGTAGCTTTTCAGGAGCCAGCCGGTCACTCCCAGCCATACGCCCCCAGACAAAAAGCTCGGCCCGTTTCCCTGGCAAACAAAACTAAGCTACCCCGCTTCTGGATGGCAGATTGCAGGAGCCACTTTGCACCATCACACTAGCCCGTCTTGGCACTGGTCCCACCTTGGGTCTGGGAACCATCCTGCGTATCGTGGATTCTAATTAGCCAGCGGGCCACTCCCTACCACAGGCCCCCAAACACAAACAACGGCGCTTTTCCCTGGAAAACAAAACTCGCCTACCAACTATTTGATGGCAGATTACAGGAGCCACTTGGTACTATCAAACCAGCCCAACTTGGCACTGGTGCCACCATGGGTCTGGTCACCATCCTGCCTATCGTAACTTTTCAGGAGCCAGCCGGTCACTCCCAGCCATAGGTCCCCAGTCACAAACCTCGGCCCGTTTCCCTGGCAAACAAAAGTAAGCTGCCCCGCTTCTGGATGGCAGATTGCAGGAGTCACTTGGTACTATCAAACCAGCCCGACTTGGCACTGGTGCCACCTCTGGTCTGGGAACCATGCTGCGTATCGTGGATTTTAAGGAGCCAGTCGGCCACTCCCAGCCATACGCCTCCAAACACAAACAACGGTCCGTTTCCCTGGCAAACAAAAGTAAGCTGCCCCGCTTCTGGATGTCAGATTGCAGGAACCACTTGTTGCCAAGTTGGGGTGGTTTGATAGTACCAAGTGGCTCCTGCAATCTGCCATCAAAAAGTTTGCAAGCGAGTTTTGTTTTCCAGGGAAAAGCGCCGTTGTTTGTGTTTGGGGGCCTGTGGCTGGGAGTGGCCAGCTGTCTCCTTAGAATCCACGATACGCAGGATGGGTCCCAGACCAGAGGTGGCACCAGTGCCAAGTCGGGCTGGTTTGATGGTGCAAAGTGACTCCTGCAATCTGCCATCCAGAAGCGGGGCAGCTTACTTTTGTTTGCCAGGGAAACGGGCAGAGCTTTGTGTCTGGGGGCCTATGGCTGGGAGTGACCGGCTGGCTCCTGAAAAGCTACGATAGGCAGGATGGTGACCAGACCCATGGTGGCACCAGTGCCAAGTTGGGCTGGTTTGATAGTACCAAGTGGCTCCTGCAATCTGCCATCAAAAAGTTGGCAGGTGAGTTTTGTTTTCCAGGGAAAAGCACCGTTGTTTGTGTTTGGGGGCCTGTGGCTGGGAGTGGCCAGCTGGCTCCTTAGAATCCACGATACGCAGGATGGTTCCCAGACCAGAGGTGGCACCAGTGCCAAGTCAGGCTGGTTTGATGGTACAAAGTGGCTCCTGCAATCTGCCATCCAGAAGCGGGGTAGCTTACTTTTGTTTGCCAGGGAAACGGGCCGAGGTTTTTCTCTGGGGGCCTATGGCTGGGAGTGACCGGCTGGCGCCTGAAAAGCTACGATAGGCAGGATGGTGACCAGACCCATGGTGGCACCAGTGCCAAGTTGGGCTGGTTTGATAGTACCAAGTGGCTCCTGCAATCTGCCATCAAAAAGTTGGCAGGCCAGTTTTGTTTTCCAGGGAAAAGCGCCGTTGTTTGTGTTTGGAGGCCTGTGGCTGGGAGTGGCCGGCTGTCTCCTTTGAACCCAGGATACGCAGGATGGTTCCCAGAGCCAAGGTGGCGTCAGTGCCAAGTTGGGCTGGTTTGATAGTACCAAGTGCGTCCTGCAATCTGCCATCCAGAAGCGGGACAGCTTAATTTTGTTTCCCAGGGAAACGGGCCGAGGTATTTGTCTGGGGGCCTATGGCTGGGAGTGACTGACTGGGTACTGAAAAGCTACGATAGGCAGGATGTTTACCAGACTCATGGTGGCACCAGTGCCAAGTCGGGCTGTTTTGATAATACTAAATAGCTCCTGCAATCTGCCATCCAGACGGGGGGCAGCGGATTTTTGTTTGCTGGAGAAAAGTTCCGTGGTTTTTTTTTGGGGGTGTATGGCTGGACGTGGCGGGCTGGCTCCTTAACAAGCTCGATACGCAGGATTGTTCCCTGACCCAAGGTGGCATCAGTGCCAAGTCGGGCTGTTTTCGTAGTACCAAGTGCGTCCTGCAATTTGCCATCCAGAAGAGGGGCAGTTGAAGTTTTGTTTGCCAGAGAAAAGGGCCGTGGTATATGTTTGGGGGCATATGGTTGAGAGTGGCCGGCTGGCCCCTGAAAATCCACGATAGGCAGGATGGTTCCCAGAACCAAGGTGGCACCAGTGCCATGTTGGCCTGGTTTGATAGTACCATGTGGCTCCTGCAATCTGCCATCCAGAAGCGGGGCTGCTTACTTTTGTTTGCCAGGGAAACGGGCCGAGATATTTGTCTGGGGGCCTATGGCTGGGAGTGAGCGGCTGGCTCCTGAAAAGCTACGATAGGCAGGATGGTGACCAGACCCATGGTGGCACCAGTGCCAAGTTTGGCTGGTTTGATAGTACCAAGTGGCTCCTGCAATCTGCCATCAAAAAGTTGGCAGGCCAGTTTTGTTTTCCAGGGAAAAGCGCCGTTGTTCTTGTTTAGAGGCCTGTGGCTGGGAGTGGCCGGCTGCCTCCTTTGAACCCAGGATACGCAGGATGGTTCCCAGAGCCAAGGTGGCACCAGTGCCAAGTTTTGCTGGTTTGATAGTACCAAGTGGCTCCTGCAATCTGCCATCCAGAAGCGGGACAGCTTAATTTTGTTTCCCAGGGAAACGGGCCGAGGTATTTGTCTGGGGGCCTATGGCTGGGAGTGACCGGCAGGCTACTGAAAAGCTACGATAGGCAGGATGGTTACCAGACTCATGGTGGCACCAGTGCCAAGTCGGGCTGGTTTGATAATACTAAATAGCTCCTGAAATCTGCCATTCAGACGCGGGGCAGCGGATTTTTGTTTGCTGGAGAAAAGTTCCGTGGTTTTTTTTTGGGGTTATATGGCTGGACGTGGCCGGCTGGCTCCTTAAAAAGCTCGATACGCAGGATTGTTCCCTGACCCAAGGTGGCATCAGTGCCAAGTCGGGCTGTTTTCGTAGTACCAAGTGCGTCCTGCAATTTGCCATCCAGAATAGGGGCAGTTGAGTTTTGTTTGCCAGAGCAAAGGGCCGTGGTATGTGTTTGGGGGCATATGGCTGAGAGTGGCCGGCTGGCCCCTGAAAATCCACGATAGGCAGGATGGTTCCCAGAGCCAAGGTGGCACCAGTGCCAAGTGGGGCTGGTTTCACAGTGTCAAGTGCCTCCTGCAATCTCCCATCCAGAAGCGGGGCAGCTGAGTTTTGTTTGCCTGTGAAACGGGCCGTTGTTTTTGATTGGGGTCTGTGGCCTAGAGTGTTCGGCTGGCTCCTGACAACCCACAATACGCAGGATGGTTCCCAGACCCAAGGTGGCACCAGTGCCAAGTCGGGCTGGTTTGATAGTACCAAGTGGCTCCTGCAATCTGCCATCCAGAAGCGGTGCAGTTGAGTTTTGTTTGCCAGAGAAAAGGGCCGTGGGTTGTGTTTGGGGGCATATGGCTGGGAGTGGCCGGCTGTCTCATTAAAAAGATCGATACGCAGGATGGTTCCCAGAACCAAGGTGGCACCAGTGCCAAGTAGGGCTGTTTTTATAGTACCAAGTGCGTCCTGCAATTTGCCATCCAGAAGAGGGGCAGTTGAGTTTTGTTTGCCAGAGAATAGCGCCGTTGTTTGTGTTTGGGGGCTTGTGGCTGGGAGTGGCCGACTGGCGCCTTAGAATCTGTGTTACGCAGCATGGTATCCAGACCCAAGGTGGCACCAGTGCCAAGTTGGGCTGGTTTGATAGTACCAAGTGGCTCCTGCAATCTGCCATCCAGAAGCGGGGCAGCTTACTTTTGTTTGCCAGGGAAACGGGCCGAGGTTTGTGACTTGGGACCTATGGCTGGGAGTGACCGGCTGGCTCCTGGAAAGCTACAATAGGCAGGATGGTGACCAGACCCATGGTGGCACCAGTGCCAAGTTGGGCTGGTTTGATAGTACCAAGTGGCTCCTGCAATCTGCCATCAAAAAGTTGGCAGGCGAGTTTTGTTTTCCAGGGAAAAGCGCCGTTGTTTGTATTTGGGGGCCTATGGCTGGGAGTGGCCGGCTGGCTCCTTTGAACCCACGATACGCAGGATGGTTCCCAGACCAGAGGTGGCACCAGTGCCAAGTTGGGCTGGTTTGATACTACCAAGTGGCTCCTGCAATCTGCCATCCAGAAGCGGGGCAGCTTAATTTTGTTTGCCAGGGAAACGGGCCGTGGGTTTTGTATGGGGGCCTATAGCTGAGAGTGGCTGGCTGGCTCCTGAAAATCCACGCTAGGCAGCATGGTTCCCAGATGCAAGGTGGCACCAGTGCCAAGTCGGGCTGGTTTGATGGTGCAAAGTGGCTCCTGCAATCTGCCATCCAGAAGCGGGGCAGCTGATTTTTGTTTGCCAGAGAAAAATTCCGTGGATTGTTTTTGGGGGCATATTGCTGGGAGTGGCCGGCTGGCTCCTTAAAATGCTCGATACGCATGATGGTTCCCAGGTCCAAGGTGTCACCACTACCAAGTCGGCCTGCGGTTTTAGTATCAAGTTCATCCTGCAATTTGCCATCCAGAAGAGGGGCAGTTGAGTTTTGTTTGCCAGAGAAACGGGCCGAGGTTTCTGTTTGGGGACATATGGCTGAGAGTGGCCGGCTGGCCCCTGAATATCCACGATACACAGCATGGTTCCCAGATCCAAGGTGGCACCAGTGCCAAGTTGGGCTGGTTTGATAGTACCAAGTGTCTCCTGCAATCTGCCATCCAGAAGCGGGGCAGCTTACTTTTGTTTGCCAGAGAAATAGGCCT
The DNA here is from genome assembly GCF_035770615.1 of Melospiza melodia melodia. Lineage (NCBI taxonomy): Eukaryota > Metazoa > Chordata > Aves > Passeriformes > Passerellidae > Melospiza > Melospiza melodia. The sequence continues at coordinate 53,659,545 of NC_086198.1, forward strand.
AGGTTTTTGTTTGGGGGCCTGTGGCTAGGAGTGGCCGGCTGGCTCCTAAGAATCCACGATACGCAGGATGTTTCCCAGACCCAAGGTGGCACCAGTGCCAAGTCGGGCTGGTTTGATAGTACCAAGTGGCTCCTGCAAACTCCATCAAAATGTTGGCAGACGTGTTTTGTTTTCCAGGGAACAGCGCCGTTGATTTTGTTTGGGGACCTGTGGCTGGGAGTGGCCGGCTGGCTCCTTAGAATCCACGATACGCAGGATGGTTCCCAGACCCAAGGTGGCACCAGTGCCAAGTCGGGCTGGTTTGATTACACCAAGTGGCTCCTGCAATCTGCCATCCAGAAGTGAGGCAGCTAAGTTTTGTTTGCCAGAAAAAAGGGCCGTGGTTTTTGTTGGGGGCCTGTGGCTGGGAGTAGCCGGCTGGCTCCTTAAAATCCATGATAGGCTGGATGGTTCCCAGACCCAAGGTGGCACCAGTGCCAAGTCGGGCTGGTTTGATAGTACCAAGTGGCTCCTGCAATCTGCCATCCAGAAGCGGTGCAGTTGAGTTTTGTTTGCCAGAGAAAAGGGCCGTGGGTTGTGTTTGGGGGCATATGGCTGGGAGTGGCCGGCTGTCTCATTAAAAAGATCGATACGCAGGATGGTTCCCAGAACCAAGGTGGCACCAGTGCCAAGTCGGGCTGTTTTTATAGTACCAAGTGCGTCCTGCAATTTGCCATCCAGAAGAGGGGCAGTGGAGTTTTGTTTGCCAGAGAATAGCGCCGTTGTTTGTGTTTGGGGGCTTGTGGCTGGGAGTGGCCGACTGGCGCCTTAGAATCTGTGTTACGCAGCATGGTTCCCAGACCAGAGGTGGCACCAGTGCCAAGTTGGGCTGGTTTGATAGTACCAAGTGGCTCCTGCAATCTGCCATCCAGCAGCGGGGCAGCTTACTTTTGTTTGCCAGGTAAACGGGCCGAGGTTTGTGACTGGGGACCTATGGCTGGGAGTGACCGGCTGGCTCCTGGAAAGCTACAATAGGCAGGATGGTGACCAGACCCATGGTGGCACCAGTGCCAAGTTGGGCTGGTTTGATAGTACCAAGTGGCTCCTGCAATCTGCCATCAAAAAGTTGGCAGGCGAGTTTTGTTTTCCAGGGAAAAGCGCCGTTGTTTGTATTTGGGGGCCTGTGGCTGGGAGTGGCCAGCTGGCTCCTTTGAACCCACGATACGCAGGATGGTTCCCAGACCCAAGGTGGCACCAGTGCCAAGTCGGGCTGGTTTGATACTACCAAGTGCGTCCTGCAATCTGCCATCCAGAAGCGGGGCAGCTTAATTTTGTTTGCCAGGGAAACGGGCCGTGGGTTTTGTTTGGGGGCCTGTGGCTGGGAGTGGCCGGCTGGCTCCTGAAAATCCACGCTAGGCAGCATGGTTCCCAGATGCAAGGTGGCACCAGTGCCAAGTCGGGCTGGTTTGATGGTGCAAAGTGGCTCCTGCAATCTGCCATCCAGAAGCGGGGCAGCTGATTTTTGTTTGCCAGAGAAAAATTCCGTGGATTGTTTTTGGGGGCATATTGCTGGGAGTGGCCGGCTGGCTCCTTAAAATGCTCGATACGCATGATGGTTCCCAGGTCCAAGGTGTCACCACTACCAAGTGGGCCTGCGGTTTTAGTATCAAGTTCATCCTGCAATTTGCCATCCAGATGAGGGGCAGTTGAGTTTTGTTTGCCAGAGAAACGGGCCGAGGTTTCTGTTTGGGGACATATGGCTGAGAGTGGCCGGCTGGCCCCTGAATATCCACGATACACAGCATGGTTCCCAGATCCAAGGTGGCACCAGTGCCAAGTTGGGCTGGTTTGATAGTACCAAGTGTCTCCTGCAATCAGCCATCCAGAAGCGAGGCAGCTTACTTTTGTTTGCCAGAGAAATAGGCCTAGGTTTTTGTTTGGGGGCCTGTGGCTAGGAGTGGCCGGCTGGCTCCTAAGAATCCACGATACGCAGGATGTTTCCCAGACCCAAGGTGGCACCAGTGCCAAGTCGGGCTGGTTTGATAGTACCAAGTGGCTCCTGCAAACTCCATCAAAAAGTTGGCAGGCGTGTTTTGTTTTCCAGGGAAAAGCGCCGTTGATTTTGTTTGGGGGCCTGTGGCTGGGAGTGGCCGGCTGGCTCCTTAGAATCCACGATACGCAGGATGGTTCCCAGACCCAAGGTGGCACCAGTGCCAAGTCGGGCTGGTTTGATTACACCAAGTGGCTCCTGCAATCTGCCATCCAGAAGTGAGGCAGCTAAGTTTTGTTTGCCAGAAAAAAGGGCCGTGGTTTTTGTTGGGGGCCTGTGGCTGGGAGTGGCCGGCTGGCTCCTTAGAATCCACCATACGCAGGATGGTTCCCAGACCAGAGGTGGCACCAGTGCCAAGTCGGGCTGGTTTGATAGTCCCAAGTGACTCCTGCAAACTGCCATCCAGAAGCGGGGCAGCTGACTTTTGTTTGCCAGGGAAATGGGCCGTTGTTTGTGTTTGGGGGCCTGTGGCTGGGAGTGTTCGGCTGGTTCCTGAATATGTACGATACGCAGGATTGTTCCCAGACCCAAGGTGGCACCAGTGCCAAGTCGGGCTGGTTTGATGGTGCAAAGTGGCTCCTGCAATCTGCCATCCAGACGCGGGGCAGCGGATTTTTGTTTCCATGAGAAATGGTCCGTGGTTTGTTTTTGGGGGTATATGGCTGGGCCTGGCCGGCTGGCTCCTTAAAAAGCTCGATACGCAGGATGGTTCCCTGACACAAGGTGGCACCAGTGCCACGTCGGGCGGTTTTCGTAGTACAAAGTGCGTCCTAAAATTTGCCATCCAGAAGAGGGGCAGTTGAGTTTTGTTTGCCAGAGAAAAGGTCCGTGGTTTGTTTTTGGGGGCATATGGCTGAGAGTGGCTGGCTGGCCCCTGAAAATCCACGATACACAGGATGGTTCCCAGATCCAAGGTGGCACCTGTGCCAAGTCGGGCTGATTTGATAGTACTAAGTAGCTCCTGCAATCTGCCATCCAGAAGCGGGGCAGCTTACTTTTGTTTGCCAGGGAAACGGGCCGAGGTTTGTGTTTGGGGGCCTATGGCTGAGAGTGACCGGCTGGCTCCTGAAAAGCTACAATAGGCAGGATGGTGACCAGACCCATGGTGGCACCAGTGCCAAGTTGGGCTGGTTTGATAGTACCAAGTGGTTCCTGCAATCTGCCATCCAGAAGCAGGGCAGCTGAGTTTTGTTTGCCAGAGAAAAGGGCCTTGGTTTGTGTTTGGGGGCATATGGCTGGGTGTGGCCAGCTGGCTCCTTAAAATGCACGATATGCAACATGGCTCCCAGACCCAAGGTGGCACCAGTGCCAAGTTGGGCTGGTTTGATAGTACCAAGTGGCTCCTGCAATCTTCCATGATCACGTGGAGAAATACTTTCTGGTTTCAGCCTCATGCTCTTTCTTCTCTCCCTCAACTTCTCTATCACCTCTCATCTGGTTCACATGCGCTGTCTTCAAGGTCCACAGGCTACTTTTCACAGAATCTTCTGGCCTGATGAAGTAAGAATGATGAATAGAACAGAGCTGGGATCTATTTTCCAGTTTGGATAAAATGCATTCTGCACACAAATCCAAGGAGAACGGGCTGCCCCGATGCCCAGAAAATCTTTCACTCCTGCTAGTGTTCTACGTCAACCGCAACTTAGTCTGAAAGAAAAGCTTTTTCTCTGAGAGCATCTGAGAGGTTTGCATGAAGCACTGATATCTGACATATGCAATTTTGAATAGGAGAGGAAAAAGAAAATGGCAAGGAGTTTTTAATTTTAGTGGTTTCAATTTTAATTTCCGTGCACTTTTTCAAAACTTGTCAGCTCAAATGCCCATCAACATCTTTTAGTCATCTGTAAGTCAATATTCATATAAAATGTGCTTCAAATCCAAAGAATTTCAAATTTGCACTCCAAGCTTCTATGCCTAGATTTATGATTTCCTACACATATTAGATGAAAGGAAGGCCTTTTTTACTGTGGGAGTGCTGGAACACTGGAACAGGTTGCCCAGAGAAGTTGTGGGTGTCCCATCCCTGAAAGTATTCAAGGTCACCTTGGACGGGGCTTGGAGCAGCAACAAAGGAGAAGCTTGATGGTAGAGAAACAAAGTTGGACTATAGAAGAAACTCGGATTGAAGTATAGGATCAAGTTTTCTCTCAGCTCTTGGGGTAAATTCAAAGTTGTACAAAATGACATTTATCTGTGCTATTCACTACTGTAACAGAAAGTTTCATGAAAACTGTACAGAAGATAGTAAATTTTAAAAGAGATAAGAATTACAGCATAAAATCCATGGGATAGGTTACAACATGAGACACTCTCTAAGAGAAAATCTCTGTGTTTCAGCACTTCATCGGGGTAAGATTTCATGAAGTGCCAAAGAAGGCGGCAAAATATCATTCGGGACATTATTTACTGGAATTCAGCCTGGCCATTAGTAGGAACTGCCTTTGAACATATCATGTAGATATACCACACACACTTTCCCTTCACTGAAAAATTACTGTTTACAACAAATAAGCAATTGACGATCAAAATTGATTGAAAGCATCTTAAACATGTCAAGTATTTCATTGTAGATGATCTGTGATCCAAATGCTTCTTCCACCTTCGAGAGGGACAGAAGAATTCTTCCATATCATGATGGTTTAAAATTGTATCAACCAATGTTTTCTGCTGAAAAGATATCATCTATTTTTTTCTATTTTTGGAAGAAAATATTCCTAGACATACAACAGGTGAGAACTAAGTAATTTTAAAGAAACAAATGAAATGAAAATATTCTGTAAATAGAATGAAATGAAAAGCTGTGTTTTAAATAGGAGCTAAATATTAAACAGAATTTTTGTACCAGGCATTTGAATTACTGCACCAGCTCTTTTGCCCATCAAGAGAGGCATTTAGCATTTCAGTCTTTTCCAAGGTGTTCATGATCTGCTATGCTGATCTCTGTGTGTGCCTAGGTGTGTGTGGAGGGGGGGGCATATGAAGGGGAGTGTGTATGTTTGCTTTACAATTGTTGTGGCAGATTCATGCCTCAGCTCCACATTTTGTTTTAAAAAGGTCACACCGAGTGGATATGAAGTTTACTATCAACAAGAGATCGATTCCCAAATCATCCATTTGACTCTCCCTTATAAATCATGTGCTTTGTTGCATATTTTATCAAATATACTTTCAAGCCAGATGGAGGAAGGAGGATGTGGGAATCCCTCCACCATCTTGCAACTTTTATGTAAGTAGGTTTTCAAGAAAATCATCATTTCTCTTTTAAATATGTCTGGAACAGGCATGATGGTAGTGTCAACCTGTTGGAGTTTTTGTTGCTGGAAGAAGTTGTACAAAAGGATTGGTTTTTACATTGACCAGTTACTGAATCAAGCGCAGGAATACATTGGAAATTTAGCTGGGGGTTCCTTTTCCCAGCAGACTACTTCTAGAACGAGCTTGTACACTGAAGCTGACTCTTTTGCTCTCTTTTTGTTTCTTTCCTATTTTCTTGGCTTCTTTGCCACTATCTAGACAATTTTGGAACTTTGTTCCCAACTAAAATGGTTTCAATAGTCTGATTGTGATCATACATTTTTACAAGGAATTTTTAAAATCTTTCCTCGAGTCCAGAAAGTCAAGGACTTAGATCTTTTTCTTCCCTTATCAATATTGCCATGAAATTGATAAATAAAGACCAACTCTTTATTTTTGTTTTTAACCCACGTAGATAATTCCCATCCATTAATCCATTTTGTGGACCAATAGCTGCCATTCTGATGGAAGCTGTCACTTCTTAACAATAGGCATTCTGTGACTATGTTGACTGCACTTTGGGTGAAGATCCTAACTGGTCTTAGATATACATAGGGAGAAATTTGCTCAGCCAGTGTCAGTCTTAAGCATGCGTATCAGAAGATCTTTCTAGAGCTGGGAATTTTCCCATGAAAGGGATTCAGTTAGGGAAGAGACACTTGTGCCAGAGTTTTACATTCTTCTTGAACACTGCTTAAGGAACTTAGATGCCATGTCCATTTGGATCTCTGTCTGCACAGAACTTTGTCATGCCAGCGCTTTGAAATGCATCTTGAAGAGAATTCACTAGCACAGAATGAAAGAGAGTGGAAGGGGTTGGTGGGGCTAACCAGGCCCAAACCCCTTGCCTAAACCAGGATACCTAGAGCCTCTTGCCCAGGATTCTATCTGGGTGTACTTTTAATGTCTTCAAAGATCCAGGCTCCACAATCTTTCTGGGCAGTCTGTGCCGTGGTTCAGTCACCCTGACAGTAAAGAAACATTTACTGATGTTCAAAGGCAATCTCCTGTATTTCAGTGTGTGCCCACTGCCTCTTGTCTTTTCCCTCAGCATCACTGAAAAGACACTGATTCCCTCCCCTTTGCACTATTGCTTCCATATGTATGTGTGATGCCATGTAGAGGTATGTCAAACACCTCCCTGAAGCCCAGGCAGATAATATTCCCTTCATCTACCAGTCAAGTTGATTCATCAGAGGAGTTTAAAGTGATGTTCAGCATGAAATTCCCCTGAAAAATCATGCTAACTACATTATTTGGTCATCTGTCATGTGCCTGGCAAGGATTTCCAGGAAGAGCTGCTTCATCAACTTCCTGGGGATAAAAAAGAGGCTGGCTGGTTTGTACTATGGCGAGTCCTCTTAATTGCCTTTTTTGAAGATGGGTGTCATTTGCTAACATCCACTCTTTAGCTCCTCTTCTCATCTACACCTCGGCAAAAAGCTTTTCCACTATGTCTGGCTAGGAAAAACTGTGCCAGCACAGAAAACATCTCCCATCGTGTTCTAGAAGTTGCACGGATGTCTGCCAAGTGTTTGGCAGGAAGAAAAGAAAAGTTGTCCAAAACAGCTTCCAATCGAATGTTCCTGTGATTGAAAAAGTCAGGAGAGTGCAAAGGTACTGTTTTCTATCAGTTGGCAAGGTGCGCACACAATCGCAGTGTTGTACAGCTTGCTTCTTCACCTTCCCGAAGCTGCCGCTCTCGCCGGCTGCCGGAGCCCAAGAAGCGGCTTCTTCGCGCAAAGACGATTGTGCCGCTCACAGTGCTCTCCTTAGCGCGGCTTCTGCCGAAAGACGCCCGGCAGCGGCTCTTACCTCCGGAGAGCATCCTACCTTCGTCTTTAGCTCCTCTTCTCATCTACACCTCGGCAAAACGCTTTGCCACTATGTCTGGCTAGGAAAAACTGTGCCAGCACAGAAAACATCTCCCATCGTGTTCTAGAAGTTGCACGGATGTCTGCCAAGTGTTTGGCAGGAAGAAAAGAAAAGTTGTCCAAAACAGCTTCCAATCGAATGTTCCTGTGATTGGAAAAGTCAGGAGAGTGCAAAGGTACTGTTTTCTATCAGTTGGCAAGGTGCGCACACAATCCCAGTGTTGTACAGCTTGCTTCTTCACCTTCCCGAAGCTGCCGCTCTCGCCGGCTGCCGGAGCCCAAGAAGCGGCTTCTTCGCGCAAAGACGATTGTGCCGCTCACAGGGCTCTCCTTAGCGCGGCTTCTGCCGAAAGACGCCCGGCAGCGGCTCTTACCTCCGGAGAGCATCCTACCTTCGTCTTTCGCGTCTTTTGTAGTCTACATCTTAGCAAAACGCTTTTCCACTATGTCTGGCTAGGAAAAACTGTGCCAGCACAGAAAACATCTCCCATCGTGTTCTAGAAGTTGCACGGATGTCTGCCAAGTGTTTGGCAGGAAGAAAAGAAAAGTTGTCCAAAACAGCTTCCAATCGAATGTTCCTGTGATTGGAAAAGTCAGGAGAGTGCAAAGGTACTGTTTTCTATCAGTTGGCAAGGTGCGCACACAATCCCAGTGTTGTACAGCTTGCTTCTTCACCTTCCCGAAGCTGCCGCTCTCGCCGGCTGCCGGAGCCCAAGAAGCGGCTTCTTCGCGCAAAGACGATTGTGCCGCTCACACTGCTCTCCTTAGCGCGGCTTCTGCCGAAAGACGCCCGGCAGCGGCTCTTACCTCCGGAGAGCATCCTACCTTCGTCTTTCGCGTCTTTTGTAGTCTACATCTTAGCAAAACGCTTTTCCACTATGTCTGGCTAGGAAAAACTGTGCCAGCACAGAAAACATCTCCCATCGTGTTCTAGAAGTTGCACGGATGTCTGCCAAGTGTTTGGCAGGAAGAAAAGAAAAGTTGTCCAAAACAGCTTCCAATCGAATGTTCCTGTGATTGGAAAAGTCAGGAGAGTGCAAAGGTACTGTTTTCTATCAGTTGGCAAGGTGCGCACACAATCCCAGTGTTGTACAGCTTGCTTCTTCACCTTCCCGAAGCTGCCGCTCTCGCCGGCTCCCGGAACCGAAGAATCGGCTTCTTCGCGCAAAGACGATTGTGCCGCTCACAGGGCTCTCCTTAGCGCGGCTTCTGCCGAAAGACGCCCGGCAGCGGCTCTTACCTCCGGAGAGCATCCTACCTTCGTCTTTCGCGTCTTTTGTAGTCTACATCTTAGCAAAACGCTTTTCCACTATGTCTGGCTAGGAAAAACTGTGCCAGCACAGAAAACATCTCCCATCGTGTTCTAGAAATTGCACGGATGTCTGCCAAGTGTTTGGCAGGAAGAAAAGAAAAGTTGTCCAAAACAGCTTCCAATCGAATGTTCCTGTGATTGGAAAAGTCAGGAGAGTGCAAAGGTACTGTTTTCTATCAGTTGGCAAGGTGCGCACACAATCCCAGTGTTGTACAGCTTGCTTCTTCACCTTCCCGAAGCTGCCGCTCTCGCCGGCTCCCGGAACCGAAGAAGCGGCTTCTTCGCGCAAAGACGATTGTGCCGCTCACAGTGCTCTCCTTAGCGCGGCTTCTGCCGAAAGACGCCCGGCAGCGGCTCTTACCTCCGGAGAGCATCCTACCTTCGTCTTTCGCGTCTTTTGTAGTCTACATCTTAGCAAAACGCTTTTCCACTATGTCTGGCTAGGAAAAACTGTGCCAGCACAGAAAACATCTCCCATCGTGTTCTAGAAGTTGCACGGATGTCTGCCAAGTGTTTGGCAGGAAGAAAAGAAAAGTTGTCCAAAACAGCTTCCAATCGAATGTTCCTGTGATTGGAAAAGTCAGGAGAGTGCAAAGGTACTGTTTTCTATCAGTTGGCAAGGTGCGCACACAATCCCAGTGTTGTACAGCTTGCTTCTTCACCTTCCCGAAGCTGCCGCTCTCGCCGGCTGCCGGAGCCCAAGAAGCGGCTTCTTCGCGCAAAGACGATTGTGCCGCTCACAGGGCTCTCCTTAGCGCGGCTTCTGCCGAAAGACGCCCGGCAGCGGCTCTTACCTCCGGAGAGCATCCTACCTTCGTCTTTCGCGTCTTTTGTAGTCTACATCTTAGCAAAACGCTTTTCCACTATGTCTGGCTAGGAAAAACTGTGCCAGCGCAGAAAACATCTCCCATCGTGTTCTAGAAGTTGCACGGATGTCTGCCAAGTGTTTGGCAGGAAGAAAAGAAAAGTTGTCCAAAACAGCTTCCAATCGAATGTTCCTGTGATTGAAAAAGTCAGGAGAGTGCAAAGGTACTGTTTTCTATCAGTTGGCAAGGTGCGCACACAATCCCAGTGTTGTACAGCTTGCTTCTTAACCTTCCCGAAGCTGCCGCTCTCGCCGGCTGCCGGAGCCCAAGAAGCGGCTTCTTCGCGCAAAGACGATTGTGCCGCTCACAGGGCTCTCCTTAGCGCGGCTTCTGCCGAAAGACGCCCGGCAGCGGCTCTTACCTCCGGAGAGCATCCTACCTTCGTCTTTCGCGTCTTTTGTAGTCTACATCTTAGCAAAACGCTTTTCCACTATGTCTGGCTAGGAAAAACTGTGCCAGCACAGAAAACATCTCCCATCGTGTTCTAGAAGTTGCACGGATGTCTGCCAAGTGTTTGGCAGGAAGAAAAGAAAAGTTGTCCAAAACAGCTTCCAATCGAATGTTCCTGTGATTGGAAAAGTCAGGAGAGTGCAAAGGTACTGTTTTCTATGAGTTGGCAAGGTGCGCACACAATCCCAGTGTTGTACAGCTTGCTTCTTCACCTTCCCGAAGCTGCCACTCTCAGGAGGTAAGAGCCGCTGCCGGGCGTCTTTCGGCAGAAGCCGCGCTAAGGAGAGCACTGTGAACGGCACAATCGTCTTTGCGCGAAGAAGCCGCTTCTTGGGCTCCGGCAGCCGGCGAGAGCGGCAGCTTCGGGAAGGTGAAGAAGCAAGCTGTACAACACTGGGATTGTGTGCGCACCTTGCCAACTGATAGAAAACAGTACCTTTGCACTCTCCTGACTTTTCCAATCACAGGAACATTCGATTGGAAGCTGTTTTGGACAACTTTTCTTTTCTTCCTGCCAAACACTTGGCAGACATCCGTGCAACTTCTAGAACACGATGGGAGATGTTTTCTGTGCTGGCACAGTTTTTCCTAGCCAGACATAGTGGAAAAGCGTTTTGCTAAGATGTAGACTACAAAAGACGCGAAAGACGAAGGTAGGATGCTCTCCGGAGGTAAGAGCCGCTGCCGGGCGTCTTTCGGCAGAAGCCGCGCTAAGGAGAGCACTGTGAGCGGCACAATCGTCTTTGCGCGAAGAAGCCGCTTCTTGGGCTCCGGCAGCCGGCGAGAGCGGCAGCTTCGGGAAGGTGAAGAAGCAAGCTGTACAACACTGGGATTGTGTGCGCACCTTGCCAACTGATAGAAAACAGTACCTTTGCACTCTCCTGACTTTTCCAATCACAGGAACATTCGATTGGAAGCTGTTTTGGACAACTTTTCTTTTCTTCCTGCCAAACACTTGGCAGACATCCGTGCAACTTCTAGAACACGATGGGAGATGTTTTCTGTGCTGGCACAGTTTTTCCTAGCCAGACATAGTGGAAAAGCGTTTTGCTAAGATGTAGACTACAAAAGACGCGAAAGACGAAGGTAGGATGCTCTCCGGAGGTAAGAGCCGCTGCCGGGCGTCTTTCGGCAGAAGCCGCGCTAAGGAGAGCACTGTGAGCGGCACAATCGTCTTTGCGCGAAGAAGCCGCTTCTTGGGCTCCGGCAGCCGGCGAGAGCGGCAGCTTCGGGAAGGTGAAGAAGCAAGCTGTACAACACTGGGATTGTGTGCGCACCTTGCCAACTGATAGAAAACAGTACCTTTGCACTCTCCTGACTTTTCCAATCACAGGAACATTCGATTGGAAGCTGTTTTGGACAACTTTTCTTTTCTTCCTGCCAAACACTTGGCAGACATCCGTGCAACTTCTAGAACACGATGGGAGATGTTTTCTGTGCTGGCACAGTTTTTCCTAGCCAGACATAGTGGAAAAGCGTTTTGCTAAGATGTAGACTACAAAAGACGCGAAAGACGAAGGTAGGATGCTCTCCGGAGGTAAGAGCCGCTGCCGGGCGTCTTTCGGCAGAAGCCGCGCTAAGGAGAGCCCTGTGAGCGGCACAATCGTCTTTGCGCGAAGAAGCCGCTTCTTGGGCTCCGGCAGCCGGCGAGAGCGGCAGCTTCGGGAAGGTGAAGAAGCAAGCTGTACAACACTGGGATTGTGTGCGCACCTTGCCAACTGATAGAAAACAGTACCTTTGCACTCTCCTGACTTTTCCAATCACAGGAACATTCGATTGGAAGCTGTTTTGGACAACTTTTCTTTTCTTCCTGCCAAACACTTGGCAGACATCCGTGCAACTTCTAGAACACGATGGGAGATGTTTTCTGTGCTGGCACAGTTTTTCCTAGCCAGACATAGTGGAAAAGCGTTTTGCTAAGATGTAGACTACATAAGACGCGAAAGACGAAGGTAGGATGCTCTCCGGAGGTAAGAGCCGCTGCCGGGCGTCTTTCGGCAGAAGCCGCGCTAAGGAGAGCCCTGTGAGCGGCACAATCGTCTTTGCGCGAAGAAGCCGCTTCTTGGGCTCCGGCAGCCGGCGAGAGCGGCAGCTTCGGGAAGGTGAAGAAGCAAGCTGTACAACACTGGGATTGTGTGCGCACCTTGCCAACTGATAGAAAACAGTACCTTTGCACTCTCCTGACTTTTCCAATCACAGGAACATTCGATTGGAAGCTGTTTTGGACAACTTTTCTTTTCTTCCTGCCAAACACTTGGCAGACATCCGTGCAACTTCTAGAACACGATGGGAGATGTTTTCTGTGCTGGCACAGTTTTTCCTAGCCAGACATAGTGGAAAAGCGTTTTGCCGAGGTGTAGATGAGAAGAGGAGCTAAAGACGAAGGTAGGATGCTCTCCGGAGGTAAGAGCCGCTGCCGGGCGTCTTTCGGCAGAAGCCGCGCTAAGGAGAGCCCTGTGAGCGGCACAATCGTCTTTGCGCGAAGAAGCCGCTTCTTGGGCTCCGGCAGCCGGCGAGAGCGGCAGCTTCGGGAAGGTGAAGAAGCAAGCTGTACAACACTGGGATTGTGTGCGCACCTTGCCAACTCATAGAAAACAGTACCTTTGCACTCTCCTGACTTTTCCAATCACAGGAACATTCGATTGGAAGCTGTTTTGGACAACTTTTCTTTTCTTCCTGCCAAACACTTGGCAGACATCCGTGCAACTTCTAGAACACGATGGGAGATGTTTTCTGTGCTGGCACAGTTTTTCCTAGCCAGACATAGTGGAAAAGCGTTTTGCCGAGGTGTAGATGAGAAGAGGAGCTAAAGACGAAGGTAGGATGGTCTCCGGAGGTAAGAGCCGCTGCCGGGCGTCTTTCGGCAGAAGCCGCGCTAAGGAGAGCACTGTGAGCGGCACAATCGTCTTTGCGCGAAGAAGCCGCTTCTTGGGCTCCGGCAGCCGGCGAGAGCGGCAGCTTCGGGAAGGTGAAGAAGCAAGCTGTACAACACTGGGATTGTGTGCGCACCTTGCCAACTGATAGAAAACAGTACCTTTGCACTCTCCTGACTTTTTCAATCACAGGAACATTCGATTGGAAGCTGTTTTGGACAACTTTTCTTTTCTTCCTGCCAAACACTTGGCAGACATCCGTGCAACTTCTAGAACACGATGGGAGATGTTTTCTGTGCTGGCACAGTTTTTCCTAGCCAGACATAGTGGAAAAGCTTTTTGCCGAGGTGTAGATGAGAAGAGGAGCTAAAGAGTGGATGTTAGCAAATGACACCCATCTTCAAAAAAGGCAATTAAGAGGACTCGCCATAGTACAAACCAGCCAGCCTCTTTTTTATCCCCAGGAAGTTGATGAAGCAGCTCTTCCTGGAAATCCTTGCCAGGCACATGACAGATGACCAAATAATGTAGTTAGCATGATTTTTCAGGGGAATTTCATGCTGAACATCACTTTAAACTCCTCTGATGAATCAACTTGACTGGTAGATGAAGGGAATATTATCTGCCTGGGCTTCAGGGAGGTTTTTGACATACCTCTACATGGCATCACACATACATATGGAAGCAATAGTGCAAAGGGGAGGGAATCAGTGTCTTTTCAGTGATGCTGAGGGAAAAGACAAGAGGCAGTGGGCACACACTGAAATACAGGAGATTGCCTTTGAACATCAGTAAATGTTTCTTTACTGTCAGGGTGACTGAACCACGGCACAGGCTGCCCAGAAAGATTGTGGAGCCTGGATCTTTGAAGACATTAAAAGTACACCCAGATAGAATCGTGGGCAAGAGGCTCTAGGTATCCTGGTTTAGGCAGGGGGGTTGGGCCTGGTTAGCCCCACCAACCCCTTCCACTCTCTTTCATTCTGTGCTAGTGAATTCTCTTCAAGATGCATTTCAAAGCGCTGGCATGACAAAGTTCTGTGCAGACAGAGATCCAAATGGACATGGCATCTAAGTTCCTTAAGCAGTGTTCAAGAAGAATGTAAAACTCTGGCACAAGTGTCTCTTCCCTAACTGAATCCCTTTCATGGGAAAATTCCCAGCTCTAGAAAGATCTTCTGATACGCATGCTTAAGACTGACACTGGCTGAGCAAATTTCTCCCTATGTATATCTAAGACCAGTTAGGATCTTCACCCAAAGTGCAGTCAACATAGTCACAGAATGCCTATTGTTAAGAAGTGACAGCTTCCATCAGAATGGCAGCTATTGGTCCACAAAATGGATTAATGGATGGGAATTATCTACGTGGGTTAAAAACAAAAATAAAGAGTTGGTCTTTATTTATCAATTTCATGGCAATATTGATAAGGGAAGAAAAAGATCTAAGTCCTTGACTTTCTGGACTCGAGGAAAGATTTTAAAAATTCCTTGTAAAAATGTATGATCACAATCAGACTATTGAAACCATTTTAGTTGGGAACAAAGTTCCAAAATTGTCTAGATAGTGGCAAAGAAGCCAAGAAAATAGGAAAGAAACAAAAAGAGAGCAAAAGAGTCAGCTTCAGTGTACAAGCTCGTTCTAGAAGTAGTCTGCTGGGAAAAGGAACCCCCAGCTAAATTTCCAATGTATTCCTGCGCTTGATTCAGTAACTGGTCAATGTAAAAACCAATCCTTTTGTACAACTTCTTCCAGCAACAAAAACTCCAACAGGTTGACACTACCATCATGCCTGTTCCAGACATATTTAAAAGAGAAATGATGATTTTCTTGAAAACCTACTTACATAAAAGTTGCAAGATGGTGGAGGGATTCCCACATCCTCCTTCCTCCATCTGGCTTGAAAGTATATTTGATAAAATATGCAACAAAGCACGTGATTTATAAGGGAGAGTCAAATGGATGATTTGGGAATCGATCTCTTGTTGATAGTAAACTTCATATCCACTCGGTGTGACCTTTTTAAAACAAAATGTGGAGCTGAGGCATGAATCTGCCACAACAATTGTAAAGCAAACATACACACTCCCCTTCATATGCCCCCCCCTCCACACACACCTAGGCACACACAGAGATCAGCATAGCAGATCATGAACACCTTGGAAAAGACTGAAATGCTAAATGCCTCTCTTGATGGGCAAAAGAGCTGGTGCAGTAATTCAAATGCCTGGTACAAAAATTCTGTTTAATATTTAGCTCCTATTTAAAACACAGCTTTTCATTTCATTCTATTTACAGAATATTTTCATTTCATTTGTTTCTTTAAAATTACTTAGTTCTCACCTGTTGTATGTCTAGGAATATTTTCTTCCAAAAATAGAAAAAAATAGATGATATCTTTTCAGCAGAAAACATTGGTTGATACAATTTTAAACCATCATGATATGGAAGAATTCTTCTGTCCCTCTCGAAGGTGGAAGAAGCATTTGGATCACAGATCATCTACAATGAAATACTTGACATGTTTAAGATGCTTTCAATCAATTTTGATCGTCAATTGCTTATTTGTTGTAAACAGTAATTTTTCAGTGAAGGGAAAGCGTGTGTGGTATATCTACATGATATGTTCAAAGGCAGTTCCTACTAATGGCCAGGCTGAATTCCAGTAAATAATGTCCCGAATGATATTTTGCCGCCTTCTTTGGCACTTCATGAAATCTTACCCCGATGAAGTGCTGAAACACAGAGATTTTCTCTTAGAGAGTGTCTCATGTTGTAACCTATCCCATGGATTTTATGCTGTAATTCTTATCTCTTTTAAAATTTACTATCTTCTGTACAGTTTTCATGAAACTTTCTGTTACAGTAGTGAATAGCACAGATAAATGTCATTTTGTACAACTTTGAATTTACCCCAAGAGCTGAGAGAAAACTTGATCCTATACTTCAATCCGAGTTTCTTCTATAGTCCAACTTTGTTTCTCTACCATCAAGCTTCTCCTTTGTTGCTGCTCCAAGCCCCGTCCAAGGTGACCTTGAATACTTTCAGGGATGGGACACCCACAACTTCTCTGGGCAACCTGTTCCAGTGTTCCAGCACTCCCACAGTAAAAAAGGCCTTCCTTTCATCTAATATGTGTAGGAAATCATAAATCTAGGCATAGAAGCTTGGAGTGCAAATTTGAAATTCTTTGGATTTGAAGCACATTTTATATGAATACTGACTTACAGATGACTAAAAGATGTTGATGGGCATTTGAGCTGACAAGTTTTGAAAAAGTGCACGGAAATTAAAATTGAAACCACTAAAATTAAAAACTCCTTGCCATTTTCTTTTTCCTCTCCTATTCAAAATTGCATATGTCAGATATCAGTGCTTCATGCAAACCTCTCAGATGCTCTCAGAGAAAAAGCTTTTCTTTCAGACTAAGTTGCGGTTGACGTAGAACACTAGCAGGAGTGAAAGATTTTCTGGGCATTGAGGCAGCACGTTCTCCTTGGATTTGTGTGCAGAATGCATTTTATCCAAACTGGAAAATAGATCCCAGCTCTGTTCTATTCATCATTCTTACTTCATCAGGCCAGAAGATTCTGTGAAAAGTAGCCTGTGGACCTTGAAGACAGCGCATGTGAACCAGATGAGAGGTGATAGAGAAGTTGAGGGAGAGAAGAAAGAGCATATGGCTGAAACCAGAAAGTATTTCTCCACGTGATCATGGAAGATTGCAGGAGCCACTTGGTACTATCAAACCAGCCCGACTTGGCACTGGTGCCACTATGGGTCTGGGAGCCATGTTGCATATCGTGCATTTTAAGGAGCCAGCTGGCCACACCCAGCCATATGCCCCCAAACACAAACCAAGCCCTTTTCTCTGGCAAACAAAACTCAGCTGCCCTGCTTCTGGATGGCAGATTGCAGGAGCCACTTGGTACTATCAAACCAGCCCAACTTGGCACTGGTGCCACCTTGGCTCTGGGAACCATCCTGCCTATTGTAGCTTTTCAGGAGCCAGCCGGTCACTCCCAGCCATAGGCCCCCAAACAGAAACCTCGGCCCGTTTCCCTGGCAAACAAAAGTAAGCTGCCCCGCTTCTGGATGGCAGATTGCAGGAGCTACTTAGTACTATCAAACCAGCCCGACTTGGCACAGGTGCCACCTTGGATCTGGGAACCATCCTGTGTATCGTGGATTTTCAGGGGCCAGCCGGCCACTCTCAGCCATATGCCCCCAAACACAAACCACGGACCTTTTCTCTGGCAAACAAAAATCAGCTGCCCCACTTCTGGATGGCAGATTGCAGGAGCCACTTGGGACTATCACACCAGCACAACATGGCACTGCTGCCACCTTGGATCTGGGAACAATCCTGCGTATCGTACATATTCAGGAACCAGCCGAACACTCCCAGCCACAGGCCCCCAAACACAAACAACGGCCCATTTCCCTGGCAAACAAAACTCAGCTGCCCCGCTTCTGGATGGCAGTTTGCAGGAGCCACTTGGGACTATCAAACCAGCCCGACTTGGTAATGGTACCACCTTGGATCTGGGAACCATCCGGCGTATCGTGGATTTTCAGGGGCCAGCCGGTCATTCCCAGCCATATGCTCCCAAACACAAACCTTGGCCCTTTTCTCTGGCAAACAAAACTCAACTGCCCCTCTTCTGGATGGCAAATTGCAGGAGGCACTTGGTACTACAAAAAGAGCCCGACTTGGCAGTGGTGCCACCTTGGCTCTGGGAACCATCCTGCGTATCGAGCATTTTAAGGAGCCAGCCGGCAATTCCCAGCCGTATGCCCCAAAAAGAAACCACGGACCTTTTCTCTGGCAAAAAAAACTCAGCTGTCCCGCTTCTGGATGGCAGATTGCAGGAGCTACTTAGTACTATCAAACCAGCCCGACTTGGCACAGGTGCCACCTTGGATCTGGGAACCATCCTGCCTATCGTTGATTTTCAGGGGCCAGCCTACCACTCTCGGCCATAGGCCCCCAAACACAAACCACAGCCCTTTTCTCTAGCAAACAAAATTTAGCTGCCCCGCTTCTGGATGGCAAATTGCAGGAGCCACTGGGTACTACAAAAACAGCCCGACTTGGCACTGGTGCCACCTTGCGTCTGGTTACCATGCGGCGTATCGTGCATTTTAAGGAGCCAGGTGGCCACTCCCAGCCATATGCCCCCAAACACAACCCACGGCCCTTTTCTCTGGCAAACAAAACTCAGCTGCCCCGCTTCTGGATGGCAGATTGCAGGAGGCACTTGGTACTATCAAACCAGCCCGACTTGGCACTGGTGCCACCTTTGGTCTGGGAACCATCCTGCGTATTGTGGATTGTCAGGAGACAGCCGACCACTCTCGGCCACAGACCCCAATCAAAAACAAAGGTCCGTTTCCCTGGCAAAAAAAACTCAGCTGCCCCGCTTCTGGATGGGAGATTGCAGGAGGCACTTGACACTGTCAAACGAGCCCCACTTTGTACTGGTGCCACCTTGGGTCTGGGAACCATGCTGCGCATCGTGGATTTTCAGGAGCCAGCCGGCCACTGCCAGCCACAGGCCCCCAAACAAAAACCACAGCCTTTTTCTCTGGCAAACAAAACTCAGCTGCCCCGCTTCTGGATGGCAGATTGCAGGAGCCACTTGGTACTATCAAACCAGCCCGACTGGCACTGGTGCCACCTTGGGTCTGGGAACCATCCTGCCTATCGTGGATTTTAAGGAGCCAGCCGGCTACTCCCAGCCACAGGACCCCAACAAAAACCACGGCCCTTTTTTCTCGCAAACAAAACTTAGCTGCCTCACTTCTGGATGGCAGATTGCAGGAGCCACTTGGTGTAATCAAACCAGCCCGACTTGGCACTGGTGCCACCTTGGGTCTGGGAACCATCCTGCGTATCGTGGATTCTAAGGAGCCAGCCGGCCACTCCCAGCCACAGGCCCCCAAACAAAATCAACGGCGCTGTTCCCTGGAAAACAAAACACGCCTGCCAACTTTTTGATGGAGTTTGCAGGAACCACTTGGTATTATCAAACCAGCCCAACTTGGCACTGGTGCCACCTTGGGTCTGGATACCATGCTGCGTATCGTGGATTCTAAGGAGCCAGCCGGCCACTCCCAGCCACAGGCCCCCAAACACAAACAACGGCGCTTTTCCCTGGAAAACAAAACTCGCCTGCCAACTTTTTCATGGCAGATTGCAGGAGCCACTTGGTACTATCAAACCAGCCCGACTTGGCACTGGTGCCACCATGGGTCTGGTCACCATCCTGCCTATCGTAACTTTTCAGGAGCCAGCCGGTCACTCCCAGCCATAGGCCCTGAGACACAAACCTCGGCCCGTTTCCCTGGCAAACAAAAGTAAGCTGCCCCGCTTCTGGATGGCAGATTGCAGGAGCCACTTGGTACTATCAAACCAGCCCGACTTGGCACTGGTGCCACCTCTCGTCTGGGAACCATCCTGCATATCGTGGATTCTAAGGAGCCATCCGGCCACTCCCACCCACAGGCCCCCAAACACAAACAACGGCGCTTTTCCCTGGAAAACAAAACTCGCCTGCCAACTTTTTGATGGCAGATTGCAGGAGCCACTTGCTGCTATCAAATCAGCCCAACTTGGCACTGGTGCCACCATGGGTCTGGTCACCATCCTGCCTATGGTAGCTTTTCAGGAGCCAGCCGGTCACTCCCAGCCATAGGCCCCCAGACAAAAACCTCGGCCATTTTCCCTGGAAACAAAAGTATGCTACCCCGCTTCTGCATGGCAGATTGCAGGAGCCACTTTGCAGCATCAAACTAGCCCGACTTGGCACTGGTGCCACCTTGGGTCTGGGAACCATCCTGCGTATCGTGGATTCCAATTAGCAAGCCCGCCACTCCCAGCCACAGGCCCCCAAACACAAACAACGGCGCTTTTCCCTGGAAATCAAAACTCGCCTGCCAAATTTTTGATGGCAGATTGCAGGAGCCACTTGGTACTATCAAACCAGCCCAACTTGGCACTGGTGCCACCATGGGTCTGGTCACCATCCTGCCTATCGTAGCTTTTCAGGAGCCAGCCAAACACTCCCAGCCATAGGCCCCCAGACAAAAACCTCGGCCGGTTTCACTGGCAAACAAAAGTAAGCTGCCCCGCTTCTGGATGGCAGATTGCAGGAACCACTTGGTACTATCAAACCAGCCCAACTTGGCACTGGTGCCACCTTGGGTCTGGGAACCATCCTGCGTATCGTGGATTCTAAGGAGCCAGCCGGCCACTCCCATCCACAGGCCCCCAAATACAACAACAGCGCTTTTCCCTGGAAAACAAAACTCGCCTGCCAACATTTTGATGGCAGATTGCAGGAGGCACTTGGTACTATCAAATCAGCCCAACATGGCACTGGTGCCAGCATGGGTCTGGGAACCATCCTGCCTATCGTAGCTGTTCAGGCGCCAGCCGGTCACTCCCAGCCATAGGCCCCCCAGAGAAAAACCTCGGCCCTTTTCCCTGGAAGACAAAAGTAAGCTGCCCCGCTTCTGGATGGCAGATTGCAGGAGCCACTTTGCACCATCAAACTGGCCCGACTTGTCACTGGTGCCACCTCAGGTCTGGGAACCATGCTGCGTATTGTGGATTCCAATTAGTAAGCCGGCCACTCCCAGCCACAGGCCCCCAAACACAAACAACGGCGCTTTTCCCTGGAAAACAAAACTCGCCTGCCAACTTTTTGATGGCAGATTGCAGGAGCCACTTGGTACTATCAAACCAGCCCAACTTGGCACTGGTGCCACCATGGGTCTGGTCACCATCCTGCCTATCGTAGCTTTTCAGGAGCCAGGCGGTCACTCCCAGCCATAGGCCCCCAGACACAAAGCTCGGCCCGTTTCCCTGGCAAACAAAAGTAAGCTGCCCCGCATCTGGACGGCAGATTGCAGGAATCACTTGGTACTATCAAACCAGCCCAACTTGGCAGTGGTTCCACCTTGGGTCTGGGAACCATCCTGCGTATCGTGGATTCAAAGGAGCCAGCCGGTCACTCCCAGCCACAGGCCCCCAAACACAATCAACGGCGCTTTTCCCTGGAAAACAAAACTCGTCTGCCAACATTTTGATGGCAGATTGCAGGAGCCACTTGCTACTATCAAATCAGCCCAACTTGGCACTGGTGCCACCATGGGTCTGGTCACCATCCTTCCTATCGTAGCTTTTCAGGAGCCAGCCGGTCCCTCCCTGCCATAGGCCCCCAGAGAAAAACCTCGGCCCGTTTCCCTGGCAAACAAAAGTAAGCTGCCCCGCTTCTGGATGGCAGATTGCAGGAGCCACTTTGCACCATCAAACTAGCCCGACTTGGCACTGGTGCCACCTCCGGTCTGGGAACCATGCTGCGTATCGTGGAGTCTAAGGAACCAGACGGCCACTCCAGCCACAGGCCCCCAGACACAAACAACGGCGCTTTTCCCTGGAAAACAAAACTCGCCTGCCAACATTTTGATGGCAGATTGCAGGAGCCACTTGGTACTATCAAACCAGCCCAACTTGGCACTGGTGCCACCATGGGTCTGGTCACCATCCTGCCTATCGTAGCTTTTCAGGAGCCAGCCGGTCACTCCCAGCCATAGGCCCCCAGACACAAAGCTCGGCCCGTTTCCCTGGCAAACAAAAGTAAGCTACCCCGCTTCTGGATGGCAGATTGCAGGAGCCACTTTGCAGCATCAAACTAGCCCGACTTGGCACTGGTGCCACCTCAGGTCTGGGAACCATCCTGCGTATCGTGGATTCTAAGGAGCCAGCCGGCCACTCCCACCCACAGGCCCCCAAACACAAACAATGGCGCTTTTCCCTGGAAAACAAAACTCGCCTGCCAACTTTTTCATGGCAGATTGCAGGAGCCACTTGGTACTATCGAACCAGCCCAACTTGGCACTGGTGCCACCATGGGTCTGGGAACCATCCTGCGTATCGTGGATTCTAAGGAGCCAGCCGGCCACTCCCAGCCACCGGCCCCCAAACACAAACAACGGCGCTTTTCCCTAGATAACAAACTCGCCTGCCAACTTTTTGATGGCAGATTGCAGGAGCCACTTGGTACTATCAAACCAGCCCAACTTGGCACTGGTGCCACCATGGGTCTGGTCACCATCCTGCCTATCGTAGCTTTTCAGGAGCCAGCCGGTCACTCCCAGCCATAGGCCCCCAGACACAAAGCTCGGCCCGTTTCCCTGGCAAACAAAAGTAAGCTACCCCGCTTCTGGATGGCAGATTGCAGGAGCCACTTTGCAGCATCAAACTAGCCCGACTTGGCACTGGTGCCACCTCAGGTCTGGGAACCATCCTGCGTATCGTGGATTCTAAGGAGCCAGCCGGCCACTCCCACCCACAGGCCCCCAAACACAAACAATGGCGCTTTTCCCTGGAAAACAAAACTCGCCTGCCAACTTTTTCATGGCAGATTGCAGGAGCCACTTGGTACTATCGAACCAGCCCAACTTGGCACTGGTGCCACCATGGGTCTGGGAACCATCCTGCGTATCGTGGATTCTAAGGAGCCAGCCGGCCACTCCCAGCCACCGGCCCCCAAACACAAACAACGGCGCTTTTCCCTAGATAACAAACTCGCCTGCCAACTTTTTGATGGCAGATTGCAGGAGCCACTTGGTACTATCAAACCAGCCCAACTTGGCACTGGTGCCACCATGGGTCTGGTCACCATCCTGCCTATCGTAGCTTTTCAGGAGCCAGCCGGTCACTCCCAGCCATAGGCCCCCAGACACAAACCTCGGCCCGTTTCCCTGGCAAACAAAAGTAAGCTGTCCCGCTTCTGGATGGCAGATTGCAGGACGCACTTGGTAGTATCAAACCAGCCCGACTTGGCACTGGTGCCACCTCTGGTCTGGGAACCATCCTGCGTATCGTGGATTCTAATTAGCCAGCCGGCCACTCCCAGCCACAGGCCCCCAAACACAAACAACGGCGCTTTTCCCTGGAAAACAAAACTCGCCTGCCAACATTTTGATGGCAGATTGCAGGAGCCACTTGGTACTATCAAATAAGCCCAACTTGGCACTGGTGCCACCATGGGTCTGGTCACCATCCTGCCTATCGTAGCTTTTCAGGAGCCAGCAGGTCACCCCCAGCCATAGGCCCCGAGAAAAAAACCTCGGCCCGTTTCCCTGGCAAAAAAAAGTAAGCTACCCCGCTTCTGGATGGCAGATTGCAGGACGCACTTGGTAGTATCAAACCAGCCCAACTTGGCACTGGTGCCACCTTGGGTCTGGGAACCATCCTGCGTATCGTGGATTCTGAGGAGCCCGCCGGCCACTCCCAGCCACAGTCCCCCAAACACAAACAACGGCGCTTTTCCCTGGAAAACAAAACTCGCCTGCCAACTTTTTGATGGCGGATTGCAGGAGCCACTTGGTACTATCAAACCAGCCCAACTTGGCACTGGTGCCACCATGGATATGGTCACCATCCTGCCTATCGTAGCTTTTCAGGACCTAGCAGGTCACTCCCAGCCATAGGCGCCCAGACAAAAACCTCGGCCCGTTACCCTGGCAAACAAAAGTAAGCTGCCCCGCTTCTGGATGGCAGATTGCAGGAACCACTTGGTACTATAAAACCCGCCCGACTTGGCACTGGTGCCACGTCAGGTCTGGGAACCATCCTGCGTATCGTGGATTCTAAGGAGCCAGCCGGCCACTCCCACCCACAGGCCCCCAAACACAAACAACAGCGCTTTTCCCTGGAAAACAAAACTCGCCTGCCAACTTTTTGAGGGCAGATTGCAGGAGCCACTTGGTACTATCAAACCAGCCCAACTTGGCACTGGTGCCACCATGGGTCTGGTCACCATCCTGCCTATCGTAGCTTTTCAGGAGCCAGCCGGTCACTCCCAGCCATAGGCCCCCAGACACAAACCTCGGCCCGTTTCCCTGGCAAACAAAAGTAAGCTGCCCCGCTTCTGGATGGCAGATTGCAGGACGCCCTTGGTACTATCAAACCAGCCCGACTTGTCATTGGTGCCACCTCTGGTCTGGGAACCATGCCGCGTATCGTGGATTCTAAGGAGCCAGCCGGCCACTCCCAGCCACAGGCGCCCAAACACAAACAACGGCGCTTTTCCCTGGAAAACAAAACTCGCCTGCCAACTTTTTGATGGCGGATTGCAGGAGCCACTTGGTACTATCAAAGCAGCCCAACTTGTCACTGGTGCCACAATGGATGTGGTCACCATCCTGCCTATCGTAGCTTTTCAGGACCTCGCCGGTCACTCCCAGCCATAGGCGCCCAGACACAAAGCTCGGCCCGTTTCCCTGGCACACAAAAGTAAGCTGCCCCGCTTCTGGATGGCAGGTTGCAGGAACCACTTGGTACTATAAAACCAGCCCAACTTGCAACTGGTGCCACCTCTGGTCTGGGAACCATCCTGCGTATCGTGGATTCTAAGGAGCCAGCCGGTCACTCCAGCCACAGGCCCCCAGACACAAACAACGGCGCTTTTCCCTGGAAAACAAAACTCGCCTGCCAACTTTTTGATGGCGGATTGCAGGAGCCACTTGGTACTATCAAAGCAGCCCAACTTGTCTCTGGTGCCACAATGGATGTGGTCACCATCCTGCCTATCGTAGCTTTTCAGGACCTCGCCGGTCACTCCCAGCCATAGGCGCCCAGACACAAAGCTCGGCCCGTTTCCCTGGCACACAAAAGTAAGCTGCCCCGCTTCTGGATGGCAGATTGCAGGAACCACTTGGTACTATAAAACCAGCCCAACTTGGCACTGGTGCCACCTCTGGTCTGGGAACCATGCTGCGTATCGCAGATTCTAAGGCGCCAGTCGGCCACTCCCAGCCACAAGCCCCCAAACACAAACAACGGCGCTTTTCTCTGGCAAACAAAACTCAACTGCCCCTCTTCTGGATGGCAAATTGCAGGACGCACTTGGTACTATAAAAACAGCCCGACTTGGCACTGGTGCCACCTTGGGTCTGGGAACCATCGTGCGTATCGATCTTTTTAATGAGACAGCCGGCCACTCCCAGCCATATGCCCCCGAACACAACCCACGGCCCTGTCCTCTGGCAATCAAAACTCAGCTGCACCGCTTCTGGATGGCAGATTGCAGGAGCCACTTGGTACTATCAAACCAGCACGACTTGGCACTGGTGCCACCTTGGGTCTGGGAACCATCCTGCATATTGTGGATTGTCAGGAGCCAGCTGAACACTCTCGGCCACAGACCCCAATCAAAAACAACGGCC
This sequence comes from Melospiza melodia melodia, assembly GCF_035770615.1. Lineage (NCBI taxonomy): Eukaryota > Metazoa > Chordata > Aves > Passeriformes > Passerellidae > Melospiza > Melospiza melodia. The sequence continues at coordinate 53,684,484 of NC_086198.1, forward strand.
CATTTCACAGGCAAACAAAACTCAGCTGCCCCGCTTCTGGATGGGAGATTGCAGGAGGCACTTGACACTGTGAAACCAGCCCCACTTGGCACTGGTGCCACCTTGGGTCTGGGAACCATGCTGCGTATCATGGATTTTCAGGAGCCAGCCGGCCACTCCCAGCCATAGGCCCCCAAACAAAAACCACAGCCTTTTTCTCTGGCAAACAAAATTCAGCTGCCCCACTTCTGGATGGCAGATTGCAGGAGCCACTTGGGACTATCACACCAGCACAACATGGCACTGGTGCCACCTTGGATCTGGGAACCATCCGGCGTATAGTGGATTTTCAGGGGTCAGCCGGTCACTCTCAGCCATAGGCCCCAAACACAAACCACGGACCTTTTCTCTGGAAAACAAAACTCAACTGCCCCTCTTCTGGATGGCAGACTGCAGGAGACACTGGGTACTATGAAACCAGCCCTACTTGGCACTGGTGCCACCTTGGGTCTGGGAACCATGCTGCGTATCATGGATTTTCAGGAGCCAGCATTCCACTGCCAGCCACAGGCCCCGAAACACAAACAACAGCCTTTTTCTCTGGCAAACAAAATTCAGCTGCCCCGCTTCTGGATGGCAGATTGCAGGAACCACTTGGTACTAACAAACCAGCCCGACTTGGCACTGGTGCCACCTTGGGTCTGGGAACCATCCTGCGTATCGTGGATTCTAAGGAGCCAGCTGGCCACTCCCAGCCACAGGCCCCAAAACACACACAACGGCGCTTTTCCCTGGAAAACAAAACTCGCCTGCCAACTTTTTGATGGCAGATTGCAGGAGCCACTTGGTACTATCAAACCAGCCCAACTTGGCACTGGTGCCACCATGGGTCTGGTCACCATCCTGCCTATCGTAGCTTTTCAGGAGCCAGCCGGTCACTCCCAGCCATAGGCCCCCAGACACAAACCTCGGCCTGTTTCCCTGGCACACAAAAGTAAGCTACCGCACTTCTGGATGGCAGATTGCAGGAGCCACTTTGCACCATCAAACCAGCCCGACTTGGCACTGGTGCCACCTCTGGTCTGGGAACCATGCCGCGTATCGTGGATTCTAAGGAGCCAGCCGGCCACTCCCAGCCTCAGGCCTCCAAACACAAACAACGGCGCTTTTCCCTGGAAAACAAAACTCGCCTGCCAACATTTTGATGGCAGAGTGCAGGAGCCACTTGGTACTATCAAACCAGCCCAACTTGGCACTGGTGCCACCATGGGTCTGGTCACCATCCTGCCTATCGTAGCTTTTCAGGAGCCAGCCCTTCACTCCCAGCCATAGGCCCCCAGAAAAAAACCTCGGTCCGTTTCCCTGGAAAACAAAAGTAAGCTGCCCTGCTTCTGGATGGCAGATTGCAGGAGCCACTTGGTGTTATCAAACCAGCCCGACTTGGCACTGGTGCCACCTTGGGTCTGGGAACCATCCTGCGTATCGTGTGTTCTAAGGAGCCAGCCGGCCACTCCCAGCCACAGTCCCCCAAACACAAACAATGGCGCTTTTCCCTGGAAAACAAAACTGGCCTGCCAACTTTTTGATGGCAGATTGCAGGAGCCACTTGGTACTATCAAACCAGCCCAACTTGGCACTGGTGCCACCATGGGTCTGGTCACCATCCTGCCTATGGTAGCTTTTCAGGAGCCAGCCGGTCACTCCCAGCCATAGGTCCCCAGACAAATACCTCGGCCCGTTTCCCTGGCAAACAAAAGTCAGCTGCCCCGCTTCTGGATGGCAGATTGCAGGAGCCACTTGGTACTATCAAACCAGCCCAACTTGACACTGGTGCCACCTTGGCTCTGGGAACCATGCTGCGTAACCCGGATTCTAAGACGACAGGCAGCCACTGCCAGCCACCGGCCTCCAAACAAAATCAACGGCGCTTGTCCCTGGAAAACAAAACTCGCCTGACATCTTTTAGATGGCAGATTGCAGGAGCCAGTTGGTACCATCAAACCAGCCCAACTTGGCACTGGTGACACCTTGGGTCTGGGAACCATCCTGCCTATTGTTGCTTTTCAGGAGCCAGCCGGTCACTCCTAGCCCTAGGCCCCCAGTCATAAACCTCGGCCCGTTTCCCTGGTACACAAATGTAAGCTACCCCGCTTCAGGATGGCAGATTGCAGGAGCCACTTTTCACCATCAAACCAGCCCGACGTGGCACTGGTGCCACCTTGGGTCTGGGAACCATGCTGCGTATCGTGTGTTCTAAGGAGCCAGCCGGCCACTCCCACCCACAGACCCCCCAACACAAACAACGGCGCTTTTCCCTGGAAAACAAAACTCGCCTGACAACTTTTTGATGGCAGATTGCAGGAGCCACTTGGTACTATCAAACCAGCCCAACTTGGCACTGGTGCCACCATGGGTCTGGTCACCATCCTGCCTATCGTAGCTTTTCAGGAGCCAGGCGGTCACTCCCAGCCATAGGCCCCCAGACACAAAGCTCGGCCCGTTTCCCTGGCAAACAAAAGTAAGCTGCCCCGCTTCTGCATGGCAGATTGCAGGACGCACTTGGTAGTATCAAACCAGCCCGACTTGGCACTGGTGCCACCTCTGGTCTGGGAACCATCCTGCGTATCGTAGATTCTAATTAGCCAGCCGGTCACTCGAGCCACAGGCCCCCAGACACAAACAACGGCGCTTTTCCCTGGAAAACAAAACTCGCCTGCCAACTTTTTGATGGCAGATTGCAGGAGCCACTTGGTACTATCAAACCAGCCCAACTTGGCACTGGTGCCACCATGGGTCTGGTCACCATCCTGCCTATCGTAGCTTTTCAGGAGCCAGCCGGTCACTCCCAGCCATAGGCCCCCAGTCACAAACCTCGGCCCGTTTCCCTGGCAAACAAAAGTAAGCTACCCCGCTTCTGGATGGCAGATTGCAGGAGCCACTTGGTACTATCAAACCAGCCCAACTTGGAACTGGTGCCACCTTGGGTCTGGGAACCATCCTGCGTATTGTGGATTGTCAGGAGCCAGCTGAACACTCTCGGCCACAGACCCCAATCAAAAACAACGGCCCGTTTCACAGGCAAACAAAACTCAGCTGCCCCGCTTCTGGATGGGAGATTGCAGGAGGCACATGACACTGTGAAACCAGCCCCACTTGGCACTGGTGCCACCTTGGGTCTGGGAACCATGCTGCGTATCATGGATTTTCAGGAGCCAGCCGGCCACCCCCAGCCATAGGCCCCCAAACAAAAACCACAGCCTTTTTCTCTGGCAAACAAAATTCAGCTGCCCCACTTCTGGATGGCAGATTGCAGGAGCCACTTGGGACTATCACACCAGCACAACATGGCACTGGTGCCACCTTGGATCTGGGAACCATCCGGCGTATAGTGGATTTTCAGGGGTCAGCCGGTCACTCTCAGCCATAGGCCCCAAACACAAACCACGGCCCTTTTCTCTGGAAAACAAAACTCAACTGCCCCTCTTCTGGATGGCAGATTGCAGGAGACACTGGGTACTATGAAACCAGCCCTACTTGGCACTGGTGCCACCTTGGGTCTGGGAACCATGCTGCGTATCATGGATTTTCAGGAGCCAGCCGTCCACTGCCAGCCACAGGCCCCGAAACACAAACAACAGCCTTTTTCTCTGGCAAACAAAATTCAGCTGCCCCGCTTCTGGATGGCAGATTGCAGGAACCACTTGGTACTAACAAACCAGCCCGACTTGGCACTGGTGCCACCTTGGGTCTGGGAACCATCCTGCGTATCGTGGATTCTAAGGAGCCAGCTGGCCACTCCCAGCCACAGGCCCCAAAACACACACAACGGCGCTTTTCCCTGGAAAACAAAACTCGCCTGCCAACATTTTGATGGCAGATTGCCGGAGCCACTTGGTACTATCAAACCAGCCCAACTTGGCACTGGTGCCACCATGGGTCTGGTCACCATCCTGCCTATCGTAGCTTTTCAGGAGCCAGCCGGTCACTCCCAGCCATAGGCCCCCAGACACAAACCTCGGCCTGTTTCCCTGCCACACAAAAGTAAGCTACCGCACTTCTGGATGGCAGATTGCAGGAGCCACTTTGCACCATCAAACCAGCCCGACTTGGCACTGGTGCCACCTCTGGTCTGGGAACCATGCTGCGTATCGTGGATTCTAAGGAGCCAGCCGGCCACTCCCAGCCACAGGCCTCCAAACACAAACAACGGCGCTTTTCCCTGGAAAACAAAACTCGCCTGCCAACATTTTGATGGCAGAGTGCAGGAGCCACTTGGTACTATCAAACCAGCCCAACTTGGCACTGGTGCCACCATGGGTCTGGTCACCATCCTGCCTATCGTAGCTTTTCAGGAGCCAGCCCTTCACTCCCAGCCATAGGCCCCCAGAAAAACACCTCGGTCCGTTTCCCTGGAAAACAAAAGTAAGCTGCCCTGCTTCTGGATGGCAGATTGCAGGAGCCACTTGGTGTTATCAAACCAGCCCGACTTGGCACTGGTGCCACCTTGGGTCTGGGAACCATCCTGCGTATCGTGTGTTCCAAGGAGCCAGCCGGCCACTCCCAGCCACAGTCCCCCAAACACAAACAATGGCGCTTTTCCCTGGAAAACAAAACTCGCCTGACAACTTTTTGATGGCAGATTGCAGGAGCCACTTGCTACTATCAAACCAGCCCAACTTGGCACTGGTGCCACCATGGGTCTGGTCACCATCCTGCCTATCGTAGCTTTTCAGGAGCCAGCCGGTCACTCCCAGCCATAGGTCCCCAGACAAATACCTCGGCCCGTTTCCCTGGCAAACAAAAGTAAGCTGCCCCGCTTCTGGATGGCAGATTGCAGGAGCCACTTGGTACTATCAAACCAGCCCAACTTGACACTGGTGCCACCTTGGCTCTGGGAACCATGCTGCGTAACCCGGATTCTAAGACGACAGGCAGCCACTGCCAGCCACCGGCCTCCAAACAAAATCAACGGCGCTTTTCCCTGGAAAACAAAACTCGCCTGACATCTTTTAGATGGCAGATTGCAGGAGCCAGTTGGTACCATCAAACCAGCCCAACTTGGCACTGGTGCCACCTTGGGTCTGGGAACCATCCTGCCTATTGTTGCTTTTCAGGAGCCAGCCGGTCACTCCTAGCCCTAGGCCCCCAGTCATAAACCTCGGCCCGTTTCCCTGGTACACAAATGTAAGCTACCCCGCGTCAGGATGGCAGATTGCAGGAGCCACTTTTCACCATCAAACCAGCCCGACGTGGCACTGGTGCCACCTTGGGTCTGGGAACCATCCTGCGTATCGTGTGTTCTAAGGAGCCAGCCGGCCACTCCCACCCACAGACCCCCAACCACAAACAACGGCGCTTTTCCCTGGAAAACAAAACTCGCCTGACAACTTTTTGATGGCAGATTGCAGGAGCCACTTGGTACTATCAAACCAGCCCAACTTGGCACTGGTGCCACCATGGGTCTGGTCACCATCCTGCCTATCGTAGCTTTTCGGGAGCCAGGCTGTCACTCCCAGCCATAGGCCCCCAGACACAAACCTCGGCCCGTTTCCCTGGCAAACAAAAGTAAGCTGCCCCGCTTCTGCATGGCAGATTGCAGGTGCTATTTAGTACTATCAAACCAGCCCGACTTGGCACTGGTGCCACCTCTGGTCTGGGAACCATCCTGCCTATCGTGGATTTTCAGGGGCCAGACGGCCACTATCAGCCATATGCCCCCAAAAACAAACCACGGCCCTTTTCTCTGGTAAACAAAACTCAACTGACCCTCTTCTCGATGGCAAATTTAGGACGCACTTTGTACTACGAAAACCGCCCGACTTGGCACTGGTGCCACCTTGGGTCAGGGAACCATCCTGCCTATCGTAGCTTTTTAAGGAGCCAGCAGGCCACGCCCAGCCATATAGCCCCAAAAACAAACCACAGACCACTTCTCTTGGAAACAAAAATCCGCTGCCCCGCGTCAGGATGGCAGATTGCAGGAGCCACTTTGCACCATCAAACCACCCCGACTTGGCACTGGTGCCATCTTGGATCTGGGAACCATCCTGCCTATCGTAGCTTTTCAGGAGCCAGCCGGTCACTCCCAGCCATAGGCCCTGAGACACAAACCTCGGACCGTTTCCCTGGCAAACAAAATTAAGCTGCCCCGATTCTGGATGGCAGAGTGCAGGACGCACTTGGTAGTGTCAAACCAGCCCGACTTGGCACTGGTGCCACCTTGGGTCTGGGAACCATCCTACGTATCGTGGATTCTAAGCAGCCACCCGGCCACTCTGAGCCACAGGCCCCCAAACACAAACAACGGCGCTTTTCCCTGGAAAACAAAACTCGCCTGCCAACATTTTGATGGCAGATTGCAGGAGCCACTTGGTACTATCAAACCAGCCCAACTTGGCACTGGAGCCACCATGGGTCTGGTCACCATCCTGCCTATCGTAGCTTTTCAGGAGCCAGCCGGTCACTCCCAGCCATAGGCCCCCAGACACAAACCTCGGCCCGTTTCCCTGGAAAACAAAAGTAAGCTGCCCCGATTCTGGATGGCAGATTGCAGGAGCCACTTGGTACTATGAAATCAGCCAAACTTGGCACTGGTGCCACCATGGGTCTGGTAAACATCCTGCCTATCGTAGCTTTTCAGGAGCCAGCCGGTCACTCCCAGCCATAGGCCCCCAGACACAAACCTCGGCCCGTTTCCCTGGCAAACAAAAGTAAGCTGCCCCGCTTTTGGATGGCTGATTGCAGGATGCACTTGGTACTATCAAACCAGCCCGACTTGGCCCTGGTGCCACCTTGGCTCTGGGAACCATGCTGCGTAACGTAGATTCTACGAGGACAGGCGGCCACTCCCTGCCACAGGCCTCTAAACCAAAGCAACGGCGCTTTTCCCTGGAAAACAAAACTCGCCTGACAACTTTTTGATGGCAGATTGCAGGAGCCACTTGGTACTATCAAACCAGCCCAATTTTGCACTGGTGCCACCTTGGCTCTGGGAACCATCCTACGTATCCTGGGTTCAAAGGAGGCAGCCGGCCACTCCCAGCCACAGGCCTCTAAACAAAAACAACGGCGCTTTTCCCTGGAAAACAAAACTCGCCTGACAACTTTTTGATGGCAGATTGCAGGAGCCACTTGGTACTATCAAACCAGCCCAACTTGGCACTGGTGCCACCATGGATCTGGTCACCATCCTGCCTATCGTAGCTTTTCAGGAGCCAGCCGGTCACTCCCAGCCATAGGCCCCCTGACAAATACCTCGGCCCGTTTCCCTGGCAAACAAAAGTAAGCTGCCCCGCTTCTGGATGGCAGATTGCAGGAGCCACATGGTACTATCAAACCAGGCCAACATGGCACTTGTGCCACCTTGGTTCTGTGAACCATCCTGCCTATCGTGGATTTTCAGGGGCCAGCCGGCCACTCTCAACCATATGCCCCCAAACATATACCACGGCCCTTTTCTCTGGCAAACAGAACTCAACTGCCCCTCTTCTGGATGGCAAATTGCAGGACGCACTTGGTACTACGAAAACAGCCCGACTTGGCACTGATGCCACCTTGGGTCAGGGAACAATCCTGCGTATCGAGCTTTTTAAGGAGCCAGCCGGCCACGTCCAGCCATATACCCCCAAAAAAAAACCACGGAACTTTTCTCCAGCAAACAAAAATCCGCTGCCCCGCGTCTGGATGGCAGATTGCAGGAGCTATTTAGTATCATCAAACCAGCCCGACTTGGCACTGGTGCCACCATGAGTCTGGTAACCATCCTGCCTGTCGTAGCTTTTCAGGAGCCAGCCGGTCACTCCCAGCCATAGGCCCCCAGTCACAAACCTCGGCCCGTTTCCCTGGCAAACAAAAGTAAGCTACCCCGCTTCTGGATGGCAGATTGCAGGAACCACTTTGCACCATCAAACCAGCCCGACTTGGCACTGGTGCCACCTCTGGTCTGGGAACCATCCTGCGTATCGTGGATTCTAAGGAGACAGCCGGCCACTCCCACCCACAGGCCCCCAAACACAAACAACGGCGCTTTTCCCTGGAAAACAAAACTCGCCTGCCAACTTTTTGATGGCAGATTGCAGGAGCCACTTGCTACTATCAAACCAGCCCAACTTGGCACTGGTGCCACCATGGGTCTGGTCACCATCCTGCCTATCGTAGCTTTTCAGGAGCCAGCCAAACACTCCCAGCCATAGGCCCCCAGACAAAAACCTCGGCCCGTTTCCCTGGCAAACAAAAGTAAGTTATCCCGCTTCTGGATGGCAGATTGCAGGAGCCACTTTTCACCATCAAACCAGCCCGACTTGGCACTGGTGCCACCTCTGGTCTGGGAACCATCCTGCGTATCGTGGATTCTAAGGAGCCAGCCGGCCACTCCCAGCCACAGGCCCCCAAACACAAACAACGGCGCTTTCCCTGGATAGCAAACTCGCCTGCCAACTTTTTGATGGCAGATTGCAGGAGCCACTTGGTGCTATCAAACCAGCCCAACTTGGCACTGGTGCCACCATGGGTCTGGTCACCATCCTGCCTATCGTAGCTTTTCAGGAGCCAGCCGGTCACTCCCAGCCATAGGCCCTGAGACACAAACCTCGGCCCGTTTACCTGGCAAACAAAAGTAAGCTGCCCCGCTTCTGGATGGCAGATTGCAGGACGCACTTGGTACTATCAAACCAGCCCAACTTGGCACTGGTGCCACCTCTGGTCTGGGAACCATGCCGCGTATCGTGGATTCTAAGGAGCCAGCCGGCCACTCCCAGCCACAGGCCCCCAAACACAAACAACGGCGCTTTTCCCTGGAAAACAAAACTCGCCTGCCAACTTTTTGATGGCAGATTGCAGGAGCCACTTGGTACTATCAAACCAGCCCAACTTGGCACTGGTGCCACCATGGGTCTGGTCACCATCCTGCCTATCGTAGCTTTTCAGGACCTAGCCGGTCACTCCAAGCCATAGGCGCCCAGACACAAAGCTCGGCCCGTTTCCCTGGCAAACAAAAGTAAGCTGCCCCGCTTCTGGATGGCAGATTGCCGGAGCCACTTGGTACTATCAAACCAGCCCGACTTGGCACTGGTGCCACCTCTGGTCTGGGAACCATGCTGCGTATCGTGGATTCTAAGGAGCCAGCCGGCCACTCCCAGCCACAGGCCCCCAAACACAAACAACGGCGCTTTTCCCTGGAAAACAAAACTCGCCTGCCAACATTTTGATGGCAGATTGCAGGAGCCACTTGGTTTTATCAAATCAGCCCAACTTGGCACAGGTGCCACCATGGGTCTGGTCACCATCCTGCCTATCGTAGCTGTTCAGGCGCCAGCCGGTCACTCCCAGCCATAGGCCCCCAGAGAAAAACCTCGGCCCGTTTCCCTGGGAAACAAAAGTAAGCTGCCCCGCTTCTGGATGGCAGATTGCAGGAGCCACTTTGCACCATCCAACCAGCCCAACTTGGCACTGGTGCCACCTCTGATCTGGGAACCATGCCGCGTATCGTGGATTCTAAGGAGCCAGCCGGCCACTCCCAGCCATAGGCCCCAAAACAGAAACAACGGCGCTTTTCCCTGGAAAACAAAACTCGCCTGCCAACTTTTTGATGGCAGATTGCAGGAGCCACTTGGTACTATCAAATCAGCCCAACTTGGCACTGGTGCCACCATGGGTCTGGTCACCATCCTGCCTATCGTAGCTTTTCAGGACCTAGCCGGTCACTCCAAGCCATAGGCGCCCAGACACAAAGCTCGGCCCGTTTCCCTGGCAAACAAATGTAAGCTGTCCCGCTTCTGGATGGCAGATTGCAGGATCCACTAGGTATTATCAAACCAGCCCGACTTGGCACTGGTGCCACCTCTGGTCTGGGAACCATCCTGCGTATCGTGGATTCTAAGGAGCCAGGCGGCCACTCCCAGCCACAGGCCCCCAAACACAAACAACGGCGCTTTTCCCTGGAAAACAAAACTCGCCTGCCAACATTTTGATGGCAGATTGCAGGAGCCACTTGGTACTATCAAATCAGCCCAACTCGGCACTGGTGCCACCATGGGTCTGGTCACCATCCTGCCTATCATAGCTTTTCAGGAGCCAGCCGGTCCCTCTCTGCCATAGGGCCCCAGAGAAATCCTCGGCCAGTTTCCCTGGCAAAAAAAAGTAACCTACCCCGCTTCTGGATGGCAGATTGCAGGAGCCACTTTACACCATCAAACTAGCCCGACTCGGCCCTGGTGCCACCTCTGGTCTGGGAACCATGCTGCGTATCGTGGATTCTAATTAGCCATCCGGCCACTCCCACCCACAGGCCCCCAAACAAAAACAACGGCGCTTTTCCCTGGAAAACAAAACTCGCCTGCCAAATTTTGATGGCAGATTGCAGGAGCCACTTGGTACTATCAAACCAGCCCAACTTGACACTGGTGCCACCATGGGTCTGGTCACCATCCTGCCTATCGTAGCTTTTCAGGAGCCAGCCGGTCACTCCCAGCCATAGGCCCCCAGACACAAACCTCGGCCCGTTTCCCTGGCAAACAAAAGTAACCTACCCCGCTTCTGGATGGCAGATTGCAGGACGCACTTGGTACTATCAAACCAGCCCAACTTGGCACTGGTGCCACCTTGGGTCTGGGAACCATCCTGCGTATCGTGGATTCTAATTAGCCATCCGTCCACTCCCAGCCACAGGCCCCCAAACAAAAACAACGGCGCTTTTCCCTGGAAAACAAAACTCGCCTGCCAACATTTTGATGGCAGATTGCCGGAGCCACTTGGTACTATCAAACCAGCCCAACTTGACACTGGTGCCACCATGGGTCTGGTCACCATCCTGCCTATCGTAGCATTTCAGGAGCCAGCCGGTCACTCCCAGCCATAGGCCCCCAGACAAAAACCTTGGCCCGATCCCCGGCAAACAAAAGTAAGTTATCCCGCTACTGGATGGCAGATTGCAGGAGCCACTTTTCACCATCAAACCAGCCCAACTTGGCACTGGTGCCACCTCTGGTCTGGGAACCATGCTGCGTATCGTGGATTCTAAGGAGCCAGCCGGCCACTCCCAGCCACAGGCCCCCAAACAAAAACAACGGCGCTTTTCCCTGGAAAACAAAACTCGCCTGCCAATATTTTGATGGCAGATTGCAGGAGCCACTTGGTACTATCAAACCAGCCCAACTTGACACTGGTGCCACCATGGGTCTGGTCACCATCCTGCCTATCTTAGCTTTTCAGGAGCCAGCCGGTCACTCCCAGCCATAGGCCCCCAGACACAAAGCTCGGCCCGTTTCCCTGACAAACAAAAGTAAGCTGTCCCGCTTCTGGATGGCAGATTCCAGGAGCCACTTGGTACTATCAAATCAGCCCAACTTGGCACTGGTGCCACCTCTGGTCTGGGAAACATCCTGCGTATCGTGGATTCTAATTAGCCATCCGTCCACTCCCAGCCACAGGCCCCCAAACGCAAACAACGGCGCTTTACCCTGGAAAACAAAACTCGTCTGCCAACTTTTTGATGGCAGATTGCCGGAGCCACTTGGTACTATCAAACCAGCCCAACTTGGCACTGTTGCCACCTTGGGTCTGGGAACCATGCTGCGTATCGTGGATTATAAGGAGCCAGCCGGCCACTCCCTGCCACAGGCCCCCAAACAGAAACAACGGCGCTTTTCCCTGGAAAACATAATTCCCCGGCCAACTATTTGATGGCAGATTGCAGGAGCCACTTGGTACTATCAAATCAGCCCAACTTGGCACTGGTGCCACCTCAGGTCTGGGAACCATCCTGCCTATCGTAGCTTTTCAGGAGCCAGCCGGTCACTCCCAGCCATAGGTCCCCAGACAAAAACCTCGGCCCGTTTCCCTGGCAAACCAAAGTAAGCTGCCCCGCTTCTTGATGGCAGATTGCAGGAACCACTTTTCACCATCAAAGTAGCCCGACTTGGTACTGGTGCCACCTCTGGTCTGGGAACCATGCTGCGTATCGTGGATTCTAAGGAGCCAGCCGGCCACTCCCAGCCACAGGTCCCCAAACACAAACAACGGCGCTTTTCCCTGGAAAACAAAACTCGCCTGACAACTTTTTGATGGCAGATTGCAGGAGCCACTTGCTACTATCAAATCAGCCCAACTTGGCACTGGTGCCACCATGGGTCTGGTCACCATCCTGCCTATCGTAGCTTTTCAGGAGCCAGCCGGTCACTCCCAGCCATTGGCCCCCAGACAAAAACCTCGGCCCGTTTCCCTGGCAAACAAAAGTAAGCTGCCCCGCTTCTGCATGGCAGATTGCAGGAACCACTTGGTAATATAAAACCAGCCCGACTTGGCACTGGTGCCACCTCTGGTCTGGGAACCATGCTGCGTATCGGGGATTCTAAGGAGCCAGCCGGCCACTCCCAGCCACAGGCCCCCAAACACAAACAACGGCGCTTTTCCCTGGAAAACAAAACTCGCCTGCCAACTTTTTGATGGCAGATTGCAGGAGCCACTTGGTACTATCAAACCAGCTCAACTTGGCACTGGTGCCACCATGGGTCTGGTCACCATCCTGCCTATCTTAGCTTTTCAGGACCTAGCAGGTCACTCCCAGCCATAGGCCCGCAGACACAAAGCTCGGCCCGTTTCCCTGGCAAACAAAAGTAAGCTGCCCCGCTTCTGGATGGCAGATTGCAGGAGCCACTTGGTACTATCAAACCAGTCCAACTTGGCACTGGTGCCACCTTGGGTCTGGGAACCATCCTGCGTATCGTGGATTCTAAGGAGCCAGCAGGTCACTCCCAGCCACAGGCCCCCAAACACAAACCACAGCGCTTTTCCCTGGAAAACTAAACCCGCCTGCCGACATTTTGATGGCAGATTGCAGGAGCCACTTGCTACTATCAAATCAGCCCAACTTGGCACTGGTGCCACCATGGGTCTGGTAAACATCCTGCCTATCGTAGCTTTTCAGGAGCCAGCCGGTCACTCCCTGCCATAGGCCCCCAGACACAAACCTCGGCCCGTTTCCCTGGCAAACAAAAGTAAGCTGCCCCGCTTCTGGATGGCAGATTGTAGGACGCACTTGGTACTATCAAACCAGCCCGACTTGGCACTGGTGCCACCTCTGGTCTGGGAACCATGGTGAGTATCGTGGATTCTAAGGAGCCAGACGGCCACTCCCAGCCATAGGCACCCAAACACAAACAACGGCGCTTTTCCATGGAAAACAAAACTCGCCTGCCAACTTTTTGATGGCAGATTGCAGGAGCCACTTGGTAGTATCAAACCAGCTCAACTTGGCACTGGTGCCATCATGGGTCTGGTCACCATCCTGCCTATCGTAGCTTTTCAGGAGCCAGACGGTCACTCCCAGCCATAGGTCCCCAGACAAAAACCTCGGCCCGTTTCCCTGGCAAACAAAAGTAAGCTGCCCCGTTTCTGGATGGCATATTGCAGGAGCCACTTTGCACCATCAAACTAGCCCGACTTGGCACTGGTGCCACCTCAGGTCTGGGAACCATCCTGCGTATCGTGGATTCTAAGGAGCCATCCGTCCACTCCCAGCCACAGGCCCCCAAACACAAACAACGGCGCTTTTCCCTGGAAAACAAAACTCGCCTGCCAAATTTTGACGGCAGATTGCAGGAGCCACTTGGTACTATCAAATCAGCCCAACTTGGGACTGGTGCCACCATGGGTCTGGTCACCATCCTGCCTATCGTAGCTTTTCAGGAGGCAGCCAGTCACTCCCAGCCATAGGCCCCCAGACAAAAACCTCGGCCCGTTTCCCTGGCAAACAAAAGTAAGCTGCCCTGCTTCTGGATGGCAGATTGCAGGAACCACTTGGTACTATCAAACCAGCAAAACTTGGCACTGGTGCCACCTTGGGTCTGGATACCATGCTGCGTATCGTGGATTCTAAGGAGCCAGCCGGCCACTCCCAGCCACAGGTCCCCAAACACAAACAACGGCGCTTTTCCCTGGAAAACAAAACTCTCCTGCCAACTTTTTGATGGGAGATTGCAGGAGCCACTTGGTTTTATCAAATCAGACCAACTTGGCACTGGTGCCACCATGGGTCTGGTCACCATCCTGCCTATCGTAGCTTTTCAGGAGCCAGCCGGTCACTCCCAGCCATAGGCCCCCAGACACAAAGCTCGGCCCGTTTCCCTGACAAACAAAAGTAAGTTATCCCGCTTCTGGATGGCAGATTGCAGGAACCACTTGGTACTATCAAACCAGCCCGACTTGGCACTGGTGCCACCTCTGGTCTGGGAACCATCCTGCGTATCGTGGATTCTAATTAGTCATCCGTCCACTCCCAGCCACAGGCCCCCAAACAAAAACAACGGCGCTTTTCCCTGGAAAACAAAACTCGTCTGCCAACTTTTTGATGGCAGATTGCAGGAGCCACTTGGTACTATCAAACCAGCCCAACTTGGCACTGGTGCCACCTTGGGTCTGGGAACCATGCTGCGTATCGTGGATTATAAGGAGCCAGCCGGCCACTCCCTGCCACAGGCCCCCAAACACAAACCACAGCGCTTTTCCCTGGAAAACAAAATTCGCCGGCCAACTTTTTGATGGCAGATTGCAGGAGCCACTTGGTACTATCAAATCAGCCCAACTTGGCACTGGTGCCACCATGGGTCTGGTCACCATCCTGCCTATCGTAGCTTTTCAGGAGCCAGCCGGTCACTCCCAGCCATAGGCGCCCAGACACAAAGCCCTGCCCTTTTCCCTGGCAAACCAAAGTAAGCTGCCCGGCTTCTGGATGGCAGATTGCAGGAACCACTTTTCACCATCAAATAGCCCGACTTGGAACTGGTGCCATCTCTGGTCTGGGAACCATGCTGCGTATCGTGGATTCTAAGGAGCCAGCCGGCCACTCCCAGCCACAGGCCCCCAAACACAAACAACGGCGCTTTTCCCTGGAAAACAAAACTCGCCTGCCAACTTTTTGATGGCAGATTGCAGGAGCCACTTGGTACTATCAAACCAGCCCAACTTGGCACTTGTGCCACCATGGGTCTGGTCACCATCCTGCCTATCTTAGCTTTTCAGGACCTAGCCGGTCACTCCCAGCCATAGGCCCCCAGACACAAAGCTCGGCCCGTTTCCCTGGCAAACAAAAGTAAGCTGCCCCGTTTCTGGATGGCATATTGCAGGAGCCACTTTGCACCATCAAACTAGCGGACTTGGCACTGGTGCCACCTCAGGTCTGGGAACCATCCTGCGTATCGTGGATTCTAAGGAGCCAGCCGGCCACTCCCAGCCACAGGCCCCCAAACACAAACAACGGCGCTTTTCCCTGGAAAACAAAACTCGCCTGCCAAATTTTGACGGCAGATTGCAGGAGCCACTTGGTACTATGAAATCAGCCCAACTTGGGACTGGTGCCACCATGGGTCTGGTCACCATCCTGCCTATCGTAGCTTTTCAGGAGGCAGCCAGTCACTCCCAGCCATAGGCCCCCAGACAAAAACCTCGGCCCGTTTCCCTGGCAAACAAAAGTAAGCTGCCCTGCTTCTGGATGGCAGATTGCAGGAACCACTTGGTACTATCAAACCAGCAAAACTTGGCACTGGTGCCACCTTGGGTCTGGATACCATGCTGCGTATCGTGGATTCTAAGGAGCCAGCCGGCCACTCCCAGCCACAGGTCCCCAAACACAAACAACGGCGCTTTTCCCTGGAAAACAAAACTCGCCTGCCAACTTTTTGATGGCAGATTGCAGGAGCCACTTGGTACTATCAAACCAGCTCAACTTGGCACTGGTGCCACCATGGGTCTGGTCACCATCCTGCCTATCTTAGCTTTTCAGGACCTAGCAGGTCACTCCCAGCCATAGGCCCGCAGACACAAAGCTCGGCCCGTTTCCCTGGCAAACAAAAGTAAGCTGCCCCGCTTCTGGATGGCAGATTGCAGGAGCTACTTGGTACTATCAAACCAGTCCAACTTGGCACTGGTGCCACCTTGGGTCTGGGAACCATCCTGCGTATCGTGGATTCTAAGGAGCCAGCAGGTCACTCCCAGCCACAGGCCCCCAAACACAAACCACAGCGCTTTTCCCTGGAAAACTAAACCCGCCTGCCGACATTTTGATGGCAGATTGCAGGAGCCACTTGCTACTATCAAATCAGCCCAACTTGGCACTGGTGCCACCATGGGTCTGGTAAACATCCTGCCTATCGTAGCTTTTCAGGAGCCAGCCGGTCACTCCCTGCCATAGGCCCCCAGACACAAACCTCGGCCCGTTTCCCTGGCAAACAAAAGTAAGCTGCCCCGCTTCTGGATGGCAGATTGTAGGACGCACTTGGTACTATCAAACCAGCCCGACTTGGCACTGGTGCCACCTCTGGTCTGGGAACCATGGTGAGTATCGTGGATTCTAAGGAGCCAGACGGCCACTCCCAGCCATAGGCACCCAAACACAAACAACGGCGCTTTTCCATGGAAAACAAAACTCGCCTGCCAACTTTTTGATGGCAGATTGCAGGAGCCACTTGGTACTATCAAACCAGCTCAACTTGGCACTGGTGCCATCATGGGTCTGGTCACCATCCTGCCTATCGTAGCTTTTCAGGAGCCAGACGGTCACTCCCAGCCATAGGTCCCCAGACAAAAACCTCGGCCCGTTTCCCTGGCAAACAAAAGTAAGCTGCCCCGTTTCTGGATGGCATATTGCAGGAGCCACTTTGCACCATCAAACTAGCCCGACTTGGCACTGGTGCCACCTCAGGTCTGGGAACCATCCTGCGTATCGTGGATTCTAAGGAGCCAGCCGGCCACTCCCAGCCACAGGCCCCCAGACACAAAGCTCGGCCCGTTTCCCTGACAAACAAAAGTAAGTTATCCCGCTTCTGGATGGCAGATTGCAGGAACCACTTGGTACTATCAAACCAGCCCGACTTGGCACTGGTGCCACCTCTGGTCTGGGAACCATCCTGCGTATCGTGGATTCTAATTAGCCATCCGTCCACTCCCAGCCACAGGCCCCCAAACAAAAACAACGGCGCTTTTCCCTGGAAAACAAAACTCGTCTGCCAACTTTTTGATGGCAGATTGCCAGAGCCACTTGGTACAATCAAACCAGCCCAACTTGGCACTGGTGCCACCTTGGGTCTGGGAACCATGCTGCGTATCGTGGATTATAAGGAGCCAGCCGGCCACTCCCTGCCACAGGCCCCCAAACACAAACCACAGCGCTTTTCCCTGGAAAACAAAATTCGCCGGCCAACTTTTTGATGGCAGATTGCAGGAGCCACTTGGTACTATCAAATCAGCCCAACTTGGCACTGGTGCCACCATGGGTCTGGTCACCATCCTGCCTATCGTAGCTTTTCAGGAGCCAGCCGGTCACTCCCAGCCATAGGCGCCCAGACACAAAGCCCTGCCCTTTTCCCTGGCAAACCAAAGTAAGCTGCCCCGCTTCTGGATGGCAGATTGCAGGAACCACTTTTCACCATCAAATAGCCCGACTTGGAACTGGTGCCATCTCTGGTCTGGGAACCATGCTGCGTATCGTGGATTCTAAGGAGCCAGCCGGCCACTCCCAGCCACAGGCCCCCAAACACAAACAACGGCGCTTTTCCCTGGAAAACAAAACTCGCCTGCCAACTTTTTGATGGCAGATTGCAGGAGCCACTTGGTACTATCAAACCAGCCCAACTTGGCACTTGTGCCACCATGGGTCTGGTCACCATCCTGCCTATCTTAGCTTTTCAGGACCTAGCCGGTCACTCCCAGCCATAGGCCCCCAGACACAAAGCTCGACCCGTTTCCCTGGCAAACAAAAGTAAGCTGCCCCGCTTCTGGATGGCAGATTGCAGGAGCCACTTTGCACCATCATACTAGCCCGACTTGGCACTGGTGCCACCTTGGGTCTGGGAACCATCCTGCGTATCGTGGATTCTAAGGAGCCAGCTGGCCACTGCCAGCCACAGGCCCCCAAACACAAACAACGGCGCTTTTCCCTGGAAAACAAAACTCGCCTGCCAAATTTTGACGGCAGATTGTAGGAGCCACTTGGTACTATCAAATCAGCTCAACTTGGGACTGGTGCCACCATGGGTCTGGTCACCATCCTGCCTATCGTAGCTTTTCAGGAGGCAGCCGGTCACTCCCAGCCATAGGCCCCCAGACAAAAACCTCGGCCCGTTTCCCTGGCAAACAAAAGTAAGCTGCCCTGCTTCTGGATGGCAGATTGCAGGAACCACTTGGTACTATCAAACCAGCAATACTTGGCACTGGTGCCACCTTGGGTCTGGATACCATGCTGCGTATCGTGGATTCTAAGGAGCCAGCCGGCCACTCCCAGCCACAGGCCCCCAAACACAAACAACGGCGCTTTTCCCTGGAAAACAAAACTCTCCTGCCAACTTTTTGATGGCAGATTGCAGGAGCCACTTGGTTTTATCAAATCAGCCCAACTTGGCACTGGTGCCACCATGGGTCTGGTAACCATCCTGCCTATCGTAGCTTTTCAGGAGCCAGCCGGTCACTCCCAGCCATAGGCCCCCAGACAAAAAGCTCGGCCCGTTTCCCTGGCAAACAAAAGTAAGCTACCCCGCTTCTGGATGGCATATTGCAGGAGCCATTTTGCACCATCAAACTAGCCCGTCTTCGCACTGGTGCCACCTCTGGTCTGGGAACCATCCTGCCTATCGTGGATTCTAATTAGCCAGCCGGCCACTCCCTACCACAGGCCCCCAAACAAAAACAACGGCGCAGTTCCCTGGAAAACAAAACTCGCCTACCAACTATTTGATGGCAGATTACAGGAGCCACTTGGTACTATCAAACCAGCCCAACTTGGCACTGGTGCCACCATGGGTCTGGTCACCATCCTGCCTATCGTAACTTTTCAGGAGCCAGCCGGTCACTCCCAACCATAGGTCCCCAGTCACAAACCTCGGCCCGTTTCCCTGGCAAACAAAAGTAAGCTGCCCCGCTTCTGGATGGCAGATTGCAGGAGCCACTTGGTACTATCAAACCAGCCCGACTTGGCACTGGTGCCACCTCTGGTCTGGGACCCATCCTGCGTATCGTGGATTCTAAGGAGCCAGTCGGCCACTCCCAGCCACAGGCCCCCAAACACAAACAACGGCCCGTTTCCGTGGCAAAGAAAAGTAAGCTGCCCCGCTTCTGGATGGCAGATTGCAGGAACCACTTGGTAGTATCAAACCAGCACAACTTGGCACTGGTGGCACCTCTTGTCTGGTAACCATGCTGCGTATCGTGGTTTCTAAGGAGCCAGCCGGGCACTCCCAACCACAGGCCCCAAAACACAAACAATGGCGCTTTTCCCTGGAACACAAAACTCGCCTGCCAACTTTTTGATGGCAGATTGCAGGAGCCACTTGGTACTATCAAACCAGCCCAACTTGGCACTGGTGCCACCATGGGTCTGGTCACCATCCTGCCTATCGTAGCTTTTCAGGATCAAGCCGGTCGCTCCCTGCCATAGGCCCCGAGACACAAAGCTCGGCCCGTTTCCCTGGCAAACAAAAGTAAGCACCCCCGCGTCTGGATGGCAGATTGCAGGAGCCCCTTGGTACTATCAAACGAGCCCGACTTGGCACTGGTGCCACCTCTGGTCTGGGAACCATCCTGCGTATCGTGGATTTTAAGGAGCCAGTCGGCCACTCCCAGCCATACGCCTCCAAACACAAACAACGGTCCGTTTCCCTGGCAAAGAAAAGTAAGCTGCCCCGCTTCTGGATGGCAGATTGCAGGAACCACTTGTTGCCAAGTTGGGGTGGTTTGATAGTACCAAGTGGCTCCTGCAATCTGCCATCAAAAAGTTGGCAAGCGAGTTTTGTACTCCAGGGAAAATCACCGTTGTTTGTGTTTGGGGGCCTGTGGCTGGGAGTGACCGGCTGTCTACTTAGAATCCACGATACGCAGGATGGGTCCCAGACCAGAGGTGGCACCAGTGCCAAGTCGGGCTGGTTTGATGGTGCAAAGTGACTCCTGCAATCTGCCATCCAGAAGCGGGGTAGCTTACTTTTGTTTGCCAAGGAAACGGGCCGAGCTTTGTGTCTGGGGGCCTATGGCTGGGAGTGACCAGCTGGCTCCTGAAAAGCTACGATAGGCAGGATGGTGACCAGACCCATGGTGGCACCAGTGCCAAGTTGGGCTGGTTTGATAGTACCAAGTGGCTCCTGCAATCTGCCATCAAAAAGTTGGCAGGTGAGTTTTGTTTTCCAGGGAAAAGCGCCGTTGTTTTTGTTTGGGGGCCTGTGGCTGGGAGTGGCCAGCTGGCTCCTTAGAATCCACGATACGCAGGATGGTTCCCAGACCAGAGGTGGCACCAGTGCCGAGTCGGGCTGGTTTGATGGTGCAAAGTGGCTCCTGCAATCTGCCATCCAGAAGCGGGGTAGCTTACTTTTGTTTGCCAGGGAAACGGGCCGAGCTTTGTGACTGGGGGCCAATGGCTGGGAGCACCGGCTGGCGCCTGAAAAGCTACGATAGGCAGGATGGTGACCAGACCCATGGTGGCACCAGTGCCAAGTTGGGCTGGTTTGATAATACCAAGTGGCTCCTGCAATCTTGCCATCCAGAAGCGGGACAGCTTACTTTTGTTTCCCAGGGAAACGGGCCGAGGTTTGTGTCTGGGGGCCTATGGCTGCGAGTGACCGGCTGGCTACTGAAAAGCTACGATAGGCAGGATGGTTACCAGACTCATGGTGGCACCAGTGCCAAGTCGGGCTGGTTTGATAATACTAAATAGCTCCTGAAATCTGCCATTCAGACGCGGGGCAGAGGATTTTTGTTTGCTGGAGAAAAGTTCCGTGGTTTTTTTTTGGGGGTATATGGCTGGACGTGGCCGGCTGGCTCCTTAAAAAGATCGATACGCAGGATTGTTCCCTGACCCAAGGTGGCATCACTGCCAAGTCGGGCTGTTTTCGTAGTACCAAGTGCGTCCTGCAATTTGCCATCCAGAAGAGGGGCAGTTGAGTTTTGTTTGCCAGAGCAAAGGGCCGTGGTATGTGTTTGGGGGCATATGGCTGAGAGTGGCCGGCTGGCCCCTGAAAATCCACGATAGGCAGGATGGTTCCCAGAGCCAAGGTGGCACCAGTGCCATGTTGGCCTGGTTTGATAGTACCATGTGGCTCCTGCAATCTGCCATCCAGAAGCGGGGCAGCTTACTTTTGTTTGCCAGGGAAACGGGCCGAGGTTTGTGTCTGGGGGCCTATGGCTGCGAGTGACCGGCTGGCTCCTGAAAAGCTACGATAGGCAGGATGGTGACCAGACCCAAAGTGGAACCAGTACCAAGTTGGGCTGGTTTGATAGTACCAAGTGGCTCCTGCAATCTGCCATCAAAAAGTTGGCAGGCGAGTTTTGTTTTCCAGGGAAAAGCGCCGTTGTTTGTGTTTGGGGGCTTGTGGCTGGGAGTGGCCGCCTGTCCTCGTAGAATCTACGTTACGCAGCATGGTTCCCAGAGCCAAGGTGGCACGAGGGCCAAGTCGGGCAGGTTTGATAGTACCAAATGCATCCTGCAATCTGCCATCCAAAAGCGGGGCAGTTTACTTTTGTTTGCCAGGGAAACGGGCCGAGGTTTGTGTCTGGGGGCCTATGGCAGGGAGTGACCGCCTGGCTCCTGAAAAGCTACGATAGGCAGGATGTTTACCAGACCCATGGTGGCACCAGTGCCAAGTTGGGCTGATTTGATAGTACCAAGTGGCTCCTGCAATCTGCCATCCAGAATCGGGGCAGCTTACTTTTGTTTTCCAGGGAAACGGTCCGAGGTTTGTGTCTGGGGGTCTATGGCTGGGAGTGACCGGCTGGCTCCTGAAAAGCTACGATAGGCAGGATGGTGACCAGACCCATGGTGGCACCAGTGCCAAGTTGGGCTGGTTTGATAGCACCAAGTGGCTCCTGCAATCTGCCATCAAAATGTTGGCAGGCGAGTTTTGTTTTCCAGGGAACAGCGCCGTTGTTTGTGTTTGGGCGCCTGTGGCTCACAGTGGCCGGGTGGCTGCTTAGAATCCACGATACGCAGGATGGTTCCCAGACCCAAGGTGGCACCAGTGCCAAGTCGGGCTGGTTTGACACTACCAAGTGGCTCCTGCAATCTGCCATCCAGAAGCGGGGCAGCTTAATTTTGTTTGCCAGGGAAACGGTCCGAGGTTTTTGTCTGGGGGCATATGGCTGAGAGTGACCGGCTGGCTCCTGAAATGCTACAATAGGCAGGATGGTTCCCAGACCCATAGTGGCACCAGTGCCAAGTTGGGATGATTTGATAGTACCAAGTGGCTCCTGCAATCTGCCATCAAAAAGCTGGCAGGCGGGTTTTGTTTTCCAGGGAAAAGCGCCGTTGTTTGTGTTTGGGGGCCTGTGGCTGGGAGTGGCCGGCTGGCACCTTAGAATCCACGATATGCAGGATTGTTCCCAGACCCAAGGTGGCACCAGTGCCAAGTCGGGCTGGTTTGATGGCGCAAAGTGGCTCCTGCAATCTGCCATCCAGACGCGGGGCAGCGGATTTTTGTTTCCATGAGAAATGATCCGTGGTTTGTTTTTGGGGGTATATGGCTGGGCGTGGCCGGCTGGCTCCTTAAAAAGCTCGATATGCAGGATGCTTCCCTGACACAAGGTGGCACCAGTGCCACGTCGGGCGGTTTTCGTAGTACAAAGTGCGTCCTAAAATTTGCCATCCAGAAGAGGGGCAGTTGAGTTTTGTTTGCCAGAGAAAAGGGCCGTGGTTTGTTTTTGGGGGCATATGGCTGAGAGTGGCCGGCTGGCCCCTGAAAATCCACGATAGGCAGGATGGTTCCCAGACCAGAGGTGTCACCAGTGCCAAGTCGGGCTGGTTTGATAGTACTAAATAGCTCCTGCAATCTGCCATGCAGAAGCGGGGCAGCTTACTTTTTTTTGCCAGGGAAAAGGGCCGAGGTTTGTGTTTGGGGGCCTATGGCTGCGAGTGACCGGCTGGCTCCTGAAAAGCTACGATAGGCAGGATGGTGACCAGACCCATGGTGGCACCAGTGCCAAGTTGGGCTGGTTTGATAGTACCAAGTGGCTCCGGCAATCTGCCATCAAAAAGTTGGCAGGCGAGTTTTGTTTTCCAGGGAAAAGCGCCGTTGTTTGTGTTTGGGGGCCTGTGGCTGGGAGTGGCCAGCTGGCTCCTTAGAACCCACGATACGCAGGATGGTTCCCAGACCAGAGGTGGCACCAGTGCCAAGTTGGGCTGGTTTGATGGTGCAAAGTGGCTCCTGCAATCTGCCATCCAGAAGCGGGGAAGCTTACTTTTGTTTGCCAGGGAAACGGGCCGAAATATTTGTCTAGGGGCCTCTGGCTGGGGGTGGCTGGCTGGCACCTAAAAAGCTACGATAGGCAGGATGGTGACCAGACCCATGGTGGCACCAGTGCCAAGTTGCGCTGGTTTGATAGTACCAAGTGGCTCCTGCAATCTGCCATCAAATGTTTGGCAGGCGAGTTTTGTTTTCCAGGGAAAAGCACCGTTGTGTGTGTTTTGGGGCCTGTGGCTGGGAGTGGCCAGCTGGCTCCTTAGAATCCACGATACGCAGGATGGTTCCCAGAGCCAAGGTGGCACCAGTGCCAAGTCGGGCTGGTTTGTTAGTACCAAGTGGTTCCTGCAATCTGCCATCCAGAAGCGTGGCAGCTGAATTTTGTTTGCCAGAGAAAAAGGCTGTTGTTTGTGTTTCGGGGCCTGTGGCTGGGAGTGGCCGGCTGGCTCCTGAAAATCCATGATACGCAGCATGGTTCCCAGACCCAAGGTGGCACCAGTGCCAAGTAGGGCTGGTTTCATAGTACCCAGTGTCTCCTGCAATCTGCCATCCAGAAGAGGGGCAGTTGAGTTTTGTTTTCCAGAGAAAAGGGCCGTGGTTTGTGTTTGGGGCCTATGGCTGAGAGTGACCAGCTGGCCCCTGAAAATCCACGATAGGAAGGATGGTTCCCAGATCCAAGGTGGCAGCAGTGCCATGTTGTGCTGGTGTGATAGTCCCAAGTGGCTCCTGCAATCTGCCATCCAGAAGCGGGGCAGCTGAATTTTGTTTGCCAGAGAAAAAGGCTGTGGTTTGTGTTTGGGGGCCTGTGGCTGGGAGTGGCCGGCTGGCTCTTGAACATCCATGATACGCAGCATGGTTCCCAGACCCAAGGTGGCACCAGTGCCAAGTGGGGCTGGTTTCACAGTGTCAAGTGCCTCCTGCAATCTCCCATCCAGAAGCGGGGCAGCTGAGTTTTGTTTGCCTGTGAAACGGGCCGTTGTTTTTGATTGGGGTCTGTGGCCGAGAGTGTTCGGCTGGCTCCTGACAACCCACAATACGCAGGATGGTTCCCAGACCCAAGGTGGCACCAGTGCCAAGTCGGGCTGGTTTGATAGTACCAAGTGGCTCCTGCAATCTGCCATCCAGAAGCGGTGCAGTTGAGTTTTGTTTGCCAGAGAAAAGGGCCGTGGGTTGTGTTTGGGGGCATATGGCTGGGAGTGGCCGGCTGTCTCATTAAAAAGATCGATACGCAGGATGGTTCCCAGACCCAAGGTGGCACCAGTGCCAAGTCGGGCTGTTTTTATAGTACCAAGTGCGTCCTGCAATTTGCCATCCAGGAGAGGGGCAGTGGAGTTTTGTTTGCCAGAGAATAGCGCAGATGTTTGTGTTTGGGGGCTTGTGGCTGGGAGTGGCCGACTGGCGCCTTAGAATCTGTGTTACGCAGCATGGTTCCCAGACCAGAGGTGGCACCAGTGCCAAGTTGGGCTGGTTTGATAGTACCAAGTGGCTCCTGCAATCTGCCATCCAGAAGCGGGGCAGCTTACTTTTGTTTTCCAGGGAAACGGGCCGAGGTTTGTGACTTGGGACCTATGGCTGGGAGTGACCGGCTGGCTCCTGGAAAGCTACAATAGGCAGGATGGTGACCAGACCCATGGTGGCACCAGTGCCAAGTTGGGCTGGTTTGATAGTACCAAGTGGCTCCTGCAATCTGCCATCAAAAAGTTGGCAGGCGAGTTTTGTTTTCCAGGGAAAAGCGCCGTTGTTTTTATTTGGGGGCCTGTGGCTGGGAGTGGCCGGCTCGCTCCTTTGAACCCACGATACGCAGGATGGTTCCCAGACCCAAGGTGGCACCAGTGCCAAGTTGGGCTGGTTTGATACTACCAAGTGCGTCCTGCAATCTGCCATCCAGAAGCGGGGCAGCTTAATTTTGTTTGCCAGGGAAACGGGCCGTGGGATTTGTATGGGGGCCTATGGCTGAGAGTGGCCGGCTGGCTCCTGAAAATCCACGCTAGGCAGCATGGTTCCCAGATGCAAGGTGGCACCAGTGCCAAGTCGGGCTGGTTTGATGGTGCAAAGTGGCTCCTGCAATCTGCCATCCAGAAGCGGGGCAGCTGATTTTTGTTTGCCAGAGAAAAATTCCGTGGATTGTTTTTGGGGGCATATTGCTTGGAGTGGCCGGATGGCTCCTTAAAATGCTCGATACGCATGATGGTTCCCAGGCCCAAGGTGTCACCACTACCAAGTCGGCCTGCGGTTTTAGTATCAAGTTCATCCTGCAATTTGCCATCCAGAAGAGGGGCAGTTGAGTTTTGTTTGCCAGAGAAACGGGCCGAGGTTTCTGTTTGGGGACATATGGCTGAGAGTGGCCGGGTGGCCCCTGAATATCCACGATACACAGCATGGTTCCCAGATCAGAGGTGGCACCAGTGCCAAGTCGGGCTGGTTTGATAGTCCCAAGTGTCTCCTCCAATCTGCCATCCAGAAGCGGGGCAGCTTACTTTTGTTTGCCAGAGAAATAGGCCTAGGTTTTTGTCTGGGGGCCTATGGCTAGGAGTGGCCGGCTGGCTCCTAAGAATCCACGATACGCAGGATGTTTCCCAGACCCAAGGTGGCACCAGTGCCAAGTCGGGCTGGTTTGATAGTACCAAGTGGCTCCTGCAAACTCCATCAAAATGTTGGCAGGCGTGTTTTGTTTTCCAGGGAACAGCGCCGTTGATTTTGTTTGGGGACCTGTGGCTGGGAGTGGCCGGCTGGCTCCTTAGAATCCACGATACGCAGGATGGTTCCCAGACCCAAGGTGGCACCAGTGCCAAGTCGGGCTGGTTTGATTACACCAAGTGGCTCCTGCAATCTGCCATCCAGAAGTGAGGCAGCTAAGTTTTGTTTGCCAGAAAAAAGGGCCGTGGTTTTTGTTGGGGGCCTGTGGCTGGGAGTAGCCGGCTGGCTCCTTAAAATCCACGATAGGCTGGATGGTTCCCAGACCCAAGGTGGCACCAGTGCCAAGTCGGGCTGGTTTGATAGTACCAAGTGGCTCCTGCAATCTGCCATCCAGAAGCGGGGCAGCTTACTTTTGTTTGCCAGAGAAATAGGCCTAGGTTTTTCTTTGGGGGCCTGTGGCTAGGAGTGGCCGGCTGGCTCCTAAGAATCCACGATACGCAGGATGTTTCCCAGACCCAAGGTGGCACCAGTGCCAAGTTGGGCTGGTTTGATAGTACCAAGTGGCTCCTGCAAACTCCATCAAAAAGTTGGCAGGCGTGTTTTGTTTTCCAGGGAACAGCGCCGTTGATTTTGTTTGGGGGCCTGTGGCTGGGAGTGGCCGGCTGGCTCCTTACAATCCACGATACGCAGGATGGTTCCCAGACCCAAGGTGGCAGCAGTGCCAAGTCGGGCTGGTTTGATTACACCAAGTGGCTCCTGCAATCTGCCATCCAGAAGTGAGGCAGCTAAGTTTTGTTTGCCAGAAAAAAGGGCCGTGGTTTTTGTTGGGGGCCTGTGGCTGGGAGTGGCCGGCTGGCTCCTTAGAATCCACCATACGCAGGATGGTTCCCAGACCCAAGGTGGCACCAGTGCCAAGTCGGGCTGGTTTGATAGTCCCAAGTGGCTCCTGCAATCTGCCATCCAGACGCGGGGCAGCGGATTTTTGTTTCCATGAGAAATGGTCCGTGGTTTGTTTTTGGGGGTATATGGCTGGGCCTGGCCGGCTGGCTCCTTACAAAGCTCGATATGCAGGATGGTTCCCTGACACAAGGTGGCACCAGTGCCACGTCGGGCGGTTTTCGTAGTACAAAGTGCGTCCTAAAATTTGCCATCCAGAAGAGGGGCAGTTGAGTTTTGTTTGCCAGAGAAAAGGTCCGTGGTTTGTTTTTGGGGGCATATGGCTGAGAGTGGCTGGCTGGCCCCTGAAAATCCACGATACACAGGATGGTTCCCAGATCCAAGGTGGCACCTGTGCCAAGTCGGGCTGATTTGATAGTACTAAGTAGCTCCTGCAATCTGCCATCCAGAAGCGGGGCAGCTTACTTTTGTTTGCCAGGGAAACGGGCCGAGGTTTGTGTTTGGGGGCCTATGGCTGAGAGTGACCGGCTGGCTCCTGAAAAGCTACGATAGGCAGGATGGTGACCAGACCCATGGTGGCACCAGTGCCAAGTTGGGCTGGTTTGATAGTACCAAGTGGTTCCTGCAATCTGCCATCCAGAAGCAGGGCAGCTGAGTTTTGTTTGCCAGAGAAAAGGGCCTTGGTTTGTGTTTGGGGGCATATGGCTGGGTGTGGCCAGCTGGCTCCTTAAAATGCACGATATGCAACATGGCTCCCAGACCCAAGGTGGCACCAGTGCCAAGTTGGGCTGGTTTGATAGTACCAAGTGGCTCCTGCAATCTTCCATGATCACGTGGAGAAATACTTTCTGGTTTCAGCCTCATGCTCTTTCTTCTCTCCCTCAACTTCTCTATCACCTCTCATCTGGTTCACATGCGCTGTCTTCAAGGTCCACAGGCTACTTTTCACAGAATCTTCTGGCCTGATGAAGTAAGAATGATGAATAGAACAGAGCTGGGGTCTATTTTCCAGTTTGGATAAAATGCATTCTGCACACAAATCCAAGGAGAACGGGCTGCCCCGATGCCCAGAAAATCTTTCACTCCTGCTAGTGTTCTACGTCAACCGCAACTTAGTCTGAAAGAAAAGCTTTTTCTCTGAGAGCATCTGAGAGGTTTGCATGAAGCACTGATATCTGACATATGCAATTTTGAATAGGAGAGGAAAAAGAAAATGGCAAGGAGTTTTTAATTTTAGTGGTTTCAATTTTAATTTCCGTGCACTTTTTCAAAACTTGTCAGCTCAAATGCCCATCAACATCTTTTAGTCATCTGTAAGTCAGTATTCATATAAAATGTGCTTCAAATCCAAAGAATTTCAAATTTGCACTCCAAGCTTCTATGCCTAGATTTATGATTTCCTACACATATTAGATGAAAGGAAGGCCTTTTTTACTGTGGGAGTGCTGGAACACTGGAACAGGTTGCCCAGAGAAGTTGTGGGTGTCCCATCCCTGAAAGTATTCAAGGTCGCCTTGGACGGGGCTTGGAGCAGCAACAAAGGAGAAGCTTGATGGTAGAGAAACAAAGTTGGACTATAGAAGAAACTCGGATTGAAGTATAGGATCAAGTTTTCTCTCAGCTCTTGGGGTAAATTCAAAGTTGTACAAAATGACATTTATCTGTGCTATTCACTACTGTAACAGAAAGTTTCATGAAAACTGTACAGAAGATAGTAAATTTTAAAAGAGATAAGAATTACAGCATAAAATCCATGGGATAGGTTACAACATGAGACACTCTCTAAGAGAAAATCTCTTTGTTTCAGCACTTCATCGGGGTAAGATTTCATGAAGTGCCAAAGAAGGCGGCAAAATATCATTCGGGACATTATTTACTGGAATTCAGCCTGGCCATTAGTAGGAACTGCCTTTGAACATATCATGTAGATATACCACACACACTTTCCCTTCACTGAAAAATTACTGTTTACAACAAATAAGCAATTGACGATCAAAATTGATTGAAAGCATCTTAAACATGTCCAGTATTTCATTGTAGATGATCTGTGATCCAAATGCTTCTTCCACCTTCGAGAGGGACAGAAGAATTCTTCCATATCATGATGGTTTAAAATTGTATCAACCAATGTTTTCTGCTGAAAAGATATCATCTATTTTTTTCTATTTTTGGAAGAAAATATTCCTAGACATACAACAGGTGAGAACTAAGTAATTTTAAAGAAACAAATGAAATGAAAATATTCTGTAAATAGAATGAAATGAAAAGCTGTGTTTTAAATAGGAGCTAAATATTAAACAGAATTTTTGTACCAGGCATTTGAATTACTGCACCAGCTCTTTTGCCCATCAAGAGAGGCATTTAGCATTTCAGTCTTTTCCAAGGTGTTCATGATCTGCTATGCTGATCTCTGTGTGTGCCTAGGTGTGTGTGGAGGGGGGGGCATATGAAGGGGAGTGTGTATGTTTGCTTTACAATTGTTGTGGCAGATTCATGCCTCAGCTCCACATTTTGTTTTAAAAAGGTCACACCGAGTGGATATGAAGTTTACTATCAACAAGAGATCGATTCCCAAATCATCCATTTGACTCTCCCTTATAAATCATGTGCTTTGTTGCATATTTTATCAAATATACTTTCAAGCCAGATGGAGGAAGGAGGATGTGGGAATCCCTCCACCATCTTGCAACTTTTATGTAAGTAGGTTTTCAAGAAAATCATCATTTCTCTTTTAAATATGTCTGGAACAGGCATGATGGTAGTGTCAACCTGTTGGAGTTTTTGTTGCTGGAAGAAGTTGTACAAAAGGATTGGTTTTTACATTGACCAGTTACTGAATCAAGCGCAGGAATACATTGGAAATTTAGCTGGGGGTTCCTTTTCCCAGCAGACTACTTCTAGAACGAGCTTGTACACTGAAGCTGACTCTTTTGCTCTCTTTTTGTTTCTTTCCTATTTTCTTGGCTTCTTTGCCACTATCTAGACAATTTTGGAACTTTGTTCCCAACTAAAATGGTTTCAATAGTCTGATTGTGATCATACATTTTTACAAGGAATTTTTAAAATCTTTCCTCGAGTCCAGAAAGTCAAGGACTTAGATCTTTTTCTTCCCTTATCAATATTGCCATGAAATTGATAAATAAAGACCAACTCTTTATTTTTGTTTTTAACCCACGTAGATAATTCCCATCCATTAATCCATTTTGTGGACCAATAGCTGCCATTCTGATGGAAGCTGTCACTTCTTAACAATAGGCATTCTGTGACTATGTTGACTGCACTTTGGGTGAAGATCCTAACTGGTCTTAGATATACATAGGGAGAAATTTGCTCAGCCAGTGTCAGTCTTAAGCATGCGTATCAGAAGATCTTTCTAGAGCTGGGAATTTTCCCATGAAAGGGATTCAGTTAGGGAAGAGACACTTGTGCCAGAGTTTTACATTCTTCTTGAACACTGCTTAAGGAACTTAGATGCCATGTCCATTTGGATCTCTGTCTGCACAGAACTTTGTCATGCCAGCGCTTTGAAATGCATCTTGAAGAGAATTCACTAGCACAGAATGAAAGAGAGTGGAAGGGGTTGGTGGGGCTAACCAGGCCCAACCCCCCTGCCTAAACCAGGATACCTAGAGCCTCTTGCCCAGGATTCTATCTGGGTGTACTTTTAATGTCTTCAAAGATCCAGGCTCCACAATCTTTCTGGGCAGTCTGTGCCGTGGTTCAGTCACCCTGACAGTAAAGAAACATTTACTGATGTTCAAAGGCAATCTCCTGTATTTCAGTGTGTGCCCACTGCCTCTTGTCTTTTCCCTCAGCATCACTGAAAAGACACTGATTCCCTCCCCTTTGCACTATTGCTTCCATATGTATGTGTGATGCCATGTAGAGGTATGTCAAAAACCTCCCTGAAGCCCAGGCAGATAATATTCCCTTCATCTACCAGTCAAGTTGATTCATCAGAGGAGTTTAAAGTGATGTTCAGCATGAAATTCCCCTGAAAAATCATGCTAACTACATTATTTGGTCATCTGTCATGTGCCTGGCAAGGATTTCCAGGAAGAGCTGCTTCATCAACTTCCTGGGGATAAAAAAGAGGCTGGCTGGTTTGTACTATGGCGAGTCCTCTTAATTGCCTTTTTTGAAGATGGGTGTCATTTGCTAACAACCACTCTTTAGCTCCTCTTCTCATCTACACCTCGGCAAAACGCTTTTCCACTATGTCTGGCTAGGAAAAACTGTGCCAGCACAGAAAACATCTCCCATCGTGTTCTAGAAGTTGCACGGATGTCTGCCAAGTGTTTGGCAGGAAGAAAAGAAAAGTTGTCCAAAACAGCTTCCAATCGAATGTTCCTGTGATTGAAAAAGTCAGGAGAGTGCAAAGGTACTGTTTTCTATCAGTTGGCAAGGTGCGCACACAATCCCAGTGTTGTACAGCTTGCTTCTTCACCTTCCCGAAGCTGCCGCTCTCGCCGGCTGCCGGAGCCCAAGAAGCGGCTTCTTCGCGCAAAGACGATTGTGCCGCTCACAGTGCTCTCCTTAGCGCGGCTTCTGCCGAAAGACGCCCGGCAGCGGCTCTTACCTCCGGAGAGCATCCTACCTTCGTCTTTAGCTCCTCTTCTCATCTACACCTCGGCAAAACGCTTTTCCACTATGTCTGGCTAGGAAAAACTGTGCCAGCACAGAAAACATCTCCCATCGTGTTCTAGAAGTTGCACGGATGTCTGCCAAGTGTTTGGCAGGAAGAAAAGAAAAGTTGTCCAAAACAGCTTCCAATCGAATGTTCATGTGATTGGAAAAGTCAGGAGAGTGCAAAGGTACTGTTTTCTATCAGTTGGCAAGGTGCGCACACAATCCCAGTGTTGTACAGCTTGCTTCTTCACCTTCCCGAAGCTGCCGCTCTCGCCGGCTGCCGGAGCCCAAGAAGCGGCTTCTTCGCGCAAAGACGATTGTGCCGCTCACAGTGCTCTCCTTAGCGCGGCTTCTGCCGAAAGACGCCCGGCAGCGGCTCTTACCTCCGGAGAGCATCCTACCTTCGTCTTTCGCGTCTTTTGTAGTCTACATCTTAGCAAAACGCTTTTCCACTATGTCTGGCTAGGAAAAACTGTGCCAGCACAGAAAACATCTCCCATCGTGTTCTAGAAGTTGCACGGATGTCTGCCAAGTGTTTGGCAGGAAGAAAAGAAAAGTTGTCCAAAACAGCTTCCAATCGAATGTTCCTGTGATTGAAAAAGTCAGGAGAGTGCAAAGGTACTGTTTTCTATCAGTTGGCAAGGTGCGCACACAATCCCAGTGTTGTACAGCTTGCTTCTTCACCTTCCCGAAGCTGCTGCTCTCGCCGGCTGCCGGAGCCCAAGAAGCGGCTTCTTCGCGCAAAGACGATTGTGCCGCTCACAGTGCTCTCCTTAGCGCGGCTTCTGCCGAAAGACGCCCGGCAGCGGCTCTTACCTCCGGAGAGCATCCTACCTTCGTCTTTAGCTCCTCTTCTCATCTACACCTCGGCAAAACGCTTTTCCACTATGTCTGGCTAGGAAAAACTGTGCCAGCACAGAAAACATCTCCCATCGTGTTCTAGAAGTTGCACGGATGTCTGCCAAGTGTTTGGCAGGAAGAAAAGAAAAGTTGTCCAAAACAGCTTCCAATCGAATGTTCCTGTGATTGGAAAAGTCAGGAGAGTGCAAAGGTACTGTTTTCTATCAGTTGGCAAGGTGCGCACACAATCCCAGTGTTGTACAGCTTGCTTCTTCACCTTCCCGAAGCTGCCGCTCTCGCCGGCTGCCGGAGCCCAAGAAGCGGCTTCTTCGCGCAAAGACGGTTGTGCCGCTCACAGTGCTCTCCTTAGCGCGGCTTCTGCCGAAAGACGCCCGGCAGCGGCTCTTACCTCCGGAGAGCATCCTACCTTCGTCTTTCGCGTCTTTTGTAGTCTACATCTTAGCAAAACGCTTTTCCACTATGTCTGGCTAGGAAAAACTGTGCCAGCACAGAAAACATCTCCCATCGTGTTCTAGAAGTTGCACGGATGTCTGCCAAGTGTTTGGCAGGAAGAAAAGAAAAGTTGTCCAAAACAGCTTCCAATCGAATGTTCCTGTGATTGGAAAAGTCAGGAGAGTGCAAAGGTACTGTTTTCTATCAGTTGGCAAGGTGCGCACACAATCCCAGTGTTGTACAGCTTGCTTCTTCACCTTCCCGAAGCTGCCGCTCTCGCCGGCTGCCGGAGCCCAAGAAGCGGCTTCTTCGCGCAAAGACGATTGTGCCGCTCACAGGGCTCTCCTTAGCGCGGCTTCTGCCGAAAGACGCCCGGCAGCGGCTCTTACCTCCGGAGAGCATCCTACCTTCGTCTTTCGCGTCTCATGTAGTCTACACCTCGGCAAAAAGCTTTTCCACTATGTCTGGCTAGGAAAAACTGTGCCAGCACAGAAAACATCTCCCATCGTGTTCTAGAAGTTGCACGGATGTCTGCCAAGTGTTTGGCAGGAAGAAAAGAAAAGTTGTCCAAAACAGCTTCCAATCGAATGTTCCTGTGATTGGAAAAGTCAGGAGAGTGCAAAGGTACTGTTTTCTATCAGTTGGCAAGGTGCGCACACAATCCCAGTGTTGTACAGCTTGCTTCTTCACCTTCCCGAAGCTGCCGCTCTCGCCGGCTGCCGGAGCCCAAGAAGCGGCTTCTTCGCGCAAAGACGATTGTGCCGCTCACAGGGCTCTCCTTAGCGCGGCTTCTGCCGAAAGACGCCCGGCAGCGGCTCTTACCTCCGGAGAGCATCCTACCTTCGTCTTTCGCGTCTTATGTAGTCTACACCTCGGCAAAAAGCTTTTCCACTATGTCTGGCTAGGAAAAACTGTGCCAGCACAGAAAACATCTCCCATCGTGTTCTAGAAGTTGCACGGATGTCTGCCAAGTGTTTGGCAGGAAGAAAAGAAAAGTTGTCCAAAACAGCTTCCAATCGAATGTTCCTGTGATTGGAAAAGTCAGGAGAGTGCAAAGGTACTGTTTTCTATCAGTTGGCAAGGTGCGCACACAATCCCAGTGTTGTACAGCTTGCTTCTTCACCTTCCCGAAGCTGCCGCTCTCGCCGGCTGCCGGAGCCCAAGAAGCGGCTTCTTCGCGCAAAGACGATTGTGCCGCTCACAGTGCTCTCCTTAGCGCGGCTTCTGCCGAAAGACGCCCGGCAGCGGCTCTTACCTCCGGAGAGCATCCTACCTTCGTCTTTCGCGTCTTTTGTAGTCTACATCTTAGCAAAACGCTTTTCCACTATGTCTGGCTAGGAAAAACTGTGCCAGCACAGAAAACATCTCCCATCGTGTTCTAGAAGTTGCACGGATGTCTGCCAAGTGTTTGGCAGGAAGAAAAGAAAAGTTGTCCAAAACAGCTTCCAATCGAATGTTCCTGTGATTGGAAAAGTCAGGAGAGTGCAAAGGTACTGTTTTCTATCAGTTGGCAAGGTGCGCACACAATCCCAGTGTTGTACAGCTTGCTTCTTCACCTTCCCGAAGCTGCCGCTCTCGCCGGCTCCTGGAACCGAAGAATTGGCTTCTTCGCGCAAAGACGATTGTGCCGCTCACAGGGCTCTCCTTAGCGCGGCTTCTGCCGAAAGACGCCCGGCAGCGGCTCTTACCTCCGGAGAGCATCCTACCTTCGTCTTTCGCGTCTTATGTAGTCTACATCTTAGCAAAACGCTTTTCCACTATGTCTGGCTAGGAAAAACCGTGCCAGCACAGAAAACATCTCCCATCGTTTTCTAGAAGTTGCAGAGATGTCTGCCAAGTGTTTGGGAGGAAGAAAAGAAAAGTTGTCCAAAACAGCTTCCAATCGAATGTTCCTGTGATTGGAAAAGTCAGGAGAGTGCAAAGGTACTGTTTTCTATCAGTTGGCAAGGTGCGCACACAATCCCAGTGTTGTACAGCTTGCTTCTTCACCTTCCCGAAGCTGCCACTCTCAGGAGGTAAGAGCCGCTGCCGGGCGTCTTTCGGCAGAGGCCGCGCTAAGGGGAGTACTGTGAGCGGCACAATCGTCTTTGCGCTACGAAGCCGCTTCTTGGGCTCCGGCAGCCGGCGAGAGCGGCAGCTTCGGGAAGGTGAAGAAGCAAGCTGTACAACACTGGGATTGTGTGCGCACCTTGCCAACTGATAGAAAACAGTACCTTTGCACTCTCCTGACTTTTCCAATCACAGGAACATTCGATTGGAAGCTGTTTTGGACAACTTTTCTTTTCTTCCTGCCAAACACTTGGCAGACATCCGTGCAACTTCTAGAACACGATGGGAGATGTTTTCTGTGCTGGCACAGTTTTTCCTAGCCAGACATAGTGGAAAAGCTTTTTGCCGAGGTGTAGACTACAAAAGACGCGAAAGACGAAGGTAGGATGCTCTCCGGAGGTAAGAGCCGCTGCCGGGCGTCTTTCGGCAGAAGCCGCGCTAAGGAGAGCACTGTGAGCGGCACAATCGTCTTTGCGCGAAGAAGCCGCTTCTTGGGCTCCGGCAGCCGGCGAGAGCGGCAGCTTCGGGAAGGTGAAGAAGCAAGCTGTACAACACTGGGATTGTGTGCGCACCTTGCCAACTGATAGAAAACAGTACCTTTGCACTCTCCTGACTTTTCCAATCACAGGAACATTCGATTGGAAGCTGTTTTGGACAACTTTTCTTTTCTTCCTGCCAAACACTTGGCAGACATCCGTGCAACTTCTAGAACACGATGGGAGATGTTTTCTGTGCTGGCACAGTTTTTCCTAGCCAGACATAGTGGAAAAGCTTTTTGCCGAGGTGTAGACTACATAAGACGCGAAAGACGAAGGTAGGATGCTCTCCGGAGGTAAGAGCCGCTGCCGGGCGTCTTTCGGCAGAAGCCGCGCTAAGGAGAGCACTGTGAGCGGCACAATCGTCTTTGCGCGAAGAAGCCGCTTCTTGGGCTCCGGCAGCCGGCGAGAGCGGCAGCTTCGGGAAGGTGAAGAAGCAAGCTGTACAACACTGGGATTGTGTGCGCACCTTGCCAACTGATAGAAAACAGTACCTTTGCACTCTCCTGACTTTTCCAATCACATGAACATTCGATTGGAAGCTGTTTTGGACAACTTTTCTTTTCTTCCTGCCAAACACTTGGCAGACATCCGTGCAACTTCTAGAACACGATGGGAGATGTTTTCTGTGCTGGCACAGTTTTTCCTAGCCAGACATAGTGGAAAAGCGTTTTGCCGAGGTGTAGATGAGAAGAGGAGCTAAAGACGAAGGTAGGATGCTCTCCGGAGGTAAGAGCCGCTGCCGGGCGTCTTTCGGCAGAAGCCGCGCTAAGGAGAGCACTGTGAGCGGCACAATCGTCTTTGCGCGAAGAAGCCGCTTCTTGGGCTCCGGCAGCCGGCGAGAGCGGCAGCTTCGGGAAGGTGAAGAAGCAAGCTGTACAACACTGGGATTGTGTGCGCACCTTGCCAACTGATAGAAAACAGTACCTTTGCACTCTCCTGACTTTTCCAATCACAGGAACATTCGATTGGAAGCTGTTTTGGACAACTTTTCTTTTCTTCCTGCCAAACACTTGGCAGACATCCGTGCAACTTCTAGAACACGATGGGAGATGTTTTCTGTGCTGGCACAGTTTTTCCTAGCCAGACATAGTGGAAAAGCTTTTTGCCGAGGTGTAGATGAGAAGAGGAGCTAAAGAGTGGATGTTAGCAAATGACACCCATCTTCAAAAAAGGCAATTAAGAGGACTCGCCATAGTACAAACCAGCCAGCCTCTTTTTTATCCCCAGGAAGTTGATGAAGCAGCTCTTCCTGGAAATCCTTGCCAGGCACATGACAGATGACCAAATAATGTAGTTAGCATGATTTTTCAGGGGAATTTCATGCTGAACATCACTTTAAACTCCTCTGATGAATCAACTTGACTGGTAGATGAAGGGAATATTATCTGCCTGGGCTTCAGGGAGGTTTTTGACATACCTCTACATGGCATCACACATACATATGGAAGCAATAGTGCAAAGGGGAGGGAATCAGTGTCTTTTCAGTGATGCTGAGGGAAAAGACAAGAGGCAGTGGGCACACACTGAAATACAGGAGATTGCCTTTGAACATCAGTAAATGTTTCTTTACTGTCAGGGTGACTGAACCACGGCACAGACTGCCCAGAAAGATTGTGGAGCCTGGATCTTTGAAGACATTAAAAGTACACCCAGATAGAATCCTGGGCAAGAGGCTCTAGGTATCCTGGTTTAGGCAGGGGGGTTGGGCCTGGTTAGCCCCACCAACCCCTTCCACTCTCTTTCATTCTGTGCTAGTGAATTCTCTTCAAGATGCATTTCAAAGCGCTGGCATGACAAAGTTCTGTGCAGACAGAGATCCAAATGGACATGGCATCTAAGTTCCTTAAGCAGTGTTCAAGAAGAATGTAAAACTCTGGCACAAGTGTCTCTTCCCTAACTGAATCCCTTTCATGGGAAAATTCCCAGCTCTAGAAAGATCTTCTGATACGCATGCTTAAGACTGACACTGGCTGAGCAAATTTCTCCCTATGTATATCTAAGACCAGTTAGGATCTTCACCCAAAGTGCAGTCAACATAGTCACAGAATGCCTATTGTTAAGAAGTGACAGCTTCCATCAGAATGGCAGCTATTGGTCCACAAAATGGATTAATGGATGGGAATTATCTACGTGGGTTAAAAACAAAAATAAAGAGTTGGTCTTTATTTATCAATTTCATGGCAATATTGATAAGGGAAGAAAAAGATCTAAGTCCTTGACTTTCTGGACTCGAGGAAAGATTTTAAAAATTCCTTGTAAAAATGTATGATCACAATCAGACTATTGAAACCATTTTAGTTGGGAACAAAGTTCCAAAATTGTCTAGATAGTGGCAAAGAAGCCAAGAAAATAGGAAAGAAACAAAAAGAGAGCAAAAGAGTCAGCTTCAGTGTACAAGCTCGTTCTAGAAGTAGTCTGCTGGGAAAAGGAACCCCCAGCTAAATTTCCAATGTATTCCTGCGCTTGATTCAGTAACTGGTCAATGTAAAAACCAATCCTTTTGTACAACTTCTTCCAGCAACAAAAACTCCAACAGGTTGACACTACCATCATGCCTGTTCCAGACATATTTAAAAGAGAAATGATGATTTTCTTGAAAACCTACTTACATAAAAGTTGCAAGATGGTGGAGGGATTCCCACATCCTCCTTCCTCCATCTGGCTTGAAAGTATATTTGATAAAATATGCAACAAAGCACATGATTTATAAGGGAGAGTCAAATGGATGATTTGGGAATCGATCTCTTGTTGATAGTAAACTTCATATCCACTCGGTGTGACCTTTTTAAAACAAAATGTGGAGCTGAGGCATGAATCTGCCACAACAATTGTAAAGCAAACATACACACTCCCCTTCATATGCCCCCCCCTCCACACACACCTAGGCACACACAGAGATCAGCATAGCAGATCATGAACACCTTGGAAAAGACTGAAATGCTAAATGCCTCTCTTGATGGGCAAAAGAGCTGGTGCAGTAATTCAAATGCCTGGTACAAAAATTCTGTTTAATATTTAGCTCTTATTTAAAACACAGCTTTTCATTTCATTCTATTTACAGAATATTTTCATTTCATTTGTTTCTTTAAAATTACTTAGTTCTCACCTGTTGTATGTCTAGGAATATTTTCTTCCAAAAATAGAAAAAAATAGATGATATCTTTTCAGCAGAAAACATTGGTTGATACAATTTTAAACCATCATGATATGGAAGAATTCTTCTGTCCCTCTCGAAGGTGGAAGAAGCATTTGGATCACAGATCATCTACAATGAAATACTTGACATGTTTAAGATGCTTTCAATCAATTTTGATCGTCAATTGCTTATTTGTTGTAAACAGTAATTTTTCAGTGAAGGGAAAGTGTGTGTGGTATATCTACATGATATGTTCAAAGGCAGTTCCTACTAATGGCCAGGCTGAATTCCAGTAAATAATGTCCCGAATGATATTTTGCCGCCTTCTTTGGCACTTCATGAAATCTTACCCCGATGAAGTGCTGAAACAAAGAGATTTTCTCTTAGAGAGTGTCTCATGTTGTAACCTATCCCATGGATTTTATGCTGTAATTCTTATCTCTTTTAAAATTTACTATCTTCTGTACAGTTTTCATGAAACTTTCTGTTACAGTAGTGAATAGCACAGATAAATGTCATTTTGTACAACTTTGAATTTACCCCAAGAGCTGAGAGAAAACTTGATCCTATACTTCAATCCGAGTTTCTTCTATAGTCCAACTTTGTTTCTCTACCATCAAGCTTCTCCTTTGTTGCTGCTCCAAGCCCCGTCCAAGGCGACCTTGAATACTTTCAGGGATGGGACACCCACAACTTCTCTGGGCAACCTGTTCCAGTGTTCCAGCACTCCCACAGTAAAAAAGGCCTTCCTTTCATCTAATATGTGTAGGAAATCATAAATCTAGGCATAGAAGCTTGGAGTGCAAATTTGAAATTCTTTGGATTTGAAGCACATTTTATATGAATACTGACTTACAGATGACTAAAAGATGTTGATGGGCATTTGAGCTGACAAGTTTTGAAAAAGTGCACGGAAATTAAAATTGAAACCACTAAAATTAAAAACTCCTTGCCATTTTCTTTTTCCTCTCCTATTCAAAATTGCATATGTCAGATATCAGTGCTTCATGCAAACCTCTCAGATGCTCTCAGAGAAAAAGCTTTTCTTTCAGACTAAGTTGCGGTTGACGTAGAACACTAGCAGGAGTGAAAGATTTTCTGGGCATCGGGGCAGCCCGTTCTCCTTGGATTTGTGTGCAGAATGCATTTTATCCAAACTGGAAAATAGACCCCAGCTCTGTTCTATTCATCATTCTTACTTCATCAGGCCAGAAGATTCTGTGAAAAGTAGCCTGTGGACCTTGAAGACAGCGCATGTGAACCAGATGAGAGGTGATAGAGAAGTTGAGGGAGAGAAGAAAGAGCATGAGGCTGAAACCAGAAAGTATTTCTCCACGTGATCATGGAAGATTGCAGGAGCCACTTGGTACTATCAAACCAGCCCAACTTGGCACTGGTGCCACCTTGGGTCTGGGAGCCATGTTGCATATCGTGCATTTTAAGGAGCCAGCTGGCCACACCCAGCCATATGCCCCCAAACACAAACCAAGGCCCTTTTCTCTGGCAAACAAAACTCAGCTGCCCTGCTTCTGGATGGCAGATTGCAGGAA